>NC_091951.1:354282559-354582333 GCF_031021105.1 Erythrolamprus reginae
TTTGCGATTGCGCACCGTGATGAGCCTGAGTCAGGAGGAAACACAAAAAAAAACATTGGGGGGAGGGAGTCTTGTCTATCGTCTTCGCTCCTCAAAACCATCACACAGTCAGCAAACGCCGCGCTGGGAATCTCGCAACCAGCAAGAAATCCAAGCAGAGCGGATGAAAGCCTGGTGGGGTTTTCTGATCCCATCCTTGCCCTCTTCAGTGATGCTCAACTAGATTCATCTAGAAAACCCTGCAGAGACTTAGCGCATGGAAAACTTTCTTCTCAGAGAGTAACAATAAAAGAGCTTGCAAGCCAGTTATAGCTGGAAACATTGTCAGCACCTGGTTAGGGCTGGAAAGAAACTTATTTGGAGCAGGTTAGAGCAATGGAGAAAAATCTGCATAGACTTAGGGCTTGGAAAACATTATTTGCAGAGAGAAACAAGGCAAGAGCTCGCAAGGTAAGAGCTGGGAAGATCAATAGCACCTACTCAGGTCTGGGGGGAAAACTTCAGGAAAAAAGTTACATTCAAAGTATAAGACACACCTGAATTTTAAGCCTGTTTTAGGGAGGGAAAAAAATCGTCTTATACTCTGAAAAATACGATATATTAACAAAAAAAAAACCCTGTTGTGTGGATGCAGCTGGAACCAGAGTTGAAGCCTGATAATGTGAACTCAGATGTCCTTGTCTCCATGTCTGGAACCCCATGGTTGCCCTCCTAATACCACATCCCACCTACCAGGACTTGTGGCTTTCCCACAAACCCATGCCTTTCCTGTAGTTTCTGGGAACTCACACTAAAGCGTTGATTGCGCACCCATGCTCCGTATCCTGGATTTTATAGCCAGTGAATCTCGGCAACCAGCTGAGAGACATCGGCGTGTCTCGGGTCGACAGGCAACAGTCCCAAGGCAGAACCATACCTGGAAGGGGAAAGAGAAGATGGAACATAGAGTCACCTAGTGCGGGGATCACCAAACCTAGCCACGTCTAAGGCTTGTGGGCTTCAGCTCATGAATGGTCTATGCTGGCCGAACAATTCTTCAGTTGAAGTCCACAAGGGAGTGACCAAAGAGAGACTCAACCTGGAAATAAAGAGGAACTTTCTGATAGTGAGAACGATCAACCGGTGGAGTTGCCTGCGGAGGTTGTGAGAGCTCCAACACTTGAGATTTTCAAGAGAAGGTTGGATGGCCATTTGTCCGAAATGATGTAGGAACTCCTGCTTGAGCAGGGGATTGGACGAGATGACCTACAATGTCTCTTCAAACTCTAAATAATAATAATAATAATAATAATAATAATAATAATAATAATAATATCAGCTGCTGCAAAAAGATCACACAGACTGACTACAAGCTTAGACAAGATGCTGTGGCACAGATAATCCACTGGAATCTGTGCCAGAACTACATTATTATTATTATTATTATTATTATTATTATTATTATTATTATTATTATTAATTTGATTTGTATGCCACCCCTCTCCGAAGACTCAGAGTGGCAAAGAACTGGTGGGATCATAAGCCCAAAAAAGTGGTCGAAAATGAGCAAGCAGAACTACTGTGGGTCTTCTGACTTCAGACTGACCGAATTCTGAAGCATAACACACCAGACATCCTGATTGTGGAGAAAAAGAAAGCATGGATCATTGACATCACAATCCCAGGGGACAGCAGAATTGAGGAGAAGCAGCTAGAGAAATTAGTGAAATACGAAGATCTAAGAATCGAGCTGCAACGACTCTGGCATAAGCCCGTGAAAGTGGTCCCAGTGGTACTTGGCACGCTGGGCGCAGGGCCAAAGGATCTCAGCAGACATTTGAAAACCATCGGAATTGAGAAAATCTCCACCTGTCAATTGCAAAAGGCGGCTTTACTGGGATCGGCAAACATTAATTCGCCGCTACATCACGCAGTCCTAGGTGCTTGGGAATCGCCCGACTGGGGATGAAATACGAAATCCAGCATAGTGATCTTGTTTGCTGTGTTGTATTGATGATAACAATATAATTAATAATAGAAGTCTTAAAAATTGCCCAGTTTGGAGAGCCTTGTTTTAGGGCAGTGGTTCTCAACCTGGGTGGGGACCCCTTTGGGAGGGTCAAACGACCATTTCACAGGAGTTGCCTAAGATAATGTCCAAAAGACAAATTTCCCCTGGTGTTAGTAGCTAAAGCTTCATTCTGGCTCCTTGGAACATATTTTTGCAATCCAACCAATCAGACGTTGACAGTGGGGGTGTCACTCTGATCCTCCTGCCAATCAGCTTTTAGCTCTATTGGGAGAATTGGCGCTAGGCTTATGGTTGGGGGTCACCACAACACAAGGAACTGTATTAAGGGGTCATGGCATTAAGAAAGGTTGAGAACCAGGGAGATGTGGTGCAAGGAGACCAATGGGAAGGCTGATGGAAGCTGTTGGGCAGTCAGGGGAGAGCAGAGAGCTTTCAAAAGGATTCTGGAATTGTGGATTTTGTAGATCTCGCTTTAGATCACCATTTAAATTTGCATTGGCTCAGTTGTCTGGCTTGAACCTTATAGCTTTGCCAAACAGACATGGTGATGTTTGAGGGCGTCCACAGCCAAGGACCTGGTTTTGGTGGGAACACGCTGCAAAACGCTTTCATGCTGTTTTAATGGGTTTTACTGTTTTCAATTGTTTCATATGTTTTTAAGATTTTCAATTGTAATGTATGTTTTTGAATCGGGAGAAGCCCAGAGTCATTTGCCAAGACAGGCAGCTGTAGAAATCCAACAAATAAATAAGCAAATAAACATAAACCACAAACGTTTGGTTGAAAAGGTCTCCTCTACACCTGGACTGCTCTGCTCCTAGGAACGAAGCTGTTCTAGACTGAAGGACAACATCAGAATACAGAATAAGAAGCGTTGGAAGGGGCCTTGGAGGTCTTCTAGTCCAACCCCCTGCTTAGGCAGGAGACACTATACACGGTTTCAGACAAACGGCTGTCCAACCTCTTCCTGAACACTTCCAGCGCTGGAGTACCTACAACTACTGGACGCAAGCAAATCACAAGACCTCCTGTCCGAATCCTCTCTTCTGATTCAGCCGCTCCATATTTTGCATAGATTTTAAGATAGTGAGCCACTGTTTCTCAACCTTAGCAACCTGAAGATAGAATAGGATAGAATATAGAATGTAGAATGTAGAATGTAGAATATGGAATATGGAATATGTTGGAGTGGAGTGGAGTGGTGGAGTGGAAGGGAAGGGAAGGGGAGAGGAGAAGAGAAGAGAAGAGAAGAGAGAAAAATGGAATGGAATAGAATAGAATAGAATAGAATAGAATAGAATAGAACAGAACAGAACAGAATATAGAATGTAGAATGTAGAATGTAGAATGTAGAATGTAGAATGTAGAATGTAGAATATAGAAGAGAAGAGAAGAGAAGAGAGAAAAATGGAATAGAATAGAATAGAACAGAATATAGAGTATAGAAATATAGAATGTGCAATGTGGAATGTAGAATATAGAATATAGAATATAGAATATAGAATATAGAATATAGAATATAGAAATATGGAATGTGGAATGTGGAATGTGAATGTAGAATGTAGAATATAGAATATAGAATATAGAATATAGAATATAGAATATAGAAATATGGAATGTGGAATGTGGAATGTAGAATGTAGAATATAGAATATAGAATATAGAATATAGAATATAGAATATAGAATATAGAAGAGAAGAGAAGAGAGAAAAATGGAATAGAATAGAATAGAACAGAATATAGAATATAGAATATGGAATATGTTGGAGTGGAGTAGAGTGGAAGGGGAGGGGAGGGGAGATAAGAGAAGAGGAAGAGGAGAGGAGAGGAGAAGAGAAGAGAAGAGAGAAAAATGGAATGGAATAGAATAGAATAGAACAGAATATAGAATATAGAATATAGAAATATAGGAATATAGAAAGATAGAATATGGAATATGGAATGGGATGGAATAGAAACTGGAAGGAACCTTGGAGGTCTCCTAGTCCAGCCCCCTTTCCAAGAAGAAACAAACATTGGTATCTAATCAATGCAGTCAGTTTTGTGACATCCCCCCCCCTTAGCTCCATCCCTTTCCCCGTCCATTCTTATGAAAAGTAGGGGGACTACAGGTATGACCAGAATTGAGACTTCAACTCCCAGAATCCCCCAGCCAGCGATGCCAAGGCTGAGAAACCCCTGCATCTAGGAGGTGATGCCTGCCCAATGAAAGGTCCTGGCCTAGTGGTGAGATCACCTACCTTGGGCTTGGAAGAGGCAGAGCCCAGCGGCCAGGAGGCAGAGGACGAGGCGTGGAGCGAGCACCATCCTGAGCAGAACTGCCGGCCGGTCGGGTCTCCAAGGCTGCCAGCAGGAGTGAAGTGGCTCCTCCAGCCTCCTGCAGCTCCCTTTATACCGTCCAAAGCCCTTTCGTTTTCCCTGCTTCCCGTCCCTTGGCACCCAGCCAGTTCCTCCCTGCCCCTCGGTGGACAGAGGGAGGGTGAAGGAGGCTTCTGGCATGGGGCCGGCTCCTCTTGAGAAAAGTTGTCAGATCTCCAGTGCCAAAGATGATGTCTCGTTTCCATAATTTATGGTGCTTATTTACTGAAGATAATTGTTGATTCTAGTAAATAGCATCACTGCCATCGTAAAAGGAAAAGATCCAGATTTCAAGAGAATCATCTTCCTCTCTCTCCCCCCCTGCTGTCATCAAAGTTTCACATAGTTGGGAAACAAATGGGATATTGCAAAGTTAGTTGGCTGGTGGCACCGGGAGCTCCCTCCTCTTCCAAATTCTGGCTCTGACTTCAGCCCTGGCAATGGGACAGGAGACGCCAACAACAGGCAGCGTGGTGGTGGCCCCGGGATCCTTACAGCCTCTTTTTGCATCTAACAGATTAACAGAATTGGAAAGGATCTTGCAGATCATCTAGTCCAACCCCCACTCCAACTTCTGCCTCTACCTAGGATCGAACTAACAACCTCCTGATTGTGAGGCAAGAGCTCCACTTCTCGGCCATAGCAGCTGTGTTGCCCTGGGCATTCACCTTACTTAATAATAATAACAACAATAGAGTTGGAAAGGACCTTGGAGGGTCTTCCAGTCCAACCCCCTGCTTAGGCACGAAACCCTACACTACTTCAGAAAGATGGTTATCCAACCTCTTCTTAAAAGCTTCCAGTGTTGGGGCATTCACAACTTCTGTAGGCAACTTCTCTTCCATGGATTAATTGTTCTCACTGTCAGGAAATTCCTCCTGAGTTCTAAGTTGCTTCTCTCCTTGTTTAGTTTCCACCCATTGCTTCTTGTTCTATCCTCAGGGGCTTTGGAGAATAGCTTGACCCCTTCTTCTTTGGGGACAATCCCTGAGATATTGGAAGGCTGCTATCCTGTCTCCCCTGGTCCTTCTCTTCATTAAACTATCCAGGCCCAGTTCCTGCAACCGTTCTTCATAGGTTTTAGCCCTAAACATCTTTGTTGCTCTCCTCTGCACTCTTTCTAGAGTCTCAACCTCCTTTTTGCATCGTGGACGTCCAAAACTGGATGCCGGATTCCAAGTGTGGCCTTCCCAAGGCCTTATAAAGTGGTATTAACCCTTCACGTGATCTTGATTCTCTCCCTCTGTTGATGCAGCCTAGAATTGTGTTGGCTTTTTTGGCAGCTGCTGCACACGGCTGGCTCCTATTTCAATGGTCGTCCACTAGGACTCAAAGATCACTCTCACCGTTACTCCTGTTGAACAAGGTGCCACATAGACTGTACCTGTGTGTTTTGTTTTTCTTGCCCAAGTGTGGAACCTTTCTCCTTTCACCTGAGCTGACTGGCTCCTTCGCCCGTCTTCCCTCCTGCTCAGCTTAGCATTGGCCAATCAAAGAGACTGTTTGTAACTCATGTTGGAACTGCGTGGGTGGTCTTGGTGGTCTTCTCAGCTTGGCGGTTTTCTTGAAGACGTTTCATTACCCAACTAGGCAATGTCATCAGTGTCAGAAGGCAGTGGGGGAAGGAGGAGGAGGAGGAGGAGGAGGAGGAGGAGGAGGAGGAGGACGACGACGACGACGACGACGACTTTGGGGTACTTGGTGGTCTCTAAGCTTGGTTGCTTCCTTGCAGATGTTTCATTACCTAGTAACCTCATCCATACTACAAGGCTGTGAGATTTGTGAGAAGAAGGGGGGGGCGTCCTTCACCAGAAGAGCCCTTCGCTCCTTCACTCGAAACAGAAGACCCTAGGAGACTAGACTTTCAATCCTGGGTCTAGAAAGCTTAGAATTAAGACTCCTCAAACATGATCTAAGTATTGCCCACAAGATCATATGCTGCAACGTCCTGCCTGTCAAAGACTACTTCAGCTTCAACCACAACAACACAAGAATACACAACAGATTCAAGCTTAATATTAACCGCTCCAAACTTGACTGTAAAAAATACGACTTTAGTAATCGAGTTGTCGAAGCGTGGAATTCACTACCGGACTCCATAGTGTCATCCCCTAACCCCCAACCCTTTACCCTTAGACTGTCCACGGATGACCTCTCCAGATTCCTAAGAGGTCAGTCCCTTGTCCTGTAGTCTCTCCTCTATCTCCTATATCTTCTCTTCTAAACCTATATCTTTTTCTGCTATTCTCTCATAGTTATACTTTATTTTCTCCCCTATTCTCCCTTTAATACATTCTACCTCATTATATCCTCTATAACCCTCATTGTGTATTATTGTGTATTGGACAAAACAAACAAATAAATAAACAAATAAACAAATAAATAAATAAACAAACATTTCATTGCCCAACTAGTCAATATTAAGAAATTAACAGATTGACAGAGTTGGAAGGGACCTTGGAGGTCATCTAGTCCAACCCCCCACCCAAAAGCAGAAGACCTTACACCATTTTTGACAGCCTTCTCTGTGGTTGCCCCGACTCTCTGGATCTTGAGATCCAGACTGACCCCACCATATTGGCCTTCCAGAAAACTGTAAAGACCGGGCTTTTCCGACAGGCCTGGGCCCATTGACCTATTTGATCCCCCGTGGGGGGGGGGCTTCTGCCACAAAGCCAACACAACCAAAAGCTGCTTTGGGGTGATTTTATGGGTTCACTCAACACCTTGGAGCATAAACCGAACCCCTGGGTTTGGGCCCCTCTCTGAGCCCCCAAATAATCGGCCCAAGTTGTAATTTTCCAGGGTTCCCCTCGACTGTCCCACCCGGAGCATGAAGCGCAAACAGGGCTAGGAATTCATAATCCAAACAAACCTTCCAATTGTGTTTATTAGCCCTCTTTCTTCGGCCTTTGCGGCAATTAATTATAAATTCATAAGAGAAGCTATAAAATACAACAAAGAGCGGCCCATCCACCATAAAAATGAATGAGGTCGTGAGAAATCCAGATGGTGAAAACATCAGAATAATGCAACTAATTAAATCCCAGGAAGGGAAGGGAGAGCAGGAGGGGCAGAGAGCCCCACTATTCAGGCAGTGGCCCAAAAAAGGTGGGGGGCTATTTGGTGGGCTGCAGCCGAAGCAATTAAGGAGTTGAGCCCCCAAAGAGAGAGAGAGAGAAGGGACCCTCCTACGACCACCAGCAAGGCTGCTTGGAATCGCCCATCCACAGCTCAGCATTCTGCAGCTCACAGTGAGGATTATGGGGGTGAAGAGGAGGAGGGGGAGGGGAGACCCATTCAGTTCTCTCCACCTCTTGGCAATTCCATGGGCCAGGTGGCAAGCTGGGCGAACCAAACCTGCACAATTCGGGTCCGTACTGAATTTTGCGGTGTTGGGTATGCCGAACCCGAACCTGAAATTTTTTGAAACTTCAGGCAAAGTTTGGGGTCGCATTCGACGTTTGGAGCTTTGACGTCACAGGCAGGTTGCTAAGGAATCCAGGATCACCGTGGCGTCCTTAGCAACCTGCCGGTGACGTCAAGGCTCCGCCCCCGGAATCTCTTTGTGGGAGGGATTCCCCAGCTCCTTCAAAGGGAGGTCTTCACGTAAAAATAAACATTGTTATTTTTACGAAAAAGGACACCGCAGCAGCGCTGCAAGCAAAGGGCGGTCCTTTCACGTAAAAATAAACATGCTTATTTTTACGTGAAGACCTCCCTTTGAAGGAGCTGGGGAATCCCTCCCACGAAGAAATTCCGGCGGCAGAGCCTTGATGTCATGGCAGGTTGCTAAGGATGCCAAGGTGATCACTTCCTGGATTCCATGGAATCCGGGAAGTGATCACCTTGGTGTCCTTAGCAACCTGCCGGTGACGTCAAAGCTCCGCCCCCAGAATCTCTTGGTGGGATTCCCTGTTTCCGTTCGGGTTCGGGTTCGGTTCGGGTTCGGCCGAATTTTGTGTAAAGTTCATCCGAACTTGCTGAACCCGAACACCGTTGGGTTCGCCCATCACTACTTGCCACACTATCAGCTTCAACCACACTTATCACACTTCAGATTCAACCGCAACAACACAAGAGCACACAACAAATTCAAGCTTGGGGCACGTACTTGTCCACCTGTCTGAGAAGAGTTTGATCTGGTGACACCTGATGAAGTGGACAAGGCCATTGGAGCTGTGAGTTCCGCCACCTGTTTACTGGATCCGTGTCCCTCCTGGTTGGTTTCGGCCAGCAGGGAGGTGACACGGAGCTGGGCCCAGGAGATTACCAACGCCTCCTTGGGGAGGGGAGTTTTTCCATCTCTCTATAAAGAAGCGCTCGTGCGCCCCCTCCTCAAGAAGCCCTCCCTGGACCCAGCTGTGCTTAACAACTATCGTCCAGTCTCCAACCTTCCCTTTATGGGGAAGGTTGTCGAGAAGGTGGTGGCGCTCCAGCTCCAGCGGTCCTTGGAAGAAGCCGATTATCTAGGTCCCCGGCAGTCGGGTTTCAGGCCCAGTTACAGCACGGAAACCGCTTTGGTCGCGTTGATGGATGATCTCTGGCGGGCCCGGGACAGGGGTTTATCCTCTGTCCTGGTGCTCCTTGACCTCTCAGCGGCTTTCGATACCATCGACCATGGTATCCTTCTGCACCGGCTGGAGGGGTTGGGAGTGGGAGGCACTGTTCTTCAGTGGTTCTCCTCCTACCTCTCTGGCCGGTCGCAGTCGGTGTTAGTGGGGGGCCAGAGGTCGACTCCTAGGTTTCTCCCTTGTGGGGTGCCTCAGGGGTCGGTCCTCTCCCCCCTGCTATTCAACATCTACATGAAACCGCTGGGCGAGATCATCCAAGGACATGGGGTGAGGTATCATCAATATGCGGATGATACCCAGCTCTACATCTCCACCCCATGCCCAGTCAACGAAGCGGTGGAAGTGATGTGCCGGTGCCTGGAGGCTGTTGGGGCCTGGATGGGTGTCAACAGACTCAAGCTCAACCCGGATAAGACGGAGTGGCTGTGGGTTTTGCCTCCCAAGGACAATTCCATCTGTCCGTCCATTACCCTGGGGGGGGAATTATTGACCCCCTCAGAGAGGGTCCGCAACTTGGGCGTCCTCCTCGATCCACAGCTCACATTAGAAAAACATCTCTCAGCTGTGGCGAGGGGGGGCGTTTGCCCAGGTTCGCCTGGTGCACCAGTTGCGGCCCTATCTGGACCGGGACTCACTGCTCACAGTCACTCATGCCCTCATCACCTCGAGGTTCGACTACTGTAATGCTCTCTACATGGGGCTACCTTTGAAAAGTGTTCGGAAACTTCAGATCGTGCAGAATGCAGCTGCGAGAGCAGTCATGGGCTTACCTAGGTATGCCCATGTTTCTCCATCACTCCGCAGTCTGCATTGGCTGCCGATCAATTTCCGGTCACAATTCAAAGTGTTGGTTATGACCTTTAAAGCCCTTCATGGCACTGGACCAGAATATCTCCGAGACCGCCTACTGCCGCACGAATCCCAGCGACCGATTAGGTCCCACAGAGTGGGCCTTCTCCGGGTCCCGTCAACTAAACAATGTCGGTTGGCGGGCCCCAGGGGAAGAGCCTTCTCTGTGGCGGCACCGGCCCTATGGAACCAACTCCCCCCGGAGATTAGGATTGCCCCTACTCTTCCTGCCTTCCGTAAACTCCTTAAAACCCACCTTTGTCGTCAGGCATGGGGGAATTGAAACATCTCCCCCTGGGCATGTTTAATTTATATATGGTATGCGTGTGTGTATGTCTGTTAGTATATGGGGTTTTTTAAATCTTTAAACATTTTAAAAACTGTTGGATTATTTATGATTTGTTGTTACATGTTGTGAGCCGCCCCGAGTCTTCGGAGAGGGGCGGCATACAAATCGAATAAATAATAATAATAATAATAATAATAATAATTAATATTAACCGCTCCAAACCTGACTGCAAAAAATATGACTTTAGTCATCGGGTTGTCAAAGCATGGAACTCCTTACCGGACTCTGTAGTATCGTCCCCTAACACCCAACATTTTACCCTTAGACTATCCACGGTTGACCTCTCCAGATTCCTAAGAGGTCAGTAAGGGGCGTATATAAGTGCACTAGTGTGCCTTCTGTCCCCTGTCCTATAGTCTCTCCTATATCTCATATTTCTTCTCTACTATATCCTCTATAACCTTCATTGCGTATAATTGTGTATTGGACAAAATAAATAAATAAAATAAAACTATCTGTAGAAGCCTTGATGTTGATGGGACCTTGGGAGGGTGATGTTCAGGAGGGAGCAGACTCAGCCATCAAGGCCATCCTATGCCCTCCCACCTGGTCGGAAGCGGAAGGAGGACTGGCCACGCTGGCACAATCTGAGTGGGCAACATGACACGTTTGTGAGTGGTGGGACAAGGGATGTGAACTTTCAACTGGGTGGGATTCAGGTTCCCCAGTGTGGGGGCCAGGATGGCTCCGGAAATAAACTGGAAACTTTGAGGAGCCCTTTGACTCGGACTCTGATTTAGTTCGGACGTTAACCTGGAACCTTGACACCAGGTCTCGCTACATCTTCTAATCTTGCACAAGGTCTTTGAGTGGTTCTATGCTCTGGCTAGCGTCCACTTTGAGGGTGTCTTCCTTGGCATCCTGGTGTCCTTTGACTCCTAACTCGTCCAAACATAACTGATTTTTCCAGTGTAATCCATGACATGGGCAAAATAAGTGAGAGGCAGTCTGATCTTCCAGGGGCAGGGCTGGCATTATGCGCTCCATTACTTGCTTGTGGGTCACCATTGCTGTCCACTAGAGCAGTGTTTCCCAACCTTGGCAACTTCAAGATATTTGGACTTCAACTCCCAGAATTCCCCAGCCAGCGAATGCCAGTAGGATGCTTGGCTGCATAGCTAGAGGTATAACAAGCAGGAAGAGGGAGATTGTGATCCTGCTGTATAGAGCGCTGGTGAGACCCCATTTGGAATAATACTGTGTTCAGTTCTGGAGACCTCACCTACAAAAAGATATTGACAAAATTGAAGGGGTCCAAAGACGGGCTACAAGAATGGTGGAAGGTCTTAAGCATAAAACGTATCAGGAAAGACTTCATGAACTCAATCTGTATAGTCTGGAGGACAGAAGGAAAAGAGGGGACATGATTGAAACATTTAAATGTGTTAAAGGGTTAAATAAGGTTCAGCAGGGAAGTGATTTTAATAGGAAAGTGAACACAAGAACAAGGGACACAATCTGAAGTTAGTTGGGGGAAAGATCAAAAGCAACGTGAGAAAGAGTAGCAGATGCTTGTAACAAACTTCCAGCAGACATGGTTGGTCAATCCACAGGAACTGAATGTAAACATGCCTGGGATAAACTTAGATCCATCCTAAGATAAAATACAGGAAATAGTATAAGGGCAGACTAGATGGACCAGGAGGTCTTTTTCTGCCGTCAATCTTCTGTGCTTCTATGTTTCTGTTTTGTTCAGACCCTTCGTAACCCCAAATAGTCACCAGATGACAGGAAAGTCTCCTGTGCTGGGAATTTTCTCTGCAATCTCCAGATGCCACAGATTGACTTCCAGATGCTGAGTCCCCCTCCGTGGGGTGATCTCCCTGCTTTTCCTTCCCATTAATTTCACCATTTCTCTCACCAAGAGTTCCAGGTTTCACTTTTGTCCCTATTTGTCTTCTATTGCTGTTTTCCCCTCCAACCCGGAGCTTCTAATTCCGTCTGGTTGCAGCCACTTTATCCGTAGCTTCTTTCTGGCTGATTTATTCCTTCAATATCCTTCCCAGCTTCCCGCTCTCGCTAGCACCCACCAGGTTTAAAAACGCAATGTAACACTAGCCATAAATTATTATGTCCCCCAAATCATTTCATAATGAAATGTCCGGTGAAAGAAATCCAGCTGTGCAGACTTCCATAACACAGAGAGGGGCTTGGATTCAGCTGGCGAGAGGCCACCATCTGTGGTCAATATGCAAAGTGAAGAAGCCCCCTCACCCCTCACAAGTATTTAATAATAATCATAATAACAGAGTTGGAAGGGACCTTTGAGGTCTTCTAGTCCAACCTCCTGCTTGGGAAGGAGACCCTACACTACTTCAGAAAGATGGTTATCCAACATCTGCTTTAAAACTTCCAGTGTTGAGGCATCCATAACTTCTGGAGTCAAGCTGTTCCACGAATTAATTGTTCTCAGTGTCAGGAAATTTCTCCTTAGTTCTAAGTTATTTCTCTCCTTGTTTAGTTTCCACCCATTGCTTCTTGTTCTACCCTCAGGTGCTTTGGAGAATAGGTTGAGCTCTTTCTTCTTTGTGGCAACCCCTGAGATACTGGAAGGCTGCTATCATGTCCCCCCTGGTCCTTCTTTTCATTATACTATCCATGCCCAGTTCCTGCAACTGTTCTTCATAGGTTTTAGCCTCCAGTCCCCTCATCCTCTTTGCTGCTCTTCTCTGCACTTTTTCTAGAGTCTCAACCTCCTTTTTGCATCGTGGAGACCAAAACTGAATACAGGATTCCAAGTGTGGCCTTACCAAGGCCTTATAAAATGATATTAACCCTTCGCGTTATCTTGATTCCATCCCTCTGTTGATGCAGCCTAGAACTGTGTTGGCTTTTTTGGCAGCTGCTGCACACGGCTGGATCCTGTTTAAATGCTTGTCCCCCAGAATTGCAAAATCCCCCTCACAGTTACTACGGTTGAGCAAGGTACCACATAGACTGAACCTGTGTATTTTGTTTTTCTTGCCTAAATGTAGAACCTGACATTTTTCACTGTTGAATTTCATTTTGTGAAAAAAGCAAGGTTTTATATTTAGGCAAGTGTCAGAAAGAGAGGCAGCTCCTGGGACATCCTCAAGAGACCCTGTCCAGACCATCTGGACATCTGGACAGATGTGGAACGGAGTCCTTCAACTGACCAACCTAGAACCAAGGAGAAAGTTCCTGACAGTGAAGACAATTAACCCGTGGAACATACGGCTTCCCTCCAGACATTGTAGAGACTGGACAATTATTTTGGGGGGATGGTATAGGGCAGTGATGGCGAACCTTTTTTTTCTCGGGTGCCGAAAGAGTGTGTGTGTGTGATATCACACATGCACGAGTGCCCACACGCAGGGGTGGGCAGCAGGCAGGACGGGGTGGAGCACAGTTCCACCAGCAGAAGTGAAGATGCCTGCACAGCTCCAGCTGATTGGCGGCTGTCACTTCCTGGATGACTGGTCTTGGCTCGGCTCTCCTTTTTCCCCCTGGTGCTGCTGCTGTTGCTGAGTCTGGGCTCCTTGCTTCTTTCCTCTTTCCTCCTTCCGGGCCTCGGACGACTTCGCTCTCTCCTGCCCGGCTCCCCTCCAGCCTCCCGTGGCCACCTCCCGCCTGGGGTGCAAGCAGAAGACGTGGGTGGAAGTGATGCTGGCAGCATTGATGATTCTGGAAGCACCTGTTCGCCCAGCTACCCAGCCTGAGGTGGGGGGGGCCACCCAGGAAGGAGAGCGGGGGAAACGCGAAGCAAATTGTCACCCCAGTGAGCGACACGGGTGAGGTTGTAAGTCAAGGATTTAACAGTTCACTTGAATGATGATGATTGTTTAAGCCACTCCCACCTGGTCACATGGCTGGCAAGCCACTCCTACCCAGTCACATGACCACTAAGCCACACCCACAAAATAAGCCACACTCACAGTGTGGCAGTAAAAATTTTGGCTGCCCATTACTGCCCACACCCATAATCCAATGCCTGGGGAGGACGAAAACAGCTCCCCGGAGCCTTTCTGGAGGCTGGAAACAGCCTGCTTCCCAACTTCTGGTGGGCCCAGTAGGCTCATGTTTCGCCCTCCCCAGGCTCCAAAGGCTTCCGTGCAGCCAGGGGAGGGTAAAAGCACCTTCCCCCATCCCCCCAGGAGGCTCCCTGGAAGCCAAAAACGCCCTCCCAGAGCCTCTGTGCAAGCCAAAAATCAGCTGGCTGGCACACACACGCACGTTGGAGCTGAGCTAGGGCAAGGGCTCGCGTGGCAGCAGATATGGCTCCACGTGCCACCTGTGTCACCCGTGCCATAGGTTCGCCATCACTGGTGTAGGGTAACTTGCTTGAGCTGGGGGTTGGACTAGAAGATCTCCAAGGTCCCTTGCAACTCTGCCCTTCTCTTAATTAATCCCTGGAATGGTTTCCCTTCAGCAGTTGTAGGTGGTCCATCACCGGAGGCTTTTAAGAAGGGACTGGACAACCATCGGTCCAAAATGATATAGGGCAGAGATATGTGTGTGTGGGTGTGCTGGCATGCATGCACATGCCCCCACCCCTTCCCTCCCCCTCCCCCATGCATGCGCAGCCCCCTGATGCACAGGCGCACAGGCTCTTCTGAAGTCTGGCAGGGAGTAAAATAGCAGCAGCCCTTAGACTTATCTACCCCTTCACACGGCTTTTACAGCCTGCTCTAAGCAGTTTACAGAGTCAGGCTCAAATTACTGCTAGTGGGCAGAGTCCACCTGCAATGCTGCATTCTGACCACTGTGTCACCACAGTCCTTCTTCTCTCTCATAGAAACATAGAAACATAGAAGACTGATGGCAGAAAAAGACCCCCTGGTCCATCTAGTCTGCCCTTATACTATTTTCTGTATTTTATCTTAGGATGGATCTATGTTTATCCCAGGCATGTTTCAATTCAGTTCCTGTGGATTTACCAACCACGTCTGCTGGAAGTTTGTTCCAAGCATCTACTGTTCTTTGAATAAAATAATATTTCCTCACGTTGCTTTTGATCTTTCCCCCAATTGACTTCAGATTGTTAGTTGGGGGAAAGATCAAAAGCTTCCACTTTCCTTCCATTTTTTCCTTCCTCCCTTTCTTCCTTGTCAAGTTATTGTCAAGTTATCCAGAGAGCTGAGTCTTCAGGTTCATCGCTGGATATATTTTCCCAGGGTGACCTGTGTCCAACCTGGTCCTTCAGGTCTTTCAACACTGGACCCACTACTACTGCAAATGGGGTGCTATTTTTGCCCCCAATTTGTTTTTTCAATTGGACTTTCTGATTTTTCTTTGGAGATGTTTCGTTGATCGTTTCTTCACCACTGACTAGATAAGAAGAGAAACATCTTCAAAGAAAAACCAGAAAGTCCAGTTGCCTCTTGAAAAAGCAGCTTTGGGTCAACCAGGACCTGGATGATTGAGAATCTCCATACCGGACCTTCGGTCCATCTCCCTTTGGCTCTTCCTCCTTTTTCTTTCCACCTGTACTGCACTCTAACCACTGCACCCCCGAGGCACCAAGAAAATGCCGTCCTGCCCCACTCCAGTGCCCGGACCCACAGCCACAACTGCCCTGCAGGCCTTGGCAGCACCAAGCAGTGCCCCCTCCTCACCCCTGGGAGCCTGACTCCAAGTGCCACCTCTGTGTTTGGTTGAGGCAGGCAGGGTTCCTTGGGCCCCATTTGTTGGGGGTCCAGGGAAAGGGAGGGTCTGGCCTTCTCCTTCTGCTCAAGATCCCCACAGAATGGGGACAGAATGCTGGACTCGAAGGGCTTTGGCCTCATTCAGCAGGACTCTCCTTGTGTTCTTATGTTCCTTCCTTCCTTCCTTCCTTCCTTCCTTCCTTCCTTCCTTCCTTCCTTTCTTCTCTCCCTTATTGAAATGGATGTCCAAGTGCCACCTCTGTGTTGCTAGAGGCAGGCAGGGTTCCTTGGGCCCCATTTGTTGGGGGTCAATGGAAAGGGAGGGTCTTGCCTTCTCTTTCTCCTCAAGATCCCCCTGGACAATTGGGGGCCACTGTGGGACACAGAAGGCTGGACTCGATGGGCTTTGGCCCCATTCAGCAGGGCTCTTCTTAGGTTCTTGGGTTCTTATGACTCCCGTTGACCTCTGCCACTAAGGGGCTTTTCTGCAGACTGTAAAATCTCTGCAGGGACTGCACGGAGTTTATTGGTGAGCTTGGCAGCTATTTGGCGAACGAACGAAGGACCCGAGCTGCCCCCCTCCCCCCTCCCCGCTCTCTTTTCTCGCTTTCCCAGCCCGATTGCGAAACCAGCAGCCGGCAGAACAGAAAGCGGAGCGTCGCTCGCGGCTCTTGGCTTCCCCTCCAGATCCATCTTCCCCCACCCAGGACTGGGAAATGAAGGGAGGGGGCCTGGAGAGAGAGGTTGAGAAAAAGGGGAGTGGGGGTGCCAAGCAGAGGGGCTTTCCAGGCCCCGCAGCCGTCGGTCCGGCTTCCCCTGCGAGCGGGAAGCAGACGGCAGATTGCAGCGGCTTCTCTGACAGATGTTTGGAAAGCCTCGGTGAGACCGGGCGTGCGTCTCGGGAAGCCCCCGGGAAGCTGCCTCGTTTCTTGCAAGGCGGCTTCTGTCCTTCGTGGCAGGGGTCAAGTGGTTCTGGCAAACCACAAACTTCTGCTCTTTGGGCCCCTGGAGAAAGAGGGGGAGACCTAAGAACACAAGAAGAGCCCTGCTGAGTCTGACCAAAGCCCCTCGAGTCCAGCACTCTGTGTCCCACAGTGGCCCCCCAATTGTCCATGGGGACCCTGAGCAGAAAGAGAAGGCAAGACCCCTCCCTTTCCCCTGACCCCCAACAAATGGGACCCAAGGGAACCCTGCCTGTCTCAACCATCATAGAGGTGGCACTTGGACACCCATTTCAATGAGAGAGAAGGAAGGAAGGGAGGGAGGGAGGGAGGGAGGAAGGAAGGAAGGAAGGAAGGAAGGAAGGAAGGAAGGAAGGAAGGAAGGAAGGAAGAGCCATGATGAATCGGACCAAAGCCCATCAAGTCCAGCATTCTGGGTCCCACAGTGGCCCATCAATTGTCCAGGGGAATCTTGAGCAGAAAGAGAGGACAGAACCCTCCCTTTCCCCTGACCCCCAACAAATGGGACCCAAGGGAACCCTGCCTGTCTCAACCATCATAGAGGTGGCACTTGGACACCCATTTCAATGAGAGAGAAGGAAGGAAGGAAGCAAGGAAGGAAAGAAGAGCCATGCTGAATCGGACCAAAGCCCATCAAGTCCAGCATTCTGTGTCCCACAGTGGCCCATCAATTGTCCAGGGGAATCTTGAGCAGAAAGAGAAGGCAAGACCCCTCCCTTTCCCCTGACCCCCAACAAATGGGACTCAAGGCAACCCTGTCTGCCTCAACCAACATAGAAGTGGTACTTGGACATCCCTTTCAATCACCACCTATGATACACTTGGCGTCCATGAATCTGTCCAATGCTGCCTTGAAGCTCTCCAGGCTGACAGCTGTCACGGCCTCTTCTAAAAGGGGATTCCATCAACCAATGACCCTCTGGGTGAATAAATATCTCCCTTTATTCATCCCCACTTTCTCACCTGTGAGCTTTAGGGAGGGGCCCCTCGTCCTAGTATTGTGTGATAGAGGAAAGAATTTTTCTCTATCCACCTTTTCTATCCCATGCATGATTTTATACACTTCGATCAAGTCACCCCTTAAATGCCGTCTTTCAAGGCTGAAGAGACCGAGGCCCTGCAACCTCGTTTCCTAAGGGCTCCATGTCCTGTTGCTCTTTTTTGCACCTTTTCCACCCAACCATTGCAGAGTCTTCCTCCTCCTGCCTTGGTTCCTAGTGCAAGGGAGCAGAGTAAGACATGGCCAGAGGATGAACGAGGGAGGGAACTGGGAATGTCTAGTCCCATGATGGCAAACCTATGGCATGGGGGCCACAGGTGGCACACGGAGCCATCTCTGAGGCCATTGAAGGAGGAGTTGCCCTATGTCAGCACCAGCACATATGTTCGCATTGGCTGGCTGATTTGGGGGCTTCCAGAGGGTGGAGGGGGAGTCATGTTCGCCTTCTCCAGGATTCAGGAAAGCCTCCCAAAGGCTGCGGAAGGCGAAAAATGGCACAAGTTCAGAAACGAACTTCCGTTAGGCCCACTGGGCCCATTTTTCACCATCCTTAGTCTCTGGAAGCTTCACTGAGGTTTGCATCAGTAGTAGGTTCCTGCTGGGATGGCTAATTGCACACAGCTCCAGGGCTCTGGTACCGGAGCACAGGTTCGAGCATCATTTTGCTTCCTTCACTTGTGCAGGTATCAAACTCTCGCATGGGGCGCATATGTGCATGTTTTTCGGTTAGGTTTTTTGCCCAGAAACGAAAAAGCCTTGCTGAAACATGCCCGCATGTACATTCCCATGCAAGGTTTTGTTATCTGCACAGGGGCAGGAAGTAAAATTGTGCTCGAACCCACACTCGCGCACCAGAGCCATGGAGCTGCGCGCAATTAGCCATCCCAGCAGGAACCCACTCCTGGCCTGCGTGCATGCGCAGTGGGAGGAAGTGCAGGGGAAATTGTGCATGCACCCATGGGCGAAAGGCATCGCATTATAAGAGCCGGGGTGGCGCAGGAGGTAGAGTGCTGTACTGCAGGCCACTAAAGCTGACTGCTAGATCTGTAGGTCAGCGGTTCAAATCTCACCACCGGCTCCAGGTTGACTCAGCCTTCCCTCCTTCCGAGGTGGGTCAAACGAGGATCTGGATTGTGGGGGCCATAGGCTGGCTCTCTTTTTAAAAAGGGCTATTGCTAACATGTTGTAAACCACCCTGAGTCTAAGCAGAAGGGTGACATAAAAAATCAAAATATTGAATTATTGAAGGTGCTGAGATGGACATGATGATGAGGCGGTTAAATAATCAAGAAGAATCAGAATTTCACAAAATCTGGGAGAGGGTTTATACTTGGTTGAGTAACAAAAATGCTTGATGAATTTTTTTTAAAAAAATATTTGAATTTATTATTAGATATGTCTATAAATAGAGAAATGTAACAGATATTTTTATTTCTCTGAACTGATCTAAACAATAATAGTTTTTCATTTTTGTATTATGAAGACTTCTATTTTGAACAGAGCGATTGTAGCTCCTTTTTATGTTATGCGTTTTGTTTGTGATGTTTGTCTTTTGTAAAATAATAATAATATTTTAAAAAAAATTGAAATAATAATAATAATAATAATAATAATAATAAGAAGAAGAAGAAGAAGAAGAAGAAGAAGAAGAAGAAGAAGAAGAAGAAGAAGTGTCGGCATGACTCTCTTTTTGAACCCGAGCAAAAAAAAAAGGTTTGCCATCACTGATCTAGTCTTAGAAAGAGAAGGATTTGGGGCGGGGGGCAGGACCCCCGTCTTCTGGTGCTTGAGGGGCTGTCACAGAGAAGAGGGGCTCAACCTACTCCCCAAAGCAGCCGAGGGCAGAACAAGAAGCAACGGGTGGAAGATCCTTAAAGCAAGATTCAGCCTTGGAGAAACTAGTTGAGAACAAAGAGGGTGGGCCCCCATTTGTCTGGAACCCTACAGGGCCTCCCTTCATTGAGCAGGGTGGGGTTGAAGTAGAAGACCTGCCAGGTCCCTTCCAGCTCTGTTGTTTCGTAATTGTCTTCATCAGTGGAACTGCTTCCCTCCTGAAGTTGTGGGTGCTCCATTAAAGGAGGCTTTTAAGAAGCTACTGGGATGAAACAGGCCTCCTGCTTGACCATGGATTGGGCTGGAAGAGCTCTAAGATCTTCTAGTTCTTCCTGTTATTCTTTGTTCTATTGAGCCAGCTTCAACCTTAGCATTTAGACCTAGACTACTTATATACTGCTTCATAGTGCTTTTCTGTAATCAATTTACAGAATCAGCATATGGCCCCCCAAAATTTGGTTCCTCATTGCACCGACCTTGGAATGATGGAAGGCTGAGTCAACCTTGAGCCTACTGAGGTTCGATCTGCCAAACAGCTGACAGCCAGTGATAGCAATAGCAATAGCCTTTAGACTTATCTACTGCTTCCTAGTGCTTTTCCAGCCCTCTCTAAGAGGTTTACAGAGTCAGCCTCTTGCCCCCAACAATCTGGGTCCTCATTTGACCCACCTGGGAAGGATGGAAGGCTGAGTCAACCTGGAGTCAGTGGAGAGATTTGAACTGATGAACTACAGCTAGCAGTTAGTAAGTAAGTAAGTAAGTAAGTAAGTAAGTAAGTAAGTAAGTAAGTAAGTAAGTTAGGAAGGAAGGAGGGAAGGAAGGAAAAAAGGAAGGAAGGAAGCAAGGAAGGAACGAAGGAAGGAAGAGCAATAGCATTTAGACTTATCTACTTCCTCCTAGTGTATTTCCAGCCCTCTCTAAGAGGTTTACAGAGTCAGCCTCTTGGCCCCAACAATCTGGGTCCTCATTTGACCCACCTGGGAAGGAGGGAAGCCTGAGTCAACCTGGAGCCATTGGGGGGATTTGAACTCCTGAACTACAGCCAGCAATCAGCAGGAGGAGCCTGCAGTGCTGCACTCTAACCACTGCGCCACCCCGGCTCTTGGCAGCTGGGAATCCGGCAAGGCCCCAAAACAGGGGACCACATCCCCCAGTTAGGGCTTACTATAAATTTATTTATTTATTTATTTATTACTTAGATTTGTATGCCGCCCCTCTCCGAAGACTCGGGGCGGCTCACAACATGTAAAAACAAATCATAAGCAATCAGACAAATTTAAAATATTTAAATATTTAAAAAACCCATATACTAACAGTCATACACACAGACATACCATGCATAAATTAAACGTGCCCAGGGGGAGATGTTTCAGTTCCCCCATGCCTGACGGCAAAGGTGGGTTTTAAGGAGTTTACGGAAGGCAGGAAGAGTAGGGGCAGTTCTAATCTCCGGGGGGAGTTGGTTCCAGAGGGCCGGGGCCGCCACAGAGAAGGCTCTTCCCCTGGGGCCCGCCAACCGACATTGTTTAGTTGACGGGACCCGGAGAAGGCCCACTCTGTGGGACCTAATCGGTCGCTGGGATTCGTGCGGCAGGAGGCGGTCTCGGAGATATTCTGGTCCAATGCCATGAAGGGCTTTAAAGGTCATAACCAACACTTTGAATTGTGACCGGAAATTGATCGGCAGCCAATGCAGACTGCGGAGTGATGGTGAAACATGGGCATACCTAGGTAGGCCCATGACTGCTCTCGCAGCTGCATTTTGCACGATCTGAAGTTTCCGAACACTTTTCAAAGGTAGCCCCATGTAGAGAGCATTACAGTAGTCGAACCTCGAGGTGATGAGGGCATGAGTGACTGTGAGCAATGAGTCCCGGTCCAGATAGGGCCGCAACTGGTGCACCAGGCGAACCTGGGCAAACGCCCCCCTCGCCACAGCTGAAAGATGTTGTTCTAATGTGAGCTGTGGATCGAGGAGGACGCCCAAGTTGCGGACCCTCTCTGAGGGGGTCAACAATTCCCCCCCCAGGGTGATGGACGGACAGATGGGATTGTCCTTGGGAGGCAGAACCCACAGCCACTCCGTCTTATCCGGGTTGAGCTTGAGTCTGTTGACACCCATCCAGGCCCCAACAGCCTCCAGGCACCGGCACATCACTTCCACCGCTTCGTTGACTGGGCATGGGGTGGAGATGTAAAGCTGGGTATCATCCGCATATTGATGATACCTCACCCCATGTCCTTGGATGATCTCGCCCAGCGGTTTCATGTAGATGTTGAATAGCAGGGGGGAGAGGACCGACCCCTGAGGCACCCCACAAGGGAGAAACCTAGGAGTCGACCTCTGGCCCCCCACTAACACCGACTGCGACCGGCCAGAGAGGTAGGAGGAGAACCACTGAAGAACAGTGCCTCCCACCCCCAGCCCCTCCAGCCGGTGCAGAAGGATACCATGGTCGATGGTATCGAAAGCCGCTGAGAGGTCAAGGAGCACCAGGACAGAGGATAAACCCCTGTCCCGGGCCCGCCAGAGATCATCCATCAACGCGACCAAAGCGGTTTCCGTGCTGTAACCGGGCCTGAAACCCGACTGCCGGGGACCTAGATAATCGGCTTCTTCCAAGGACCGCTGGAGCTGGAGTGCCACCACCTTCTCGACAACCTTCCCCATAAAGGGAAGGTTGGAGACTGGACGATAGTTGTTAAGTACGGCTGGGTCCAGGGAGGGCTTCTTGAGGAGGGGGCGCACAAGCGCTTCTTTATAGAGTGATGGAAAAACTCCCCTCCCCAAGGAAGCGTTGGTAATCTCCTGGGCCCAGCTCCGCGTCACCTCCCTGCCGGCCGAAACCAACCAGGAGGGACACGGATCCAGTAAACAGGTGGCAGAACTCACAGCTCCAATGGCCTTGTCCACTTCATCAGGTGTCACCAGATCAAACTCTTCCCAGACAGGTGGACAAGTACGTGCCCCAGTCACCTCGACTGACTCGTTGTCAGTCGACTCTGTTTTACAATTGGAGTCGAGGTCGGCTCGGATCCGAGCGACTTTATCAGCGAAAAACGTGTTAAAGTCCTCGGCACTACTCTGTAAGGGCTCCCCAACTCCCCCCTGATTAAGAAGGGAGCGGGTCACCCTAAACAGAGCGGCCGGGCGGGATTCCGCTGATGCAATCAAGGCGGCATGGTACGCGCATCTTGCCGCCTTGAGCGCCACTTTGTAAGTCTTAATAAAAGCTCTTACAAGTGTTCGGTCGGATTCAGACCTACTCTTCCTCCATCGCTTCTCTAGACGTCTCTTCTGGCGTTTCAACTCCCGGAGCTCCTCGTTGAACCATGGAGCTCTACGGGGTCTAGCGCCTCGGAGAGGTCGCAAAGGCGCAATCCGGTCAAGAGCCTCCGCTGCGGCCTTGTTCCAGGCCTCCGCAAGAGACTCTGCCGAACTGTGGACAAGTGCCTCTGGTATAACCCCAAGTGCCGTCTGAAAGCCCTCAGGGTCCATCAGGCGTCTGGGGCGGAACATCTTAATTGGTTCCGCCTCCCTGCGGGGAAGGATTGGAGCCAGGAAGTCAAGCCGTAGTAGAAAATGGTCTGACCATGACAAAGGCAACGCATCTAAGCCCCTTAGTCTCAGACCATTACTCAGTTGCTCAGAAAGGAATACCATGTCAGGTGCGTGTCCTCCCTCGTGAGTCGGACCCTGAACTACTTGAGTCAGGTCCATGGCTGTCATGGTGGCCATGAACTCCTGTGCCGACCCAGAGGTTTCGCCAAGTGACGGCAGATTGAAGTCCCCCAGGACAATAAGTCCGGGGAACTCCACCGCCAACCCGGCTACTTCCTCGAGTAGCACAGGCAGGGCTTTTGACACGCAGCTGGGAGGCAGGTACGTGAGAAATAAGCCCACCTGAACCCCTAAGTCCAACCTCATCAAGAGAGACTCGCAACCCGCAATTTCCGGAGCAATGAGTCTACGCAGGCAAAGGCTCTCCCTGGCAACAATAGCCACTCCTCCCCCCCTTCCCTGGGGTCGAGGTTGATGCCATATCTGAAACCCGGCTGGGCAAATTTCAGAGAGGGGAACACCTCCCTCCGGGCCCAGCCAGGTTTCAGTAATACAAGCCAGGTCGGCCTCCTCATCCAGGATCAGGTCCCGGATGAGGAGAGCTTTATTTACCACCGACCTGGCATTGAGCAGCAGCAACCTGAGCCCAGGGCCAGAGTTACACTCATCACCAGTACCCAAGATTGGGTTCACAGAGCCGGAACAAGGGACCGTTATTAAGCAACGGTCCCTCGTTCCCCTGGAACGGCTAACTCTGTGACCCCCGCCGTATCTGCCTCTCCCCAGCAACACAGAGATATTCCGACCCTCTGCCACCCCAGAGATCGGTGCCCCCTCCTCTCCTGTCTCCCGGGCGTCAGGTGGGTCAAATCTATCATTCATACTACTATCAATCATCTCATCCATACCATAACCCCACCCACCCCCGCCAACCCAATCATTATGCCAGTCATTCCACTCATAACCACAAGCATATTTATCCCAATCATCCATTAATTTAGAACCCCGTTATATTTAAAAAATCAATTAAATTAATAACAATATAAAATAGCCGTAAATGGAAGGAAACAGATGCAATCTCAATCCAAGACTTTCTGGGGTATTTAAGGTTTTCTCTATTTGCTTCCCCGGACTTTATTATTATTTTTTTTTATTATTATTATTATTATTTATTAGAGTTGTATGCTGCCCCTCTGCAAAGACTCGGAGCAGCTTTAACCTCCCATCTCACAACACTGGGCGTTAAGTCATTTCAGCAGAGATTCTGCCCTGAACTTTTCAGAGCCTTGAAACAACCCCCCCACCCCCAGGGCAGACTGTATTCCCCACGACAGTCAGAGAAATACTCGAAGCTGGGGGATTCTGGGAGTTGAAGTCCACATATCTTCCCGGGTGGTGCAGTGGTTGGAATGGAGTATTGCAGGACAACTCTGCCAGCAGTTCGATCCTGACCAACTCAAGGTTGACTCAGCTTTCTAGTCTCCCAAGGTTGGTGAAGTGAGGACCCAGATTGGGGGGGTGGGGGAAGAATTTGCAGATAATCCTTCTGCATTGTATATAGGTATATAAGTCTAAATGCTTCTGCTATTGCTATCTTAAATTTGCCAACGTTGAGATACAACCTGGATGGCACAATTTGAGAGTTGAGGGTGGGTGAGTGGGAAGGAAAGTAAATTGACCTATAAAGCCCTACATGGCATGGGACCTGATTCCCTATGGGGCCACCTTCCGCCTCATCTATCCCAGCAGCCGGTTAGGTCCCACAGAGTTGGCCTTCACCAGGTCCCGTCAACCAAGCAATGCCGTCTGGCGGGGCCTAGTGGAAGAGCCTTCTCTGTGGTGGCCTCGACCCTCTGGAATTAACTCCCTCCAAAGATTTGTACCGTGCACACCTTCCCACCTTCCTGGCCTTCCATAAGGCATTGAAGATGCATTGAAGAGTCCTTGGGAAGGCATATCTATCTGTCTGTCTGTCTGTCTGTCTGTCTGTCTGTCTGTCTATCATCTATCTATCATCTATCTATCTATCATCTATCATCTATCTGTCTGTCTATCTCTATCTCTCTATCTATCTATCATCTATCATCTATCTATCTGTCTGTCTATCTATCTCTATCTCTCTATCTCTCTGTCTCTCTATCTATCTATCTATATCTATCTAATAAATGAATGAATAAATAAATAAATAAATCTCTGCCAACAGACTTGGAGCCATTGAATCTTCAACATCCACTTGAATCCACTGAATGGGAATGGTTGGTTTTAAATATTAAGGGGTACTAACTATGTCTACTTAGTATTGAGATTTTAATGTGTTTTAATATTAGATCTCTTTATATTCTGCATTTGTGTACTATGAAACACACACACACCCCGATTCCCAGGAGAAGGGCAGCATAGAAATCTGATTAAATAAATCAATTAATGAAATAAATGTGGCCCAAATTAATCCTTTATTACAAACTTCTGCCTTTCTTCCTTTTCCAAACTGTAAAAAGTTTTGGTGAGTCACATTTTGGACAGCCTAATGTTCAGGTGTGAGTGGTTTACGTCTGTCGGATGATCGTAATCTGTAAACGAAAGCGATTCTCCTGCCTGCTCTCCAGCTGGTCCCTCCTGAGCTTTGTTTCCTCCGTTCTCCAGGTCATGCCACAAAGTTTTTCCACCTTATCTCTTCCCGAAAGCCACCAGGCCTTGCAGTGGTTGGACCACCCACAGGGAGACAGACGATACTCCCTTGCCTGCTGGGTCATCTGATCTCCTCCAGCTTCGCCATCATGGTGGTGCGCATTCCAGGGAAATGGACTCCATGGTGAACGCAACCCTTCCAAAAGTAAACTAGGAAGTGGAGCTTTAGATTTGATTAATAGATATCCAGAAACACGTTCCGAATCCGAGAACCACTTGGCCAATGAAACCGATCTTGCGCCAGGCTTGGCTGGCTTTCCACCTCCTCTCATGGAAATGGAATCAAGCGGTAGGGGTGGGTGGTCTTCTAGAAAGATCATTTAGGGTTATTCCAACGATGGAGCCTTTCCTGGAAATCTCGTGTCAGAGCTTTGAACTTTGGGACATCTGTTGCAATGTTTAGGGCTGCACCTACGCATCAGACGGGGTAGCGGTTAGCGGGTTGGATTTTGGGGATTAAGTTCTCATTGGCCGTGAGGGCCAAACTCAAAACTTCAAAGGTACTCGGTTGGACGAGGTTCCATCCAAAAAAATATCTCCCCAGCTGCTTTGCGGAAAACGTGGCTCTCGCTGTTTCTAAAGGTGAGAGGCGGCATCCGGTTTGCGTGGCCAGAATATCAAATCTTCCAGCCGGGCAATGGTTCTTTCTGACCAGGAGCACCAGAGAAGTCAATTTCACCCTATATTTCACATTATGGAAATTCCTCGGGATGCTGAGATTCCATACAGTTGGAAGGAATCTTGGCAGCTTCCCAGGCCAGAGAGCAAAGCTCTTCAGATAAAGACCTGTCCAAACTTAGTTTCAAGCCCTCCAGAGATGGAAACATCCATAACTCCAAGAAGACAGCTGGCCCCGTGTTTAATCAGCTTCAAATCAGGAAATCCCCCTTTACGTTGAATTCATGTCTCCCTCCGTAAGGCTTCCAACCTCTGGGTCTATATGGGGTTTCTCAGTCGTCCAGGTCACGGTTGTCCCAGATATGCTTGTTCAAAAGGCAACTGGACATTGAAGACGTTTCGCTTCTCATCCAAGAAGGTTCTTCAGTTCTTGAAGTTCTTCAGGGCTTGAAACGTCTGAGGAGCGAAATGTCTTCAAGGAAAAACCAAGAAAGTCCAATTGCTTCTTGAAAAAGCTCCTTTCGGATTTTCACCCTCAAGTTCAAGGATGTCCAACTGTCAAGCCATAGAAACATAGAAGATTGATGGCAGAAAAAAGACCTCCTGTTCCATCTAGTCTGCCCTTATATGATTTCCTGTATTTTATCTTAGGGTGTGTTCTGCCGGGCTCTCTGGTAGGACCCTCTCAAAAATTCAAGGGTACAAACTAACATGCTGCTATTTATAGCAGCAGCCCTAATTACTGGAGCCCCACCCAAACACAGGTGGCCTCTCTTATCTCCTGTAATATGTCCTTACTTGGTCTCTTCTACGCATAATTGGTAATATGTCCTTACTTGGTCTCTTCTATGCATAATTTTGCGCTTGCGTGGTCCAAGAAGTCTTCATCCGAATCAAAGGAAGATAATGGAGATTGACTGCCTGGGCTGTGTGCCAAGCCCCCCTCTTCCAAGTCACTCCCACCTTCTTCTTCGTCCGAGGAAACTAAACTCTGAACTGACTCTGTCGGCAATAACACAGGCCTGTGACATGTGGAAGTTTCCCCTGCATCCACCTCCACATTCCCTGGGGCAGGAGCTGGGGCAGAGCCAACCACAACAGAGCCAACCACAATTATTATTATTATTATTATTATTATTATTATTATTATTATTATTATTATTCAGGGAAGCTTCCCTGAAGCATCTGGACGGCGAAACGGCCATTCTCAAGGACGAAAATCAGCTGGCCAGCATGCATGCTGGAGCTGACATAGGGCAGTGATGGCAAACCTATGGCATGGGTGCCACAGGTGACACGCAGGGCCATATCTTCTGGCACACAAGCCGTTGCCCTAGCTGAGCTCCAAGGTGCATGTGTGTGCCAGCCATCTGATTTTTGGCTCACACAGAGGCTCTGGAAGGGCATTTTTGACTTCCATAGAGCCTCTGGGGGGATGTGGGAGGGCGTTTTTACCCTGGAGAGAGCGAAACACGAGCCTATGGGGCCCACCAGAAGTTTGGAAACAGGCCATTTCCGGTCTCCAGAGGGCCCCCAGGGGATGAGAGAAGCTGTTTTCGCCCTCCCCAGGCACTGAATTATAATGTGGGCATTCACACATGCGTGGTAGCACACCCGCACACTCTTTCGGGCACCCAAGGAAAAAAAGGTTCCCCATCACTGACATTGGGCAACATCTCTCATGCCCTCCGATATGGCTCTGCTTGCCACCTGTGACATATGTGCCATAGGGTCACCATCCCAGCTCCAAGCCCTTCTCTGCATTTTCCCCAGTTCCTCAGCATCCTTGCACGAGGGTTGCCCAGAAAGGAACACACCACTTTTTTTTTCTCAGCCTACAGTAATGGTACAAATGCAAAACTTTAGATATACATTATTTGAATTGTCAAGAGAGCGTGTGTAAATGTTGCATTTCTTCAGACAGCTGCAGCCATGTTTCGAAATGGCCTCTGTAAGTGATGTATGTTACAAGCAGCATGTCCTCATTGAATTTCTCACTGGAGAGAAAGAAATGGTTGGGAACATTCACAAACATTTGTGTACAGTTGATGGAGAATCTGCAGTCGACAGAAGTACGGTTAGTCGCTAGTTAGACAGTGAGACATTTTGAGGATGACGAAGAGGCGATTCGCCCAGTGCAGAAATGGCTTCGTGACCAGAAGAAGGAGTGGTACCAACAGAGCATCCAGCCCTTGTGTCTCGCTGGAGGAAGGCCACAGAACGGGACGGAGATTACGTGGGAAAAATAGGGAGTGTAGAAGGAACACTATTCTTTCTTGTGCCTAAGTTTCATTGTGTTCGATAAATAATTGTTGAAGAAAAAAAATGTGGTGCATTACTTTCTGGGCGACCCTCATACTATGGGCTCCCGAACCGGAAGCAGGATTCTACATGCAGGTTCACCATTGTGCAACACAGACCGATACTATCACTTTCACCATCTTTTGGTGCAGCCCAGGGTTGCATTGTTTCTTTTGGCAGCTGCAGCACCCTGCTGGCTCATGCTTCATAGGAGCCCTGCTGGGACTCTCAGAAACTTTCCAGAAGGACTGTGGCTGAGTCCAGGCCGAGTCTGCAGATGGTCAACTCTCTTCCTCTCAAGGACGAGTCACCCATGGCTGCAAGAAACCCCTCCCTCTTCAGGAAAGCAGCCATTAGCCCCTCCCCTTCTTGGAAGTCCAGGTTTGTCCACCACCTGATCCTAGAAAAAAATCCTCTCCAAAGTATGACTCGTTTTTCAAGGGAAGGAGAGAAATGGACTATGAAGCCCCAGGAGAGGCTTGGCCTCTTGTTCTCTTGTTCTCATAATTATGTCTATACTTATTATCTGTTGTCTAACACATGTTTGGTGAAATGAATGAATGAATGAATGAATGAATGTATGAATGAATGAATGAATGAATGAGAACCTAAGAAGAGCCAATACTGAATCAGGCCAAAGCCCATTGAGTCCAGCATTCTGTGTCCCACAGTGGCCCCTCAATTGTCCATGGGGATCTTGAGCAGAAAGTGAAGGCAAGACCCTCTCTTTCCCCTGACCCCCAACAAATGGGATCCAAAGGAATCCTGCCTGCCTCAACCAACATAGAGGCAGCACATGGACATCCGTTTCAATCATCACCTCTGATACGCCTGGCATCCATGAATCTGTCTAATCCTGCCTTGAAGCTATCTAGGCTGACAGCTGTCATGACCTCTTCTGGAAGAGAATCCCATCAACCAAAGACCCTCAGGGTGAAGAAATATTTCCCTTTCTTTGTCCTCACTTTCTTATCTATGAGGTTTAGGGAGGGCCCCCTCATCCTAGTATTGTGTGATGGAGAAAATAATTTTTCTCTATCCACCTTTTCTATCCCATGCCTGATTTTATACCCTTCAATCAAGTCACCTCTTAAACGCTGTCTTTCAAGGCTGGAGAGACCAAGGCAACATAAATGAAGGAATGAAGGAATGAAGGAAAGAAGGAATGAAGGAATGAAGGAATAAATGAAGGAACGAACGAACGAACGAACGAATGAAGGGTCTGTCCTTATTCTGTGCAGGGGGCTCCATATTTTTCGAGACAGCTGTGTGCTTGGTTGTGGTTATTGAAAGTTTCCCATCTTCACCACTATTCTTCCTCTAGGTAGTCAAGTGGCTCCCTAGCTAGCATGGAATTGTGATTTAGGAAATCTCATGGATGGTTCACCACCAAGATGGAGGAGAGAAGCGTCAAGTGGGCACCATAAGGAGCAGTCTCCATTCTTCTCTGTGTCCTTGATTAAGAAATAATTAATAAAGAAATAATTTTGAAAAGGAGCCTTGTCAACAGTGATAAGAACAGTTTGATAGTGCAAGCAGTGGCACAAAGATGCGGTGATGAAGTCTTGGGGTGGGGTGGGCGGGTTGGACTACATGACCTACAATGTCCCTTACAATTCTGTTAATTTTTTAAATTTTCATTTATTACACTTAATTACATTATCAGTAGCTCAAGGTGGTGAATATAGGCAGCACATTTGGTCCTTGACTTACAGTAATTCGTTTAGTGAAGTTACTATTGAAGTTACAATGGCACTGAAAAAAAAGAGTTACGGCTGTTTTCCGCACTTACAACTGTTGCAGCACATCTACGGTGAAAATTCGGACACTTGGCCAATGACTCAACTTATGACGGTTGCAGTGCACTTTTAGCTGTGTTGCTAAGTTAACAACTGCAGTGATTGACTTAACATGGCAAGAAAGCTTGTAAAATTGAAAGGTTGGTTTCTGAAACAGAGGTCCAATCTATGTTGGTGGAGGCAGGCAGGGGTCCCTGGGGTCCCTTTTGTTGGGGGTCAGGGGAAAGGGAAGGTTTTGCCTTCTCTTTCTGCTCAAGATCCCCCTTGACAATTGGGGGGCCACTGTGGGACACAGAATGATGGACTCGGGGGGCTTTGGCCCCATTCAGCAGGGCTCCTCTTATGTTCTTATGTTCTAAAATGGGGCAAAATTCACTTAACAAATGTGTCGCTTAGGAACATAAATTTTGTCATGCTCATCCGTGGTTTTAAGTTATCGTCTTCTTCACTTCTCTGTAAACATCCAAGGAAGGCAGGAGACCAACCTATGGAGGGGGAATCAATCCAAGATCTTGTCCAAGCGACGGCCTGAGCTCGCTGGTCTTCAAATCTCGGTTCAACGCTAAGACGCTCCACCCCGATTTAATCCGCTTCTCCGCCCCAGACTTTATGGGGGAAAGTCCCTGTTCCCATCTATGAGTGACCTGTTTATTTTCCCCTCTGAAATCAGGAACCTGGAAGGGCATTGGAGGAAACCACCTGGCAGGAGGCCACCACAGTCCTGGATGAGTGGACCATTTGGGGATTCGGGGTGGAATCAGAGGGGGAGGAACGTGGAGGTTATGCAACAAGTTCATGACCGGCCGTTGTGTGTCAGGAGGGGCTGATGCCACCAGAGGCCCTTTGTGAGGGGCCCACTTGCAATCGTCCCTCCACTGGCTTCGTTGAGTCAACTCAAGGCTTGGCCCCTCCAGGATTTTAATAATAATAATAATAATAATAATAATAATAATAATAATAATAATAACAACAACAACAACAACAACAACATCAACATCAACAACAGGTCTTCTAGTCCAACCCCCTGCTTAGGCACGAAACCCTACACTACTTCAGACAGATGGTGATGCAACATCCTCTTAAAAACTTCCAGTGTTGGAGCATTCACAACTTCTGGAGGCAGGCTGTTCCACAGATCAACCGTTCTGACTGTCAGGAAATTTCTCCTTAGTTCCAAGTTGCTTCTCTCCTTGTTTAGTTTCCCCCATTGCTTCTTGTTCTACCCTCAGGTGTTTTGGAGAATAGCTTGACTCCCTCTTCTTTGGGGCAACTCCTGAGATACTGGAAGGCTGCTATCCTGTCTCCCCTGGTCCTTCCTTTCATTAAACCAGCTATGCCCAGTTCCTGCAACCGCTCTTCATATGTTTTAGCCTCCAGTCCCCTAATCCCCTTTGTTGCTCTTCTCTGCACTTTTTCTAGAGTCTGAACATCCTTTTTGCATCGTGGCAACCAAAACTGAATGCCATATTCCAGGTGTAACCTACCCCTTATAAAGTGGTATTAACCCCTCACGTGATCTTGATTCTATCCCTTTGTTGATGCAGCCTAGAACTGTGTTGGCTTTTTTGGCAGCTGCTGCACACAGCTGGCTCCTATTTAAACCCCACTCCTGGTGGGGTTCCATTTCCTTGGAACCCCACCAGGAGTGCCTCCAGGGGCTGTCAGAAAAGTCAAGAGGATGGCCAAGATGGGGGGCAATCTTGGGGCCAAGATGGGGGGAATCTTGGGCAACTTTCTATGTATCTGGAGGTTCTCTAGAAAAGATTGGACACTCGTTTATATGGGATGACATGAGGACTCCTGCTTTAGGCAGAGAGTTGGGCTAGATGCCTCCTGGGTTCCTTCCAGCCCTGTGGTTCGGTCACTTGCATTCACATGACATTTGGGGACTGGCCTCACTTGTTTTCTGAGTTGGCACAAACCGCCAAACTCTAACACAAAAATAACAGCACAACTAAATGAGATGTTCAAAAAACCAAAACAACACAATAACCCCAAATCACCTTTAATATTTCTTTTTGGTCCGTTGCCTGCTGGATAATTCTTGAGTGACACCTGCGTGCCACTCCTTCACAATTGTAGCTCTTTCAACTATTGGCCTTGAGATCTGTTGGCTGGATTCACATCGCCGCTTAAGTGCTCATCCATTTTTTGTGGCTTTGTCCAAACACGGATTAAACCTAATCAAGATTCACACTAACCAAGGTCAATGTGTTGAGTCAATGCGTCCAGCAGATTTTTTTATTTATTTGGTGAGACCCTGTCTGTAATATGGCAAATGATTTAGCTTTACTAGATAAGTGGTCAAAGCAATGGAAACTGCAGTTTAATGTTTCCAAATGTTAAATAATGCACTTGGGGAAAAGGAATCCTCAATCTGAGTATTGTATTGGCAGTTCTGTGTTAGCAAAAATTTCAGAAGAGAAGGATTTATGGGTAGTGATTTCTGACAGTCTCAAAATGTGTGAACAGTGCAGTCAGGCGGTAGGGAAAGCAAGTAGGATGCTTGGCTGCATAGCTAGAGGTATCACAAGCAGGAAGAGGGAGATTGTGATCCCGCTGTACAGAGCGCAGGTGAGACCACATTTGGAATACTGTGTCCAGTTCTGGAGACCTCACCTACAAAAAGATATTGACAAAATTGAAAGATATAGCAATGTTTATATACATGATACTAGTAAAAGAGAAACATTAGGAAAGGGGACGGAAGGCACGCTGGTGCACTTATGCATGCCCCTTACTGACCTCCTAGGAATTGGGAGAGGTCAACAGTGGGTAGTCTAAGGGCAAAGTTTTGGGGATTGGTGATGATACTACAGAATCAGGTACTGAGTTCCAGGCATTAGCTCCTCGGTTACTAAAGTGGTATTTACTGCAGTCGAGTTTAGAGCAGTTTACTTTAAGTTTGTATCTGCTGTGTGCTCGTATATTGTTGAAGCTGAACTAGTTGTTGATAGGACGGACGTTGTAGCAGATGATTTTGTGGACTATGCTTAGGTCGTGCTTAAGGCGACGTAGTTCTAAATTTTCTAAACCTCGGATTGTAAATCTAGTTGCGTAGAGTATTCTGTTGCGAGTGGAGAAGTGGAGGGGTCTTCTGGGAAATTATCTCTGGACATTTTCTAGAGTGTTTATGTCCAGAATGTGGTGTGGTTTCCAGACAGATGAGCTGTGTTCAAGTATTGGTCTGGTGAAAGTTTTGTATGCTCTGGTTAGTAGTGTGAGATTACCAGAGCAGAAGCTACAGAGGATTAGGTTAACAACACTCGAAGCCTTTTTGGCGATGTTGTTGCAGTGGACTTTGGCACTTGGGTCATTTGATAGGAGTATTCCAAGGTCTTTTACGGAGTGAGTGTTGTATGCAAGGTCTTGTTTGTTCAGCTTGTATTTGGTGTTCTGGTTATTTTTGCCAATGTGCAGGACAGAGCATTTGTTGGTTGAGATTTGGAGTTGCCAGATGTTTGACCATTCAGACACAAAGTCAAGGTCTTTTTGGAGGGTAGCTGTGTTATTGTCTTCAATACCCATTTCAAACTGCCAAAATGAGAACCACTGCTACTTCCAACCATCGTCCTCCTTTCTTCTACCTGTCTGTCTATCTTCTTCACCCATCTGCCACCATCTTCACCCAAATCTTCAACAAATCACTAGAGTCGTGCTATGTTCCTTCCTGCTTCAAACGCTCGACTATCATCCCAGTGCCAAAGAAGCCCTCCATCAAGAAACTGAAGGACTACAGACCAGTTGCTCTAACATCTGTAGTTATGAAAACCTTTGAAAGGCTATTGGTGTCCCTCTTGAAAACCATCACGGATCCACTGTTAGACCCCCTGCAATTTGCATACCAAGCAAATAGATCGACAGATGATGCTGTTAATATGGCTCTGCACTATCATCCTACAACATCTTGAATCTCCAATGACCTACGCTAGAGTCCTCTTTGTAGACTTCAGTTCTGCATTCAATACCATCATATCAGACATTCTCTTAGCCAAACTAAATCAGCTAGCGGTACCTGAACACACTTGTAAGTGGATCACAAGCTTCCTAACAGACAGGAAGCAGCAGGTGAAGCTAGGAAAAATCACATCAAATACCTGTACAATTAGCACAGGGGGCCCCCAAGGCTGTGTGCTCTCGCCACTTCTCTTCTCTCTATACACCAATGACTGCATCTCAAACAATCCATCTGTTAAACTACTGAAGTTTGCAGATGATACAACAGTGATCGGACTCATTTGAGACAATGATGAATCCGCATACAGATGGGAAGTTGAACAACTAACGTTGTGGTGTGACCGGAACAATCTAGAACTGAACACACTCAAAACTGTAGAAATGGTGGTAGACTTTAGGAGAAACCCTTCCACCCTTCCACCTCTCACAATACTAGACAACACAGTATCAACAGTAGAGACCTTCAAATTTCTAGGTTCTATCATATCTCAAGACCTAAAATGGTCACCTAACATCAAAAACATCATCAAAAAGCACAACAAAAATGTTCTTTCTGTGCCAACTCAGGAAGCTCAAACTGTCCAAGGAGTTGCTGATCCAGTTCTACAGAGGAATCATTGAGTCTGTCATCTGTACCTCCATCACTGTCTGGTTTGGTGCTGAAACCCAACACTGCAGAAAAAACAATGGCTGCCAACCTGCCTTCCCCATTGAGGACCTGGATACTGCACGAGTCAAAGAGAGAGCGGTGAAAATATTGACTGACCCCTCACATCCTGGACACAAACTGTTTCAACTCCGACCCTCAAAATGTCGCTACAGAGTACTGCACACCAAGACAACTAGACGCAAGAACAGTTTTCCCCGAATGCCATCACTCTGCTAAACAAATAATTCCCTCAAATCTGTCAAACTATTCACTAAGTCTGCACTACTATTTCCTCCCACCTGTATTACTGGAACTTGTTGCTTGTATCCTTAAGATCTTTATTAATATTCATTGTTTCCTGATTGCTTATTTGACTCCATGACAATCATTAAGTGTTGTAGTTCATGATTCTTGACAAATGTCTCTTTTTCACTGAGAGATCTGCTCCAAAGACAAATCCCTTGTGTGTCCAATCACACTTGGCCAATAAAAATTCCTATTCTATTCCATTCCATTCTATTCCATTCTATTCTATTCTTTCTAATTCTATTCTATTCTAATTCTATTCTATTCTATTCTTTCTAATTCTATTCTATTCTAATTCTATTCCATTCTATTCTATTCTTTCTAATTCTGTTCTATTCTGTATTCTATATTCTGTATTCTGTATTCCGTATTCCGTATTCCGTATTCCGTATTCCGTATTCCGTATTCCGTATTCCGTATTCCGTATTCCGTATTCCGTATTCCGTATTCCGTATTCCGTATTCCATATTCTATTCCTGCTGCAGCATGGAAGTTGGAGAAACCCAGAAGTTTCCGATTTCACCTTGGATCACCACCACCCAGGCTCCAACGCAGCTGTGGGCTTACTCACAACCGCTGGAATGCACTTTGTGAGCTGCGGAGCTCTTAATGCCGAGTCTTAAATTGCTGGCGTGCTCTTCACAGCTGCTTGGGACGCCGCCACCCGGCCATGAAGCACCTGCCGGTGCCCGAGGGGGCCTGGGACGGAGACACTCGCCCGCTGCTGGAGAGAGAGGAGGGAGGCCCAGTGCAGCTTCTCCTTGTAAACATCCTGAAGGTCTTGTTTGAAAAGCACAGAGCGGCCTTGAAAGCCAAGCGGCTCTTCCCAGCTTCCGTTCCTGAAGCCCACCATGACCGAATGCCCCAGGTTTGTAGCCCTGAGGGTCTGCACACCGCCCACTCCCCACAAATCCCATTCAGCCTGGCAAAGCTGAGTCAGTCGAGGGGACAGGGGCTCATCTTAGTCCATCTGTCTGGGATGAGTTTGACCTGGTGACCCCTGATGAAGTGGAAAAGGCCATTGGAGCTGTGAGTTCCGCCACCTGCTTATTGGACCCGTGTCCCTCCAGGCTGGTTTCAGCCAGCAGGGAAATGACACGGAGATGGGTCCAGAAGATTGTCAATGCTTCTTTGGGGAGGGGGGCCTTTCCAGCTCCCTACAAGGAGGCACATGTGCACCCCCTCCTCAAGAAGCCTTCCCTGGACCCAGCCGTATTTAACAACTATCCCTCTGTCTCCAACATTCCCCTTTATAGGGAAGGTTGTTGAGAAGGTGATGTCGCTCCAGCTCCAACAGTCCTTGGATGAAGCTGGTTATCCAGGCCCTCAGCAGTCGGGATTCAGGCCCGGCTACAGCACGGGAACTGCTTTGGTCGCGTTGATGGATGATCTCTGGCTGCCTAGTTTGCAATAGTGGATCTGTGGCACAGGTGGAGGGTGAGGATGGAGGGTCCTTCTCTGAGCTTCCGAACATTGCGTCACCAGGCTACGTGACATCTGTAGAGATTCTCCGTTATCCTTGTCATGGTTGTCCAAGAGGTGCTTTTTCAGGAAGCAAGCGGACTTTCTGGCTTCTATTTTATTTATTAGTTTGTTTGTTTTCTTTTATTTATTTATCTATTTATCTATTTATCTGTTTATCTGTTTGTTTATCTATTTATTTGTTTATCTATTTGTTTATCTATTTATTTATCTATTTATTTATCTATTTATTTACCTATTTATCTATTTATTTACCTATTTACCTATTTACCTATTTATCTATTTATTTATCTATTTATTTATCTATTTATCTATTTATTTATCTATTTATCTATTTATTTATCTATCTATTTATTTAATTATTTAACTATTTAACTATTTGACTATTTGACTATTTGACTATTTGACTATTTGACTATTTGACTATTTGACTATTTGACTATTTGATTATTTGATTATTTGATTTATTTGATTATTTGATTATTTGATTATCTATCTATCTATATGAGTTGAAAGGGACCTTGTAGGTCATCTAGTCCAACCCCCTGCTCGATTAAGAGACCCTATGCCACTCCAGACAACTGGCAGTCCAATCTTCTCTTGAACATCTCAAGTGTTGGAGCTCCCACAACCTCCACAGGCAACTTCTGTTCGGCTGGTTGATCGCTCTCACCCTCAGGAAGTTCCTCCTGGTTTCCAGGTTGAATCTCTCCTCGGTCAGCTTCCATCCATTGTTCCTTGTCTGGCCTTCTAGTGCCTTGGAAAACAGCCTGACACCCCCCCCCCCCTCCTCCTCTCTGGGCAACCCCTCAAGTATTGGGAACACTGCTATCCTGTCTCTCTTGGTCCTGCTCTTTGACAGGCTGTCCATGGCCAGTTCCTGCAACCGTTCATTGTATGTCCCCTTATCATCCTGGTTGCTCTCTTCTGCGCCTTCTCTAGACTTTCAATGCCTTTTTTGTAGTGTGAACTTTTCTGAAGATGAAGAGATGCCTTCAAGATTCTCTCCAGAGTGGCATTTTCCACACTCTTCTAAGTGATCCAGACAACTTCTGCTAGCAACACACCTGCAAGAGCCCAAAGGAGACCAAGCAGAGGTGGGCTGCTAAGGTGGAGCGGTGACGCCTGCTGCCCCCATGGCTCTGAGTGTTAGTGGAGCCCCGTGCAATTCTGCTACTGCACCTGGGCAGGGAGCGAAATCACACACAGACATGCAGGTGCACCCATGGCCCAGGTGCAGTAGCAGAATTGCGCTGGACCCCGCTAGCCCTCAAAGCCACGGGGGCGAGCACGCGCCCCCCTTCCCCTTTAGCAGCCCACCTCTGAAGCCGAGGGACCGTTGGCTGACGCCTGCCATTCTGATGATGCCCTCCCTCCCTTGTGACCTCATCGCTCAGCCCTGACATCACCTAGCAACCAGGAAGTAACAGCTGCTCCAAGGAAGAAGTAGGAAGCCGGACGCAGGCTCAGGTGGACCTCAGCCAGATATAGCGGTGGTCCTTTCCCTTGCGGAGGGTCTGGGGGAAGAGACTGCTGGAGGAGAGGCCTCCTATCCCTCAGCCAGGAGGAGCATTCTTCGTCCATCCAGGTTTGGCCACCCTATGCTGTGCCTGTAATGTTCAGATTGGAGCTCTCGTTTTGTGGGCGGTGGGGCTGGAAAGGGAAGGGGGCTGAAGGCAAGAACCATGGTTGCTCGGGGAAGTGGCACGGAGGCCGGTGGGAAGGGGGCTGTGGTGAGAGGAACTTCTCAAGGTCCATTCCCACCCTCCCCTACCCCCATTTAAATGCTGGCCAGTAGTGTGAGCTGGAGATTGGGTCTCCCACATTTCTCTCCCTGTCTCCTTCCACCCATTTGTTTTGATTTTATTCCTTCACTTTTCTCAAGTATAAGATAATAGACATATTAAACATCTTTATGAATACATGAAATGGGTACCAATAAAGGGGGACATTAGGACAGGGGTGGTGGGCACGATGGTGCACACTCCTTACAGGCCTCTTAGGAATGATGTGGTGAGGGCAGCCTACCCAAAAAGACAGAGGAGGAGGAGGAGGAGGAAGAGGAGGAGAAAGAGAGGAGGAGGAGGGAGAGGAAGAGGAGGAGGAGGAAGAGGAAGAGGAAGAGAAGGAGGAGGAGGAGGGAGGAGGAGAGGAGGAAGCGGAAGAGGGAGAGGAGGAGGAGGAGGAGGAGGAGGAGAAGAAGAAGAAGAAGAAGAAGAAGAAGAAGAAGAAGAAGAAGAAGTTGATGATGATGATGATGATTCACCCATTTTTCACGGAAGCATGGAAGGAGGGCCCCCAATTCCTCCCAAAATCTGGAGGAAGGGGAGGGGGCCCAGCACAGCATCCCTTGTTCCCCCTCTGAGGCCTCCCGGATGCTTCTGGGATGGGCTACTACCTGTGTGGTCCAGCCCTGAGAAACGTTCTCCTGCACTGCCCCCTGCTGGTTCCATGTGTGTTTGTGTGTGTGTTTGTGTGTCTCTGTGTGTGTTGCTCTCTCTCTCTGCCTCTTGTATCCTCCACGTCTTTCAAAAATGGACTCAGGTGCAGGAAGAGCTGGGCCTGCCAATCCTGGGGCTCCCGCGAAGAGCCAAGAACTGACCGTTAGCGCTTGATACAACAATGCTGCCGGGAAGATGAAGGAGACACCACGTTGGCTGCGAGACTCCCGGGGCTGAGGAAGGGAAACTGACAGGCTGCAAGTTCTTCAGAGTTAGGAAACGGGGGGGGGGAGATGGACGCTGGCCACGTTGCCTCTCTGACCTGCCTTTCTCTCCGGCCCTTTCTCTCGGGATGAAGACGTTTCACTCAGGTTTTTCATTACTGTCACTTAATACGCTTATGTCTCTTGTCAAACGGATGAGAACACATGCTCTGCAAAATAACACAGATATGCGCCCAGAGCCATGCGGCATTGACTGTCGGTTGAAAATGACAAAGTCGGAAGGAAGGAAGGAAAAGGAAGGGAAGGAGGGAGGGAGATAAGATAGGAAGGAAATAGGAAGGAAGGGAGGGAGGAAGGAAGGAAGGAAGGAAGGAAAATAGAGAATGGGGAAAGGGAGGGAGGGAAGATGGAAGGGAGGGAGGGAGGGAGGGAAGGAAAGAAGGAAGGAAGGAAGGAAGGAAGGGAGGGAGGAAGGAAGGAAGGAAGGAAAATAGAGAATGGGGAAAGGGAGGGAGGGAAGATGGAAGGAAGGGAGGGAGGGAGGGAAGGAAAGAAGGAAGGAAGGAAGGAAGGAAGGAAGGGAGGGAGGGAGGGAGGGAGGGAGGAAGGAAGGAAAATAGAGAATGGGGAAAGGGAGGGAGGGAAGATGGAAGGAAGGGAGGGAGGGAGGGAAGGAAAGAAGGAAGGAAGGAAGGAAGGAAGGAAGGGAGGGAGGAAGGAAGGAAGGAAGGAAGGAAAATAGAGAATGGGGAAAGGGAGGGAGGGAAGATGGAAGGAAGGGAGGGAGGGAGGGAAGGAAAGAAGGAAGGAAGGAAGGAAGGAAGGAAGGAAGGAAGGAAGGAAGGAAGGAAGGAAGGAAGGATGTCCCACTTTTTCTAAGGAAATAAAAGCCCAGAGGACGTTTGCTCCTGCATAAAATGTGGGCTGGTAGCTTCCCAGATTGTGAGAGGCTTCAACCTTAGGGATGGTGTGGGAAGGTTTCTGGAGCCACCCACCCACCCAGAGGCAGGGGCCAAAGTTCCTGCCTCTCCTGGGCCCCTGAGAACCAGGCACTGCTTCAGCTAGGGGTTCAGGTGTCTTCTCTCTCTCTCTCTCTCTCTCCTTCGCAGCCTTTCATCCGTCAAGGCCATGGAAAGCAGGGGCTCTGTCTCCACAGGTCTCCACGGTAAGAACTCCACCACCACCAGGCTGCTCCCCCTGGGGGAATGGCGGAGGGGTCAGTGGGGGGAGAAGAAGGCAGCTGGAATGGAGCAATGGCATCTCGGCCTCCCCTTCAGGGCAGCTGCCAAGGGAGGATTGGAGCTGGACATGGAAGAGAAGGACTAAGGGAGAGACATGAGAGCAGCCGTCCAATACTTGAGGGGCTGCCCCAGAGAGGAGGAAGGGGGCCAGGCTGTTTTCCAAAGCACCAGAAGGCCAGACTAGGAATAACGGATGGAAGCTGACCAAGGAGAGATTCAACCTGGAAATAAGGAGGGACTCTCTGTCAGGGGGAGCAATCCACCCATGGGACAGAAGTTGGCTCTCCAGAGTCTCTATGTCTCTTTTGAAGTGGGGTGACCAGAACTGAATGCAGTACTCCAGATGTGGCCTGACCAGGGCGTTACAGAGTGGGATTAATACCTCTCTGGCCTTGGAGTGTATCCCCCTGTTGATACAGCTTAGGATTGCTCATGTGCAATAACATGTGCACTTGCGCGTGTGCAATAGCGCACGACCATGCTCTTTCAGCACCCAGGGAATAAAAGGTTTGCCCTCACTGCTACATACAGACATTCATTGTTAGCTTGTTTGTATATTGCCAACCCAACTGTCTTGTGCAGAGCACCAACAACAACCATGGCTGGTTGTAACACATGGCAAAATTCACACCACCTGTCTCACTGAGCAATGGAAGTTTTGGATTCCATTGTGAATGTAAGTCAAGAACTATTGTCGTCAGTCAGTCAAACGTGGAGTCTCTTCTAGTGTCAATCTCCTTCAGCCGGGTACAATACGTGGTCTGCTTTTAGGGAGCTCTCTCCCCAGGGCCCCCCAACTCTTATCTCCCCCCCCCAGGCCCTCAGAGCCGCCAGTCACACCCTCCCCACTTCTCTTCTTGCCCCACAGCAGAGCCTCGGTCTTCCATGAGTGACCACGTCAACTATGGCGAGGAGGACCTGGACCAGGAGACCATGTGAGTGTGGCCCGAGGGGCTCTCGGCTGCAGGGGGAAGGCAGGACCCTCCCAGGGGTCAGCCGGAGGGCCATGCATGTCCCAGGGTGTTTTTGCTTCTGCGCAAATACAAATCTACAATACAAATCTAATGGTTAAAACTATAAGTAAAAACCCACTATCTTAAAAACCAATCAATACTGTACAGTCACAACTCTTAATGGTCAAAGAAGGGGATACATTAATTGTCCCATGTCTGGCGACATAGATGGGTCTTCAAGGTCTTGCGAAAGGCAAGGAGGGTGGGGGCAGTTTGAATGTCAGGGGGGAGCTGGTTCCAGAGGGTTGGGTCCGCCACAGAAAAGGCTCTTCCCCTGGGACCCACCAGATGACATTGTTGAGTCGACGGGACCCGGAGAAGGCCAACTCTGTGGGACCTAATCGGCTGCTGGGATTTGTGCGGCAGAAGGCGGTCCTGGAGGTATTCTGGTCCGATGCCATGTAGGGCCTTATAGGTCATCACCAACACTTTGAATTGTGTCCAGAAACTAATCAGCAACCAGTACAGAAATGTGGTGTGCGCCTCCCCTCACGAGATTTTACTTCCTTCATATGCACAGAAGCGAAAGCACACTGAGGCGCTCATGCACGCATGCAGGAGAATAGAGGCTGCACACGCAGCACAACCTTCACTACTGGTGCTCCGTCCTCACCCATACCAGTATCAGCCCAATAGTACTGGGCTCTGCCCTGCGAGCGTTCAGAGCAGACCATCACTTTGCGGCAGGGTCCGTGATGGGGTCAGCAGCTCTGGGCCTTCCTGTGGCTGGGCTACCCAGGACCTCCTCCTGGTTTTCCGATTGCAGAAACTTCATATCCGCTCTGTACACGGCCTTGGGGCCCCTCTTGCCCGAAGTCACCAAGCTCCAGGGCCACCAGGACCCTCCCGCCCACCTGATGGTTGACATGAAGACCAAGCTGAGGGAGCTGGGCTCAAGCGTCTCGGATGCCCGGAAGCGGCTGCTGAAGTACAACATCTACCTGGTGAGCTTTGGGGGCAGAGCAGCGGTGGGTTCCTATGGGGACGGTCAGCTACACAGTACCAGTAGCAAAATTTTGGTCAGGTACACACAGTGATGGGCTAACAACATTTTCACTACCACACTGTGGCCATGGCTTATAGAAACATAGAAACATAGAAAACTGACGGCAGAAAAAGATCTCCTGGCCCATCTAGTCTGCCCTTATACTATTTCCTGTATTTTATCTTAGGATGGATATATGTTTATCCCAGGCAGGTTTCAATTCAGTTACTGTGGATATACCAACCACGTCTGCTGGAAGTTTGTTCCAAGGATCTACTACTCTTTCAGTCAAATAATATTTTCTCATGTTGCTTTTGATCTTTCCCCTAACTAACTTCAGATTGTGCCCCCTTGTTCTTGTGTTCACTTTTTTGTGGTAATAAAAATGGAGCTCCACCCCAGAGCCCCCAATTTGCACTGAAAGATGTTGAAAGAAAATGCATCAGCCCCGCCCACAGGGTGGTAGTGAAAATTTTGGTAGCCCTTCAGTGGGTTCAGCCAGAACTTCCCAGCCAAGGGACGATGGCATCTGCCAGGCCAGGCGGGCGAAGGAGCTGGCGTGGTTGCAGGGATTAAGGCTGGTGGGACATAAGAACTGAGGGGACGTGGAGCAAGGAGGCCGTGTCCCTAATTCTCTCCCAGGATCTAATTCAGGTGGTCCTCAATTTACAATCCCAGTTGTGTCCAGTGACTGTTGCTAAGAGAGACATTTGTTTTATGACCTTTCTTGCTTTCTTTATTTTATGAAGCTCTTGCACATAAGATTTCACCTATTTTCGGCAATTTCTATGCTTCTGCCCATGCACAGAAGCAAAAAAAATGCTGAAAATCAGTGAAATTTTGCCTGTGAGCGTCGTACACAATGAAACCTACACACAAGGAAGAATGATGTTTCTTCTACACTCCCTATTTTTCCACATAATCTCCGTCCCGTTCTATGGCCTTCCTCCAGCGAGACACAAGGGCGTGAATGCCCTGTCGGTACCACTCCTTATTCTGGTCACGAAGACATTTCTGCCCTGTAATGGCCTCCCCCTCTCTGCCCAGCGACTAACCGTCCTTCTGTCGACTGCAGGTTCTCCATAAACTCTACATAAACGTTTGTGAATGTTCCCAACAGTTTCTTTCTCCACAGTGAGCAATTCAATGACGACGCGCTGCTTGTAATGTACATCACTTACAGAAGCCATTTCGAAACATGGCTGCAGCTACGTTCTCTGTCTGAAGAAACGCAAAATTTACACGCACACTCCTGATAATTCATATAATGTATATTTAAAGTTTTGCATTCGTACCATTACAGCAGGCTGAGAAAAAACAATGTGTTGCATTACTTTCTGGGTGACCCTCAAATATTTACTTTGGCAAATAGCTTAGTCAAGAACAGTCCTAGTCTTATTTATTTATTTATTTATTTATTTGTTAGATTTGCATGCCGCCCCTCTCCGTAGACTCGGGGCGGCTCACAATTACATCAGTCAATACTCTCAATACATATAAAATATTATAAGCCTCTCTCAATACATTAAAGAATACTACAAGCCTTACTTACAAAATACATTAAACCATCATTTGAACACAGAGTGTGTTCTACAGCATAGTCACACAGACAAACCAGAAATAGCAAAGAGTAATATGAGAGAGAGGGAGGGAGAGAGGGAGAGAGAGAGGGAGAGAGAGAGGGAGAGAGAGAGAGAGGAACGCTTCTGGCTCCCTCTTGTGGTTAACTGCAACAGTACCCCTTAAAACTATAGTGTTATAATTCATTTAAACATCCATTGATCGTTTGTTTATACACTGCTCAAAAAAATAAAGGGAACACTTAAAAAAAACACATTATAACACCAAGTAAATCAAAGTTCTGTGAAATCAAACTGTCCACTTAGGAAGCAACACTGATTGACGGTCAATTCCACATGCTGTTGTGCACATTCAACTTTGTACAGAACAAAATTGTCCAACTCAGAGTTGAAATTGTTGTCAGCGAACCAAATAGCATCTGAGAAATAAATCACTTCCACGCCTGTGCTTCTCGCAGGGTTTGATTTATTAACAGCCATGTCTGGATTCGACTTGGATCATTTCAACTCTGAGCCCCTTAGATTACATCCGGGTCAAAACCCCATATCACAAACCCCACACCCACAAGTGCAGTCAGGAGGACCAATCCTGTGCAGGGTTCCTGATTCCTTCCTGTGTCCGTTACTATGGCATCTGCAGAAAGGAAGGTGTGGTGGCAACGCTCTCACACACACACTCCCCCCCCCCGTTCCTCTATCTCTACCAAACTGTGTTGGTCCCACCTTTGACTTCACATAATGACTTTGGGCCTGACAAAAGTATTCCATGAGAGTATTTCATTCATTCATATCTTGTTCCTTGAGTGTTCCGTTTATTTATTTATTTTTGAGCAATGTGTATTGCCAATCCCAACCAGTTATATACATAGTAGTAACACTTCAAATGGTCAGCAAAAAAATTGTTGTAAGTTAAAGACTACCTGAAGTTGCTCCTTCATTACTGTCTCTGGCCCAGCTTGGTCCAGAAAGGGGGTAAGGGTCTCTTTGGTCAAGAGGGTGCCCCCCCCCACCAAAGCTGCTACGCCCCTTTTCTCTCCTTCCTTAGAAGAAGAAGCTGGCCCGAGCCATGCAGGAGAGAAAGGCCCTTCGAGAGCAGCAGCTGAGGCAACAAGGAGTCAGCGAGAAGGTAGAAGCCCCTGGAGGTTCCCCACTCCAGGGATGAGACCCCAACCCCTTCCCCACCCCCCAAATATCCTGCAGGGGTGGATTCCCCCTGCCCGGTGGCCACCCCCTCATGTCCTCCTCCTCCTTCCTTCTCCAGCCCAGCACGGCACACTCACCAACTCGGCCCGAGGTGGCTCCGGTGAAATCCAGGATGGGCACCGAGAAGAACATTCAGGTAAGTGGACAGAGCCGGACTCGGCCTCCTCCCTAGGGAGACCCCCGGTTTCATTTTGGTTTGTGTTCTGAGCCAAATGCCCCAAAGAGGACAAGGATTGTCAGGGGCAGGACATCAGGAACCAAGACTGTCACATGAGGACAAGCCAGGCTAGCTAGCCCTCTACAAGAATCTGGACTATTTAATGGTCAGCGATCTGAAGGAGGGCTTTCTTGGGGCACGAAGGGACTCAAGACCGATAGCAATAGCATTTAGACTTATACACCGCTTCCCAGTTCTTTCCTGACCTCTCTAAGCAGTTTACAGAATCAGCCTCTTGCCCCCAACAATCCTTATTTTACCAACCTGGGCAGGATGGAAGGCTGAGTCAACTTTGAGCCTGGTGAGATTCGAACTGCCAAATTGCAGGCAGCAGGCAGCCAGCAGAAGTAGCCTGCAGTTCTGCACTCTAACCGCTGCACCACTGTGGCTCTGATGATGTGCTTGACCCCTTCCTCCCTTGGGTTCAGCCTGGTCACATGACTTTGAACAGGGTTATGGTCAAGCTTGCCTCAGTCCAATCCCTTAGGAAAGAAAGACCCTCGACTCCACTGGGTTGAAGTGGAGGGTGTTTTCCTAAAAGATGTCGGTTGCAGTAGAGTCAGGCTATCATTAAATTCCCCCTGCTCAAAAGATACAGAAAGATTCCTGCATCCCCAGCCCTCCACCTCTCGTGACCCGTCTGTCTGCGGCCAATAAGACTCCGCGTAGGTGTTTTGAGAACAGAGATGTTCAGGGCAGTTCACCTTCCTTCTCAGGTTGCAGGGCCTTGAGTGCTGGCACAAAACGCTTCCAAGCTCTCCTGCTCTTTGTCGAGTCTCATCCCCCCCCCACTCCGAGGCTGTCACAGGCGCGCACCCATCAGCGCAGGATTTGGCTTCTGCACATGGGCAGCAAGCGAAATCTCACTTGAGGACATGTGAGTGAGATTTCGGCAATTTTCACCAATATTTTTTTCTTCCGGGCATGGGCAGAAGCAAAAAAATGACAAAAATTGCAAAAATCTCGCTCACATGAGGGTCTTCATGCAAGATTTTGCTTTTTGTGCATGCGCAGAAGCCAAATCTCACACGGGGGCATGTGTGCGCACATCAGGCATGCGCAGCTCCGCATGTATCCTGAAAATCATTAACAAAATGTAGCACCCTACTGTTCCGGTAGCCATCACTGCCCCCCTGGTGGTGGACCGTTTATTTCCCCCCCCATCAGTCCCGCTCTTCCCCCCCAGCCATCGATGGCAGGACACCAGCAAGGCGCCAGGAGAAAGACGACAGGCCTGAGAGTGTGAACCTTGCTCTGTGGTTGTCAGCTTAGTTCACGCAGCTTAGTCTAAGGTGACCAGACGTCCTGCTTTTGGTGAGACAGTCCCGCTTTTGAGCAATTTGTCTTGTGTCCTGCGGCGTTTTTACGAAGTCCAGATTTTTTAAAAACAGGACGTCTGGTCACCTTCCCTTACCAGCTCAGGGCCTTTATAATAACCTGTCCCTCCATCCCAAACCCGCCACCTCTACGCTCCCCAAAATGGCCCCTCAGCATCTTCAGCAAGGAATTCTGGGACTTGTAGGCCCAGCCCCTTCGGAGGCAAGCGCTGGAATCCTGCGAAGAGTACCCGGATGACGCTCCCTCCCGCCTCCCCTTCGGCCTCGCAGCAGGGAGAACAAAAGGGCGGCCGAAGTCGACACACCCACTGGTGAGTTTCTATGGTAACCGCCATGACCCCCTCATTGCCCATCCCTCTTTTTTGTCCCCCCTCCCCCTGCAGTCTCCTTCCCATGTTCACTCCAGCGGTTGGGAGTGGCTGCACTTTGGGGTTGTTGTTGTTGTTTTTAAAAGGACGAGAGTCCTACGGATTTCAAAACATCCTTTAACCCATTTCTCTGTGTTTTCTCTTCGGATTGTTTTATTGTTATTATTATTATTTATTAGATTTGTATGCCCCCCCTCTCCAAAGACTCGGAGCGGCTCACAATAGCGATAAACAATGTGACCAATCCAAGACTTAAAAACAACATCTAAAAACCCATATCATTAAAAACCATTCAATCCTACCATAGGTAAGTAAATCACATGAGCCTGGGGTACCTCAATTTCCCCATGCCTGGCCGCATAGGTGGGTCTTCAGTAACTTGCGAAAGGCAAGGAGGGTGGGGGAAGTTCGAATCTCTGGGTGAAGCTGATTCCAGAGGGTCAGGGCCGCCACAGAGAAGGCTCTTCCCCTAGGCCCCGCCAGACGACATTGTTTAGTGGACGGGACCCGGAGAAGGCCAACTGTGTGGGACCTAATCGGTCGCTGGGATTTGTGCGGCAGAAGGCGGTCCCGGAGATATTCTGGTCCAATGCCATGTAGGGCTTTATAGGTCATAACCAACACTTTGAATTGTGTCCGAAACTAATCAGCAACCAGTGCAGGCCACGGAGTGTTGACGAGACGTGGGCGAATCTAGGAAGCCCCACTATTGCTCTCGTGGCCATGTTTTGCACCTTTCCTTCTGCTGCACTTCCGGGTTCCCAAGGTGGCTTCTTCCCAAGGGTCTTTTCTTATATTTCTTCCCCCCGGAAATAGCCGTCAGCCTTCTTCACACACACACAAAAGAGTCATTCCTTCCCACTCCCCCCCCCACCTGCAATGGTGTCCTGCTTTACCAAGGTTATAATCTGGTCACTTTAGCTTTGAATCCCCTCACCCCCCGTCCTGCATGTCCAGAAAAAGATGTGTGGAACCCAAGGTGGGGGTCTGACCGAGGAGCCATTCCTTCCCACCGTTTAGATATTCTATCTTTGTCAATGCAGCTTTCAAGCAGCCTTTTCCTCCCCTGCTCCAGCCTCACCCGAACGGCTCTTATTCCACTTAACAAGCGCTGTTATTCCGAGGACCCTTAAAAGCCGCCGAGCCTGATAGTTCCCTCCCATGCCAGGGATTCCATCTCTCGGTGCTTAAGTGCCTTTATTTGCATTTCCTCTTATGCAATTTCTTTTCTTTTTACGCTCTGCCTATTTCTCTGCCGATACGGTTTCCATTCTTTTCAATTTCATTTCTCCTTTTCTGGGACATGCGCTGCCTCAGCTCAGTTCTGTAACCTCTGGCGATTCCACACTCCTTCTTTGCAGGCCATTATTCAAACCATTAAGAAAAATAATACCCAAGCGAAAGGGCCGATCCTCTTGACATCCCCTTGATGGATCTCTCCTGTTTGATGGATCTCTCCCGTCTGATGGAGGATCCGCTAAATGAACCTTGCGTTCTCTCAGCAAGAATTTTCAGGCCAGCTGTGTTTGCATTTAACTGTCATGTCATCCAGCCGACACTCACCTAGATTTGGAGATCAGGAGCACTTTATCAAAACCTCTCCTTTCAAGCCAGGCTACAGCAGAAGTACAGAGAAAGTTCCTCCATCAAACACAAGACAAGTTAAGCCTGCAAATTTTTTCTGGACGGTTATCCAGCAATTCCCATATTGTCTTCCAGGTGACCACCAAGTGACCTTTTCACGATCGATTCTCCAGCCTTCCCGGGAATTGATGACAGAAATCTGCGCTGGGGTTTTTTTGGTGAGAGGGGTGATATTTAGCCAGAATTTCTTGAAGTTAATCAAGTCATTGTTTGGCTAGAGCAGGAGTTAGTACTATAGGTGCTCCCTCACTGGAGGTTCTCAAGAAAGACATTGGGTTTGAGAGGGTCTACAGCAGGGGTCCCCAAACATGGCCACTTGAAGACTTGTGGACTTCAACTCCCAGAATTCTCCAGACAGCTATGCTGGCTGGAGAATTCTGGGAGTTGTAGTCCACAAGTCTTCAAGCGGCCATGTTTGAAGACCTCTGGTCTAGAGTCTCCAATTAGCGTAAGGGGTCCAATCAATCAGAACAGAGCTGGAAGGGACCCTGGAGGTCTTCTAGTCCAACCCCCTATGCCCGTGATGGCAAACTTGTGGCGCATGTTCCACAGGTGGCACGCGGAGCCATATCAGAGGGCAAGCAAGACTTTGCCATGTTTCAGCTCCATCGCGCATGCACGCACTGGCCGGCTGATTTTCAGCCTTGGGGAAAGCCATTTTGTCCTCCGGACATTTCCCTGAAGCCCCAGCAGCAAAAAGAATCCCCCAATGGACAACCGGAAGTTCAGAAAAGCATACTTCTGGTTTGCTGTTGTGCTGTTTCTTGCACTGTAAGGGTTCGGGGAAGCTCCCCGGGGCCCCAGAGTGCAAAAAACAGCACAACGGACAAACCGGAAGTGCGTTTTTTGCATTCCGGAAGCTGCCCTGAACCCTCCAATATGCAAAAAAACCAGCACAATGACAAACTGGAAGTACATTTTCCTTGACCTCTGGTTTGTCTGGGCATTTTTTCACCTACCAGGTTTCAGAAAGGCCTGAGCACATGCGTGGGTGGGAGGGAAGGAAGGAAGGAAGGGGGAAAGAAAGAGGGAAAGAAAGAAATAGGGAAAGAAAGAAATAGGGAAAGAAAGAAAGAAAGAAAGAAAGAAAGAAAGAAAGAAAGAAAGAAGAGGGAGGGAGGAAGGGAGGAATAGATGTATGGATGGATGGAAAGAAAGAAAGAAAGGAGGAAGGAATAGATGTATGGATGGATGAAATGAAAGTAAGGGAGGGAGAGAGGGGTTCCAACGTGCCCACCTGAGCCGACGGTTGGGGGGAGACAGGAGCTCTTTGGCCCCATGGCAGACGTCAGATGCCTCTGAATTAAGATCAACATCCAACCCACCAAGATTCTCAAAACAATCAACAGAAACCAGAACATTGAGTCACACGCAGGAGAAGATGGACAGATGCCTTCTAACCCTTTTGGACAACCAGCGTGGTCTTTCCAGGGCAGGGCAATGCACCGTGGCCAAAGCCACGTTTCCAGGCAAGAGGAGACCACAGAAACAGGAGCCTCCTTGAGTCATTGGCGCTCCAGCCAGGCAGACGCTCTCGCGGGGAGCCTGGTGCCGACAACTCCCTCCCCCTCTAATTAGTATTCGCACCATGTTTTTTAGGAGTCAATTAAGCATGAAGAGCAATTATTCTTTGCAGGCGGCAAATGCAGCCGGTCTCCACGTGGGGCTCCATCTTCCTGCGGAGAGCGAGAGGAAGAGAGGAAAAGTCAAGAAAATGAGCCAGAATTCATGGAGAGACATTTCGTGTGTATTCAGGGGTGGGAAGCAGACAGGACGGGGTGGAACACAGTTCCACCAGCATAAGTGAAGATGCGTGCGCAGCTCCAGCTGATTGGCGGCTGTCACTTCCTGGATTACCGGTCTTGGCTCAATTCTCCTTTTTCCCTCTGCTGCTGCTGCTGCTGTGTCTGCGCTCCTTGCTTTTTCCCTCTTTCCTCCTTCCTGGCCTTGGACGAGCTTCCCTCTCCTGCCTGGCTCCCCTCCGGCCTCACGCGGCCACCTCCCACCTAAAGTGCAAGCAGAAGGTGTGGGTGGAAGCGGCACTGGCAGCATTGATGCTTCTGGCAGCACTGGTTCGCCTAGCAGCCCAGCCTGAGTCTGGGGGACAACTCAGGAAGGAGAGCGCGGGAAACACAAATTGTCACCCCAGGGAGCAACACTGGTAAGGTTGTAAGTCGAGGACTTAACAGTTCACTTGAACTATGATGATTGTTCAAGCCACTCCCACCTGATCACATGACCAGCAAGCCATTCCTACCCAGTCACATGACCATTAAACCACACCCACAAAAGCCGCACCCACAGTGTGGCAGTAAAAATTTTGGCTGTCCATTACTGTGTATTTTGATTTTATAATAATAATAATAATTTATTAGATTTGTATGCCGCTCCTCTCCGAAGAATCCAAGCAAGCTCCTGGGCCACTTTAATAAGATTGGTGGACTTCAACTCCCAGAATTCCCAAGCCAGTAGCCACAGTGGTACTGGGAGCTGAAGGAGCCGGGGTGGCGTAGCAGGTAGAGTACTGTACTGCAGGCCATTGAAGCCGACTGTAGATCTGCAGGTCAGCGGTTCAATCTCATCACCGGCTCCAGGTTGACTCAGCCTTCCATCCTTCCGGGGTGGGTCAAATGAGGACCCAGATTGTGGGGACAATACGCTGGCTCTGTTTAAAAGTGCTATTGTAAGCCGCCCTTAGTCTAAGGAGAAGGGCAGCATAAAAACTGTAAATTAATAAATTAAGAATGAAAGGAAGGGAGGGAGGGACGGAGGGAGGGAGGGAGGAAAGAAAGAAAGAAAGAAAGAAAGAAAGAAAGAAAGAAAGAAAGAAAGAAAGAAAGAAAGAAAGAAAGAAAAGTCCACCGCTCTTAAAGCCACCAAGGTGGAGGACCCCTGCCTCAGAGGAACTCATGGCCAAATGGCGAACCCACTCTAGTAGTGTTGCGACATACACACACTTCACCCCACTTCTGTTGGAAATGGCCAATCAAGATCTGGAGAACTTTTTTATTCATTTTTTTATTCTTATTATAGAGTTAGAAGGGACCTTGTAGGTCATCTAGTTACCCCCTGCTCGAGCAGGAGACTCTATACCACCTGGGACAAATGGCAGTCCAATCTCCCCTGGAAAGTCCCAAGCGTTGGAGCTTTCACAACCTCCGCTGATGAATGTTCCACCGGTTGATCGCTCTCACCATCAGAAAGTTCCTTCTTATTTCCAGGTAGAAACATAGAAAACAGAAGATTGATGGCCGAAAAAGATCTCCTGGTCCATCTAGTCTGCCCTTATACTATTTCCTGTATTTTATCTTAGGATGGATCTAGGTTTATCCCAGACAGGTTTACATTCAGGGACTGTGGATTGACCAACCACGTCTGCTGGACGTTTGTTCCAAGCATCTACTCCTCTTTCAGTAAAATCATGTTTTCTCACGTTGCTGCTGATCTTTCCCCCAATTAACCTCATATTGTGCCCCCTTGTTCTTGTGTTCACTTTCCTATGAAAAACACTTCCCTTAACTCTTTAACATATTTAAATGTTTCGATCATGTCCCCCCTTTTCCTTCTGTCCTCCAAATTATACAAGGTTGAATCTCTCCTTGGTCAGTTTCCATCCGTTGTTGCTTGTCTGGCCTTCTGGTGCTTTGGAAAACAGCCTGACCCCCCTCCTCTCTGTGGCAGCTCCTCAAGTATTGGAAGACTGCTCTCATGTCTCTCCTGGACTCTCTCTTCGCTAGACTGTCCGTGTCCAGTTCCTGCAACCTCTCTTTATATGTTTTAGTTTCCCCTTATCAATCCTGGTTTCTCTCTTCTGCACTTTCTCCAGAGTTTCAATGTCTTTTTTGTAGTGTGGTGACCAAAACTGGATGCAGGACTCTAGGTGTGGTCTAACTAGGGCTTTATAGAGTGGTATTAGTTCCTCCCTAGTCCTAGGTTGTATTGGCCTTTCAGGATTGTGTTGGCCATTTTGGCTGCCGCTGCACATTGTTGGCTCATTTTGAGTTGGTTGTCCACCAAGACTCCAAGATCCCTCTAGCAGTAGCTGCTACTGAGTGTATGTTTGTATGTGTGACTTCTCCTTGTCCAGCTTGGGTGGAGATCTCAGGACTTCCTTCTCCAGATCAGGCCATCTCTTGGTTTTCCAGGTGAAGTTTCACCTGCTGTCCTACAGCCCATCTCCCTTCTGGTTGCTTGGCCACAACAGCTCTGCCCCACAATGGGGGAGGGGCACTCCTCTCCTTACTGGTCTTCCCCCCACACCAGCAGTTGGGATTGAGGGAAGGGACTGTCTCCTAGGGCTGATCCTAGTTGGATGTGTCCAGATATATGCAGAGTGACCCAGGAGAACTAGATAAGATACCAGAATATAATGTGGCAATTAATTAACTAGATAAATTATAATGACAAATTTGTAGAAAACAGTAGTTTTACTCTTCAGTGCAAAATATACTCTGCTTCATTCTTCTGTATACCGAAATTTTACATCAGCTACATTCAGCTTACTTACAAGTAGATACTCAACCAGTCCAGGTTTCTTCATATCACTATCACTACTCTACTCAATATCTAACTCACGCTCAAACTGCTCCAGCCAGCCAACTATCAACCACCACCATCAACAGCAAACAGCAGACAGAAAGGACAATCATGGTGAAGTTGATTTGCATCTTATAATGCTCTGGCCCAATCAGGTTGCAGTTCACACCCTATGACTCAGCATTAACATGCTTGCATTCTGCTTTTTACCTTATACGGTAACACAATGAAATATCACCCAGGGTTGCTAATCCTGACATGATGCTGGGACCTTCTTGGGGAAGGTCTAGGTCAGTGATGGCGACCCTGTGGCACATGGGCCACAAATGCCATGTGGAGTGCATTGGAGGGCATGCAAGATATTGCCCTGTGTCAGCTCCAGTGCGCGCAGCTGATTTTCAGCCTTGGAAGAAGGCCATGTTTTCAGTATGATTGTTGAATGGTTGGTTTGATAGGTTTCTTTTAATTGAATTTAATGATTGTTTTAATGTTATTATTAATTAGGTTAGGTTTGGTTTATTGGATTTATATGCCGCCCCTCTCCGCAAACTCGGGGCGGCTCACAACAATAATAAAAAAACAGTACAGTACATAATACCAAATCCAATGCCCACCCATCTAGTTGCAATTTAAATTAATAATCTCATAAAAACAGTATATATAAAAAACAGGCACACAGTCAATCAATCAACAAAACAACATGGGCAAGGGGGAGGTGTTTTAGTTCCCCCATGCCTGACGGCAAAGGTGGGTCTTAAGGAGTTTACGAAAGGCAGGGAGGGTGGGGGCAATCCTAATCTCAGGGGGGAGCTGGTTCCAGAGGGTCAGGGCCCCCACAGAGAAGGCTCTTCTCCTGGGTCCCGCCAGACGACATTGTTTAGTCGACGGGACCCGGAGAAGGCCAACTCTGTGGGACCTAACCGGTCGCTGGGATTCGTGCGGCAGAAGGCGGTCCCGAAGATATTCTGGTCCGGTGCCATGAAGGGCTTTATAGGTCATAACCAACACTTTGAATTGTGACCGGAAACTGATCGGCAGCCAATGCAGACTGCGGAGTGTTGGAGTGATATGGGCATACTTGGAGAAGCCCATGATTGCTCTCGCAGCTGCATTCTGCACGATCTGAAGTTTCCGAACACTTTTCAAAGGTAGCCCCATGTAGAGATTCACATTATTGTTCTGTTTTTGTACTTGCTGTGAGCCGCCCCGAGTCCTCGGAGAGGGGCGGCATACAAATCCAATTAAATAAAATAAATAAATTTCACACCTTCCAGAGTATGAAAAACTGCCCAGTGGGCAAACTGGAGGATTGGCAAAACAGACTTCCGGTTTGCCCGTTGTGCTGTTTTTTGCACTCCGGAGCTTCCTGAAACAAAAGTGCAAAAAACAGCACAACGGGCAAACCAAACTGTTTGGTCATTTTTTTACCATCCCAGGTTTCAGTGAAGCCTGGGCGCATGGGGGGAGGGTAGGATTGTGTGATGTGAAGCAGCAGCGTGGGAGGGTGCGCATGGGTGTGGGGAGGGAATGGGTGTGGGCACATGCACGCACGCTAGCACACTCCTACACACCCTTTTGGCACGCGAACCAAAAAAAGGTTCACCATCACTAGTCTAGGTCAAGAGAGCTAATTTAGAAGAAAGTTGCACGAACTGACAGTGAGAACAATCCATCAATGGAACAGGAGCCTCGGTGGCGCAGTGGTTAGAGTGCAGGACTGCAGGCTACTTCTGCTGATCACCAGCTGCCAGCAGTTTGGCAGATCAAATCTCAGGAGGCTCCAGGTTGACTCAGCCCTCCATCCTTCTGAGGTGGGTCAAATGAGGACCCAGATGGTTGGGGGCAAAGGCTGAGTCTCTGTAAACCACTTAGAGGGGGCTGTGAAAGCACTAGAAAGCAATATATAAATCTAAATTCAATTCAATTTATTGGATTTATATGCCGCCCCTCTCCGAAACTCGGGGCGGCATGCTATTGCTATAGTTTGCTTCCTGGAGTTGGAAATCTCTTGCTTTTCCAAAAATGATTGGACAACCTTTTATCTAAGATGGATGGATGGATCAATGGAACAGCTTGCCTCATGGAATTGTGGTACTCTATCCCTTCAAGGAAAGATTGGACAAGCATCTGCCTGGGGTAGGATGAGGACTACTGCCTTGGTCAAGGGTTTGTGTAGAAGACCCCTCCCCCCAGGTCCCTTCCAGCCCTTTGATTCTAAATGTAGCCTTCCCGTTTTGAAACCTCTGAGCCGCATCCGTCCTTAGCTCTTCCAATCCTCTGCAGCATGTGCTGAGCAGCGGGAGGCCACTCAAACGTGAAAACGAGGGGTTGCTTGAGCTGCTCAGGTAATGCTTGGAACGCCTTTGTTTGCCCACTTGAGCGAGAGAGGTTGGCAGTAACAGGTCATTATCGAAAGGAGCCGCCAGCAGCCAATTTGTTCCACCAACTCGAACTTTCCTAATACATTAAGCCATAATAATAAGGGGCAGCCCCAGCCCGCCAATGGAGAAGGTCCCTTGTGTTGACAGGGTACTGGGGGCCCTTCTGTGAAGGTCAGGGACCGGGACTCTGGTTTGCGGGCAGTCAGAACCAGAAGCGACTTGAGGGCATCGGGCAGAGCTCAAGGCAGCTGCCATGTCACTCCAGGAGCCAGGCCTGGCACCAGCGTTCGCCAGAGGTTGTGGGTGCTCCATCGCTGGGGAGGGTTTTGACTAAAATAGATTTTTATTTGTTTGTTGGTTTTATTAGATTTTTATGCCGCCCTCCTCCTTAGACTCAGGGCGGCTTACAACATGTTAGCAATAGCACTTTTTAACAGAGCCAGCCTATTGCCCCCACACACACAGTCCGGGTCCTCATTTGACCCACCTCGGAAGGATGGAAGGATGAATCAACCTTGAGCCGGTGGTGAGATTTGAACTGCTGACCTGCAGATCTACAGTCAGCTTCAGTGGCCTGCAGTACAGCACTCTATCTGCTGCGCCACCCCAACTCATCATCATATTTGGCTAAAATAATGGGGTGGGGTGGGGTGGGGTGGAAGAAATAGAGGAGAGGCGAAGGTAGGATCAGTGACAGGTTGCTACCCAGTATGGGCCACTCTGCACACGGGAGCAAAAATGGAGCTGCGTTCATGCACACATCTGCGTGAGACTTTGTTTCTGTACATGCGCAGAAGCAAAGAAAATAACTGAAATTCTCGCATGCGTGTGTCACAAGGCTTTGCTTCCTGCAAATGCGCGTAAGGAAAATCTTACTGGGATGCGCACGTGTGCACACCAGTGATCCAAAGCTGCGTGCGCATCGCACTGGTAGTGGCGGTAAGTACCGTGTTTCCCCGATAGTAAGACCCCCCCGATTGTAAGACATATGGGGGGTTTCAGGGGGGTCGGCTAATATAAGCCATACCCCGAAAGTAAGACATATGTCTTACTTTCGGGGAAACACGGTACTAAAAGCGAGGGAGGCATCCGCTACTCCCGCTGCCGCCTTTGCTCTCCCCGCCGCGCCTGGGGCTGCCTGCCTGCCTGCTGCCGTAACCGGGCTGGGCGCGGGGCATCCTCGGCATTGGGCAGCAGCGGGAGGAGCCGCAGCCTCCGGAGCCGGCCAGCCGGGCACCCCCAGGACGCGCATCGCGGACCGGCCCCGCCACGGCGCAGGAGGGATGGAGGCCGGGCCCGACGGGCAGCCGCGCCTGCCGCGCAACACCGCCTAACGCCGCCCGCCCGGAGGAGAAGATGCCTCGCCCGGGCCGAAGCCCGAAGACGAGCCGGCCCCGGTGCCCGGGACAATATAACACATACCCCCAAAGTAAGACACAGTGGGGCTTTTGGGGGTAAAAAGATAGTAAGACACTGCCTTACTATTGGGGAAACACGGTAGTAGCAACCCCTGCCAGGGTAGGGTAGGATAGGATAGGATATGACTTCTAGTCCAACGAATCATTGTTTACCCTTTTTCCGACTTCCGGCCGTGTTTACGTCTGGAGACAGTCAAAAGAATCACTTCATCCAGACAGCCTTCTCCCAACCGTCAAACATGGCGGGGGCTCAGTGATGATCTGGGGTGCTATTTCTTGGAAATCCGCTGGGCCAATGATTTCCCTTCAGGAAAGAATGAACAGCCATCACTATTTAGGCCTTTTGGCCGACCAAATTCATCCTATGGTTCAAGAACTGTTTCCAGAGGGGGATGCCATCTTTCAAGATGATAATGCACCAATCCATAGAGCAAGAAGTGTTAAAGAATGGCACGAGGAACATTCCAATGAAGTTCAGCCTCTCATCTGGCCACCACAATCACCAGACCTCAACATTACTGAGCATTTATGGGCGATTTGAGAGATTCAAGTAAGAAGTCAATTTCCACCACCATCGTCTCTAAAAGAACTGGAAGATGCTTTAACTGAAGAATGGGCTAAAATTCCTTTGAAAACAATTCACAATTTGTATGAATCATTACCTCGGAGAATTGAGGCTGTATTTGCCGCAAAAGGTGGACCAACACCATATTAAAAGATATTTTGATGGTTTTTCAAGGTGTTTCCATTTCTTTGTCCACCCCCTGTATTTTAAGAACTTACTGAATTAGTGTTTGGTTTTGAAAGATGCGATTGCAGATGGCAAAGGTGCCTCTCGGGTGCTTTCACCCACAAAGTCTCCCTCCCTTGGTCCGAGTTGCATTTGAAAGCGATTGTCTAGGTACAGAGACTCAGGAGCTGAAGTCTTGGATGGATGGAGACAACGCAGCAGCAACTGTCTGGAGACGTTTTACTCTTCAGTATATCAAAAATCGATTTCTCTTTCTTCTGTGTGCAACACCACCATTAACCCAGTGGTGTCTACATGAAGCTACCTTTGAAGAGTGTTGGGACACTGCAAGTTGTGCAGAATGCAGCCGCAAGAGCAGTCATGGGCCTCCCAAAGTGTGCCCATGTCTCTCCAACACTCCGCGGACTCCGTTGGCTCCCAATTGGTTTCCGGACACAATTCAAAAGCCTTGGTAATGACCTGTTAAGCCCTACATGGCATCAGGCCAGATTACCACCAAGACCACCTCCTGCCACATGAATCCCGGCGCCCGGTCAGGTCCCACAGAGTCGGCCTTCTCCAGATCCCGTCAACTATGTCATTTGGCGGGGCCAAAGGGAAGAGCCTTCTCTGTGGGGGGCCCACTCTCTGGAATCAGTCCCCCCCCGGAGATTCAAACTGCCCCTCCCTCCTCGCCATCTGCAAAAGTCTTAAGACTCATTTATGCCGCCTGGCTTGGGGCTATTAGACTTCTGCCCCTGACCAACGCAAGTTACTCGATTGAATGGGTATGAATGTTTTTATGGTCTTTGGGTTTTTAGATTATTAATTATTGATTGGATTCAGGATGTTATTTATTTATTTATTTATTTATTTTTTATTATTATTATTTATTTATTTATTTATTTATTTTACTTACTTACTTTTTATTTATTTATTTGATTTTTATGCCTCCCTTCTCCTTAGACTCAGGGCGGCTTAGCAAAAGCACTTTTTAAAAACAGAGCCAGCCTATTGCACCCACAATCTGGGTCCTCATTTTACCCACCTCAGAAGGATGGAAGGCTGAGTCAACCTTGAGCCGGTGGTGAGATTTGAACCGCTGACCTGTAGATCTACAGTCAGCTTCAGTGGCCTGCAGTACAGCACACCACCTACTGCGCCACCCCGGCTCATTGTTATATTGTTATTGCATATGTTGTAAGCTGCCCCAAGTCTTTGGGGAGGGGCGGCATATAAGTCCAATTAATAATAATAATAATAATAATAATAATAATAATAATAATAATAATAATAATATAATAATAACTGCACATTATTAACCACTACAAACTTCCCACCCACCCAACCACACTAACCACAATAAATTACAACTAACCACATCCACTGCAAAGGTGCATTGCTATTTATATTGTTGTAGCCCAATCAGTTTGCAGTTGAGTCATTGTGACTCGGCAGTATGGCTGCTTTGCATACTCATAACCTTTTTACCCTAAATGGAATCTTAACCCAGGAGACCTCACCTACAAAAAGATATTGACAAAATTGAACGGGTCCAAAGACGGGCTACAAGAATGGTGGAAGGTCTTAAGTATAAAACGTATCAGGAAAGACTTAATGAACTCAATCTGTATAGTCTGGAGGACAGAAGGAAAAGGGGGGACATGATCGAAACATTTAAATATATTAAAGGGTTAAATAAGGTCCAGGAAGGAAGTGTTTTTAATAGGAAAGTGAACACAAGAACAAGGGGACACAATCTGAGGTTAGTTGGGGGAAAGATCAAAAGCAACATGAGAAAATATTATTTTACTGAAAGAGTAGTAGATCCTTGGAACAAACTTCCAGCAGACGTGGTAGATAAATCCACAGTAACTGAATTTAAAACATGCCTGGGATAAACATATATCCATCCTAAGATAAAATACAGAAAATAGTATAAGGGCAGACTAGATGGACCATGGGGTCTTTTTCTGCCGTCAGACTTCTATGTTTCTATCTATGTTTCTATGACAGTACTGATCCTGACACCCTTTGCTCTTCACCTAGGAGATGCTGCCATCAGCCGAGCTGGTCAAGACGAAACCACCAGACAAGATTCACCGACGGAGCGTAAGCCTGCAACACCCGGGGCCACCACTGGGGGTTCGATGGAGGGAGTTGTTAAGGTGTGGCTGAGACCACAGGGGACCCCTTGGTTTGCATGGGTTTGTGGCACCCTGGGAGGGGGAGGGCAGCCTGGGGTCCTTCCCTGCCTGGGGTTGCAGTGGGGTTCCTGGCGTCCCTTGAATACAGCCAGTCCTGCCCTTATGGCTGCAACGGAGCACAACATCTCCACGATTAAGCGTTGTGAGTGGCGCTCCATGAATCGTGTGGTTTATTAAGTGAATCTGGCCTCCCCAATTGACCTCACATGTTGGACATGGCTGGGAAAGTTGCAAATGGGGATCACATGACAGACCCATGGATCAGGGATGGGTTGTGTTCTGTCGGGCTCTCTGGTAGAATCCTCCCAAAAATTCACAGGTACAAATTTCAGACACACATACGTTTGAAAATTCAAAACAATGTTCTTTATAATGAAAAGTCACTTAAACCAAGCCCTCTTTTGGTATAGCAAAGAGCACTCGTCTCCAAACAAACTGGTAATTTGTACAAGTCCCTTATCAGTTCTGTGATACTTAGCTTGCAGCTGTGAGGCAATTCACAGTCCTTCTTCTTTCACAAAGTGAAACCCACTTTGCCCTGGTTTACTTTCAAAGTGGGGAAAAATCAGCACACAAAAGGTCAAAGTCAGTAAAGCAGTCACGAAACACAACAATCAGATAATCCTCCATAATGGCCAAACCCACAGGCTGCTATTTATAGCAGCCTCACTAATGACCACAGCCCCACCCAACCACAGGTGGCCTCATTTTCTTTGATAATAATCTCTCAGTTGTTGCTGCCTATGCATCGCTCTCCGCATGCGTGGCTGTATCATTAACTCTTGTTCTGAATCCAAGGAGGAGCTAGAGAATTGATCTCCTTCTGAGCTGTCTGCCCCACTCTCCTCCTCCCTGTCACTCATGTCTTCTTGGTCAGAGGAGCCTTCATCAGCAGATTCCACCGGGGGCAAAACAGGCCTGCAGCATGTGGATGTCTCCCCCACATCCACAGTCCTTGGGGCAGGAGCAGGGCCAGAGCTAACCACAACAGGTTGCTGCTGATTCTTCAGCCCAGAAGGCTCGGCCCACTTGCCTAGAACAGGTCTGTGCAATGCAGAACCCACGCCTGCCTGCGAGGCTGCAATCCATCATAAGTACACACCAGTTGGTCAGGTACCTGAATTTTGATCACGTGACCCTGGACAATGGTTGTGAGTGTGAAGAACAATGCTAAGCCACTTTTTGATCAGTGCTGTTGTAACTTGGAATAGTCACTAATGGTGGGTTGCCACGACTGCTGCTACAGGCGCACTGCTCGCGCAGCTTTGGTTCTGTTGTGTGCCCACATGTCCCAGTGTGTTTTTGCTTCTGCGCATGCGCAGGAAGCAAAAATGGACTAAAATCTCAGGAGGAGACGTGGGTGTGCGAGAGATTTTGTTGATTTGTTGAAATCTCGTGGACGTGCGCATCCCCTCGTGAGATTTTGCTTCTGTGCATGCGCATGTAGGAAAAAATACACTGGGATGCATGCACGCACATGCAATGCTGTGGTTGGCTCTGGGCCAGCTCCTGCTCCAAGGACTGTGGGGGTGGGGGTGGGCGAATCCTCCCATTGTCAGAGGCCCGTTTTGCTGCCGGCTGCTTCCGACAGTGGAGCGTCTGGGGAGGATTCTGAAAGTGCAGTGGGGTCAACGGAGGAGGCAAGGACAGGCAGCCCATTAGATAATTGCCCCGTTAGTGAATCATCTTCCTTATCATCATTAGATTCTGAAGGGGAGACATTCATAGATGTGCGCAGACGCATGGTGATGTCAAGGAAAGAAACAACTGCGTAAATATTACAGGAAATAAGGGAGGTCACCTGTGGCCGGAGTAATTAGGCTAATGGGGCTGCGGTTAAATAGCCAGTGTTGCTGCCTCTGGGCGTGGAAGTTTATCCCTTTGATGATAGTAAGAACTGCATTTTACATCAGGATTTCAGAAGGACTCTTTGACCTGTTTCAAGGTTTTTCCAGGACTCTTGGACTAACTCAGTTAAGTTTTTGACTCAAGGACTCTAAAAGGGGGTGGCTGTGACGTCTTCACAGCTGCTTTTTCTCTGCTCTGTTTTAGTTTTGTGTTCCTCACAGCGTTCAAGGCTGTTGACTTGTAGGAGAGCACTTTAACTGACAGTGTGTCTGGAAGTATTTTCCTTTTGATAAAACAACTTTAGTTCCTTTACAAACATGTGTGTTTGAATTTCTCTTTTTGGACTTAATTGGGGGCTCGCAATGAGAAGCCCGGCAGAACACGCAAGAGGGCCAAAGCTCCATGTTCAGCTCACTGTTCACAACTGATGTGCCATCCTCTACCATACCGGTAGCAACCCACCACTGGTTATAGAATAGAATAGAATAGAATAGAATAGAATAGAATTTTATTGGCCAAGTGTGATTGGACACACAAGGAATTTGTCTTGGTGCAGATGCTCTCAGCGTACATAAAATAAAATATACATTTGTCAAGAATCATGTGGTACAACACTTAATGGTTGTCATAGGGGTCAAATAAGCAATGAAGAAGCAATATTAATAAAAATCTCAGGATATAAGCAACAAGTTACAGTCATACAGTCAACATGGGAGGAAATGGGTGATAGGAATGATGAGAAAAACTAGTAGAATAGAAGTGCAGATTTAGTAGAAAGTCTGACAGTGTTGAGGGAATTATTGGTTTAGTAGAGTGATGGCGTTCGGAAAAAAAACTGTTCTTGTGTCTAGTTGTCTTGGTATAAGCCAAAGCCTTCCTGTAACAATCCTTTCCTAATGTCAAAAGGAAGGGGGTTCGGACCTCAACTGAAGCCCACCCACCCCATTCATCCCCCTTGCTTTCAGCCCCCCACCACCCCTGCTGCCTTTGAAGCAGAGGCAGATCCCTGGAGGGTTGGAGTGTCTTTCTTAAAAGTGGTGGGGGTCGAGGTCGGGGGATACCGCCCCCCTCCAACCTGCTCAGTCCTTCCTTTATTTTTCAGGACACTATGGAAGATCGTGCCCGGTCAAACCTGACCCCCCAAGGAATCCTGCAGAGAAATATTTGCAAAGTGGAAAATGCTTGTGAGTTCTCCTTGTGGGGCCCACCAGGGTTTCCGCCCACATCCCGCTCATGTCCTGTTCTGTCTGGACGAGGTCACCAATCAGAATAAAAATCACACACACACTCAGTATAAAAGTACATTGCTATTAAAACGTCCAGGTGAAAAATAGTTAGTAGTATCAACTCAAACTTAGTCCATTCTGTCAGTGTTCCCAGCTTAATTGTCTGAGATAAGAACAGGTCCTGGGCCGGAAGCCAAAACTCATTAGGGGGAAATTCCTTCAAAGTGATTCTGACAATCAAACTAAACTTACAGTTTCTCCAGAGTCTTTTTAGAGATGCAGGTTTCATGAGTTAGAGCGATCTGAAGGCATAAAGTGCTCCTGGAACTCCGGAGCTCACACACGTCCATGATTTTTGCAAACGTTGTTCGCCATGCCCACTTATCCACAGACTTTCCCTTATATAGTGACAAGGCATGGCCAAATGTTCCCTAGAGCTACTAACGTCAAGACCCCATTCTTTTCAGATATTCTTGTCTGGACATAGTTCTCTCCACTCTGGCATCAAACGTGGGCTTGTCCTCTAATTCATCCTCCTCCTCTGACTCAGTCAATACCATAACTGTGGGTGCTACAGTCTCTGGTTGATCTTCAGTCTCTAACTCATCACTTTCACTCTCGGACTCGTGACAAGAACACTGGCCTAGGATGCTAATACGCATCCATCTCCTGCCCCTCAAAATCTGTGACCAGCTGAGCCGGACAAGGACCACCCACAATATATATGCAGTGATGGTGGTGGATCTAGAGCAGCATTTCCCCATCTCTGACACTTTTAAGATGAGTAGGAAATTCCCAGCTTACTGGGAATTCTGGGGTTTGAAGTCCACTTTAACTGGGAGTTGAAGTCCACTATAAGACAAGTGGACTTCAATTCCGAGAATTCCTGGTAAGTTGGCAGGGGAATTCTGGGAGTTGAAATCCACTCATCTTAAAGTTGCTCTGGATGTTGAGACACGTTTAATTCTTCTGTTAATGGCACTCCCGTGGTTTTTCTTGCGCAGATGTCTCCCATTGAATGAACACTCCCAGCTCTTGGTCTTTCCCTGGGGAAATGCTTAGAGAGCTAAAGAACTCCCCGCGACCCAACTGGCCAGTACAGACCACACGATGTGCTTCAGCTAAATTGACCTGTGCACTTGTTTGCAAGGGGCACAAACCACCTTTGCATAGTCCAATAATGAATGCCAACCAGTATGGATGTCAAAGGCCAGTCTGACACAGGTTACACTTTCCACGAAGGATAATAGAGTGGCTGTCAGCACTACAAGTAGAGCCCCAGTCAAAAGCTGAGGACTGTCTGCATGCAGCATGTTGCTAGTCCTCATTAAAGACCACAAGTAGTATGCTGTGTCTCTTTCCTTGGAGGCTGACTCAACCTTTCTTCTCTGCAGCTTCCCGCCCTCTGGACAGAAGCTCCCTGTGACCACCGAAGGAGAAACACGGTTCTTTTCGCTGCCTCTTCTCCACCTCCCCACCCCCACCTCAGACCGCCCCCCCCAGATGGCTGTGAGCCGGCCCAAGACTGAGCCATGCCCCTCCCCCGTCCAATCCAATAAATCCATTGAGATGCACGACCTTGGCGTCTTCTCTCGGGGGCTATTGGGGAGGATTTGGGTTTTTCAGAACAGCCATTGGCACAGGGCTTTAAGGGGGCTTTAAGAGATCATCAGGACATTCCTCCAAAATCCAGATGCATCTGGGAGACACCGTCACAGGCTGCCCAGATCTGCAGCCGGACAGCCTCTCCGCCAAAGGGCAGAACGAAGCCAAAAAGGCCAGGCCACAGGGGCTCATCTGGAATAGGATCTTCTTTGGGTTGGGGACCATCTTCCTGGACTCCACCTGTCTCACCTGCCTGTGCAGGAGCACCGGAATAGCGCAGAGGTTGGAGGGCAGGCTCCTTCACCTGACTGCTAGCTGTAGTTCAGCAGTTCAAATCTCACCACTGGCTCAAGGTTGACTCAGCCTTCCATCCTTCCCAGGCGGGTCAAATGGGGACCCAGATTGTTGGGGGCAAGAGGCTGATTCTGTAAAGGGGGCTGGAAAAGCACTATGAAGCAGTATATACGTCTAAATGCTATTGCTATTGCTTTCCTTCCTCCCCTCCTTCCTTCCCTTCTTCCTTCCTTCCTTCTTTCCCACCTTCCTTCCTTCCCTCCTTCCTTCCTCCCCTCCTTCCTTCCTTCCCTCCTTCCTTCCTCCCCTCCTTCCTTCCTTCCTTCCTCCCCTCCTTCTTTCCTTCCTTCCTTCCCTCCTGCCTTCCTTCCTTCCTTCCTCGGTGGCACAGTGAGTAGAGTGCAGTCCTGCAAGCTACTTCTGCTGATCACTGTCTAAGGGCTCAAGGTTGAGAATCTCAGGAGGCTCAAGGTTGACTCAGCCTTCCATCCTTCCAAGGTCGGTAAAACAAGGGCCCAGATTGTTGGGGAAATATATGCTTACTCTATGCTTAAACTGCTTAGAGAGGGATGAAAACCAATGTGAAGTGGTATATAAGTCTACACGCGATTGCTGTTTGGGGTGCCTGAGGCACACAGAATGAGGAGCGCTTGGGAGAGGCTTGGAAGCTCAGCAGGGACGGCTGAAAAAGAGGTTTCCTCCCCCTTGGAGAGAAATCAGGGGCAACCTCCAGGGGACAAAGAAGCCGAGAGACCTCCCCCTCAAGGTAAAACGCCAAACATCTGGAGAGACCATCCAGACGTGAAATGCAACATGCATGGCCACCTCAGCCTGGTTTCAAAGCACACATTTTAAAAGTTTAATGGATTATTATTATTTTTAAATAATTCAAAATATTTACACACCCACAACAATCGCTCTCCAAAGAAAAGCTACCTGGGCTTTTCGTCCTGGCTCTCTGGGGAGCTCCAAAGCTCCTTGCGCCTCAACTGGATCCTTTCTTTCAGGTTCCGGAACTGCTCCTCGTGCGGGAGGGGGAGGGGTGACCTGCCTGGGGGGCCTGTGGCCTCAGAAGCCCCATAGCTTCCCAGCAGACCCTCAAGGAGATGTCCCTTCCTCCCTGAAGCTTGGGGGCTCTGTCGTAAAAGGCCCCTTTCTGGGGACCCCTTCCTGCTTTGGCGGGACCTCCAAGCAGTGGGCTGCCCATCCCTGTCATCCTGCTCTGCTTGAGGAAGGGGCTGGTGGGTGGTGGTCTCAAACATGGGTTCTTCCCTTCCCCTGCATAGTCTCCCCTCCCTCATTTTGGCTGGCCCTTGTGCACGAGCGGTGAGCTGCCCTTTGCTGCCACTGTTGAGTCTCTCTTCCCTGCTGCTGGAGGAGGAAGAGGTGTCCTCATGTCCAGTGGTGTTCAGGGCCCTCTTGCCCAGCCTGGGTTTCCTCCTGATGGGCCCCCATGTCCTGCCACCAGCCCCCGTCTCAGCTGCTCTCTCCAGGCCTTGGGTTCTTGGATGCCGTCTCTTTCTGGAGGACTTGAGCCCAGTCCTATCCCAGGCCGAAGCTCCTTCTGGGACCCAGATCCTCTCCTGGGAGAAGTCCTCGGATGAGGAGCCACTCGCTAGACAATGAGTGGAAGAGGAGCCCGTGGAAGGGTGGCCTCTGTGGTGGAAGCCTGGTGGTCCAGTTGGGAATGTCTGTCTTTGGGGAAGATGAGTCCCACCTACCCTGGGAGACACTTCCCTGCTCTGAAGTGCTGGGTGGTGGTCTCTCCACCCCTCTGCAGTACACTCCATCTCCCCAGAGAAACTGGCCCTTCCTGCAGCCGTCTCTTCCTGACTCGGGGCTCCATGGCTCTCCTCTTCCTCCTCCGTCCGGGTGGTCAACCAGAATCCCTGGCTGTGCAGCCAAGCCCTCATCCCCTCTTTCAAAGAGAGCTTCCTCTCAAGAATCGAGCCAATGATCGAGAATCCGTTACTCTTGTCATTCCTGGAACTGGATGAAGCTCTGTGGCTCTGCGATCTTGAGCCAGCTTCAGCCTTCAGTGAAGACCCTTCTGGAGGCTTCTTCTCTTCCACGGACAGGTGGCTGTTCTCCTTCTGCCCCATGGTGAGACTTCCGCTGTCCATGTCTTCGGTGGCCCAATCTCCCACTCTGTCCCACTCACATTCTGTGCTGAACTGGGACTGGTCTTCTAAAGATATTGGCGTTTGTGGCCTTGACTGCTGCTGCTGTGGCGTCTGAGGAACATCTCTGATGACCAGGCTACGGCCACCCTCGTCTCCACTCTCAGCTTCTGTTTCTGACCGAAGCCAATCAGACGGGGGAGCTGGAAATTCACTACCTGCTTCCAGAGAAGATACAGCTGATAACTTCTTGCTTGAGAGCTTTGAGAGTTCAGAACCTTCGACTGAAGCCTCGCTGCTTACCTGGGAACCTCCAGGGACCTGCTGGTCCAAAGCAGTTGCACTCAGGTCACGTGACGGAGGAGGTGCCGGTGGTTCTTGCAAGTCCCTGTGTGCCCAATCCCTAGTCTCTCCAGTGCGTGGAGCTGCAGATCTGCTCGGTAGTCTTCCATCTCCAACATCATCTGCTTCTCTCTCTTTCTCAGGAAGTGGCTTTTCGTCACATAATTGAACCTTCAACCGCTGCCGGTGCTTTCTGCCTGACTGCCGGATGAGTCTCACCTCCATGTCCTCACAGGTAGAATATGAGGAGATGACACAGGCAGGAAGTATGAAGGAACCCAAGGCTCTCTGTGTGGCGTGGGACCTAAGCAAAGTGTTGGTTGCCACTTCAGAAGGTTTGAGAAGGTTGTCCTGCTCTGGGAGATGACGCTGTACTATGACTCCTGCACGACCGGTCTTTTTATGGGCTTCGTGGTCTTCTGTAGATGCCACAGACCTGGTTCCTGCATCTCTGGCCATGGGGGAAGCTTCCTCTCGCTGATCCCACTTCTGACCTGCCTGTCTTTCACAAACTGTGGTGTCCCACTCATAGGGAGAGCAGGTCACCAGCCTCGTTCCTGGTGGTCTCACTCCCGACGGAGATGCGCTGCCTCTGACTATTCCTTCCATGCTGCGCTCCAGCTGCCGCGAGAAGGTCTCTTTATCCCAGAGCAACCGCTCAATGGAACTGCTCAGCATGGGTTCTGCATCACCGTCCTGAGAGGTGGACTCTGAGGTGACAGAAACTGAGCTACCTCTAGAGGTGGCATCATACGTGTCATAGCTGGATTGAGGAGGAAGCGGCGATGGGCTTTCATAATCTTCTGGCTCAGAAAAAGCGAGCCAGTCCTGCTGCAACAGGACATGTGGGACCATCCGCTCTAGTTTATCATGTGATGAAGGTCTTCCTTTCGGGCTGGAGGGCCTGCCTTTGCCTTCTTCGTGTTGCCTCTCCTGGCTGCTTCCTCCCCCTGGTGCCTCCAATACAGGAAGAGCATTTGGAGAAGAGGAATGAGAGGACTCCGTAGTAGACGCCCTGGAGCCAATTCTTCCTCCAGGCTCCAAGTGGAGCCGCACTTCAGACCGGTAGGTTGGTGAGCTCTCCCGTGGGCGTGAGTGAGAGTCCAGTTCTGCGTCTGTAAGAAAATGTACTCTGGTTGATTTATGGTGGCTATGAAATCTGGACTGGGGCAGAAATGCCTCGAAGGACTCTTGGGTTTGTTCGGGAGCTTCTTCTGCAAAGGGAGTTGCCATGTGTCCGGTTGTATCTTCCACTCCCATCCTCTGTCTTTCTGCAGCTGGGGGGCTCTCTGCCATGGGGCTCAGTCTGCCTGTGACCTGGCAGCTTTCACCTTGCGCTCCCCCTTCTACTAGAGGTCTCTCTGCAGCTGTGACCCACTCAGAGCATCTCCCCTCATCTGCTGCTAAGAGGGGTCCCTTCTCTGTATTTACTTCCTGTTCGGATGACGGACCAGAAGGTGCCCCATCCCATGAGACATGTGACCTCCTTCTTCCTTCCATGGCTGGAAGTGTCTGATCTGGGATATTTGCCTCCACGTTGACAGCAGTTGATGGCCTCCTGTCATCAGCAAGGCTCATAGCCTTGATGGATTGTGACTTCTCCCCATGTTGCCCCCCAGAAAAGTCGCTCTCTTCAGTGACTGCAGCATCCGTTAACTGTCCATCCATTGTGCTCTCTGCCCCATCTCTCTCCCCTTCCACAGCCAATGAAATCTCAGAGGCAGGACTCTGTGTGGTCTCTAATGCCACCTTCTCACTATCTTCTTCCTCTTGTGGGAGTTTGGCCATTTCTCCTGTGACCTGTGGCGTCTCAACAACTTCTGTGCTCTGTAGTGCAACCAGTCCTTCTGTAGCTTGGGAATCTTTGCTGGTAACGGATGTTTCTTCGGTTGACTGAGGACTATTGATGCGCAATTCCTCAGTGGACTCTTCGGTGGCATGACGGCTGTCCGAAGCAGCATCCTCTGGTTCAACCTGTAGGCCATGTTCAGTGGTGCCTTCTTCTTCTGCAGCACCCTGGATCCCTTTGTCTCCCATCTGTTGAGAACCAATACCTGGGGAGCATCTTCCATTCTCTGCTGCAGCATCTCCCTTCAATGTGGTCTCCTCTGACCCTCTTTCTTCTGCAGCCTGTGGGGCCTCAGGTGCCATGCTGTGATTTCCTGGGCCTCCTGGTGGACCTTTTGCCTCTGCAGACCACGGAGTCTCACTAGCCATGGAATCATCCACCTGCAATCTGGCCACATTTGCTCCTCCTGCAGCTTCTGGACTCTTACTCGGAGTAGTTGTTCCTTTAGATGTCTCTGGGCTCTCACCCTCAATGGCTTCTGGCCTCTCACTTGTAACATCGGCTTCTTCTGAGGCTGGTGGACTCTGTGGATTAGTAGTGGACATCGTTATGGATAGAGGACTTTCAACACCAGGGCTGCTTTTTGTGGGGTGCTGCGGACTCTTGGAAGTAAAGTCGTCTTCTTTTTCTGTGTCTTGCAAGTGTCCTTCGCTTTCTTCTTTGTTCTCCTGGGATTTCCCACCAGTGGAGGTGATCTCTTCTGAAGATTCTGGCATTCCACCAGCGAGGGTCAGTTTTCCCATCTCTGCGGTCTCAGTGCTTTCTCCTTTGGAGTCCTGGGGGGTCTCGCTCGTCTCTTCCTTTGCCCCCTGTTGGCTTTCTGCCACGAGTTTTATTTCATCTTCAAGGGAGGTGGCACCATCTTCCTTCACAGTCTCCAGACTCTGCCCAACTGATCCCTGGTCAGCTGGTGGCTTGGGAAGAGGTGGGCAAAAAGCCAAGAGAGATTTCTGCACAATTCGTGGCAAGCCCCACTCGTGGCAAATCTTCTTGTGCAGGATGTGGAATTCAAGGAGGTTTCTGGCCTCAGCTTGAGACGTCCTCTGGTTGGGTCCCTTGTGGTTGATGGCTGAGGTTGACCCCGGTGGCTGAGCAGCGCCTGTGGGGCCCCTCTCACCACAAAGAGACTCCGGAAGCAAAACGTCAGGGACCGTCCTGGACTGAAAGCTAATTTCTAATGACTTTCTCCGGAGGTGATTTTTGAGGTGGTCTTTCTTGGTGGTGTGGCCGGGTCCTGCTTTTTCCTGAGCGGGCTGTGGCCTTCTTGCTGGGGGGGTGGTAGAAGGGAAGGCCCGTAGAGAGTCATGGGCTTTCTTTGGAAGCCTCCACTGCTGGTGGGTAATCATCTTCCTCAGGCTACCCTCCAAATTCTCCTGGGAATGCAGAGGGAGGAATTGTGGCCTCTGAGCCTGGATTTTCAGGTCTTGACCTGCCTTCTTTGCAGGACAGACTGGCCCATGGGGAGCAGGTGCAAAAGCTTGCAGAGATCTCTGGATGACCACAGGCAGCCCCCACTGGTGCTGAAGCCTCTTCTTCTTGATGTGGTACTCCAAGACCTCCTTTTCTTTGTCTTCTAAGTATGGGGTCTCCACCACCTGGAAACGGAAAGTCTGCTGTTTGGTTGGTCTTGAAGATTCTGGTGGTGGCTTCCACTTCTGATTCTCTGGCCCCACCCGATCCTTCCTTGTGGATCCTGTGCGGAAGACGTCTAAAGGCTTATGGATCTTTTTTGGCAGCCCCCACCTCTGTTGCACTTTCCGCCTCTGGATGTGGTGTTCCAGGTGGGTTTGGGTGCCAGAGGATAGAAAATGCACCTCCTGCAGCACAATGTGGGTGGCGGTCTCTAACTTCTGGGTGTTGGTGCACGAAGGAGCTCCTGACATGAAGCACTCCATGGACCTTTGGACAAGAATTGGGTGGCTCCACATGTGCTGTATCCTTTTCTTCTTAATGTGGTCTTCTAGGGCTTCCCTGTCCTCCATTTGCAGGAAAAACATCTGCATCTCTGAGAAATGTGTCCGTGGCAGCCTGTGGCCGGAGAACGGGGAGGGGAATCTGGGCAACATCATTCCAGCAAGAGCCTCCCTGTATCTCAGACCCATCCCCCACAAAGAAGCAAAGTGATTCCTCCGGACCACCCACTCCAAGCGATCTGTGACTTCTGGAGACAAAGTCAGGGGGCAGATGTTGCGAGGCTGTAGCAGTTCCTGACCAGAAAGGATCAGCTGAGGGAGGGGCTGCTTTGAGGAGACATCTGCAAGTTGGAGGGAGGCTTTGGCAATGTTGGGAAAAGCCCCGTGGTGGACCTCCATGTGTTTCTTAGTCAGATGAAGCTGTAGCTTCCTCAGGTTTGTTGGGTCCAAAGTACCCGAAACACCAATTTTTGTCCTGAGGTCCCGTTCTGTGCTCTGTGCTCCTCCTGCTGAAGAAGTCTCCAAGCTAGGATCTCTGGGGAAGTTCTTCCAGGTTTGATCGTGAGACGTGGGTGGTCTCTGCACCTCTGTATCCTCACCTGTTGGGCAGAGCATCCAGAGGGATTTCAATACCCTCCTGGGGAGCCCCCATTGTTTCTGGAAGTTCATCTTCTGAACATGGAACTCCAAGTGGCTGTAGACCACTTGGCGAAGGAAATATGGCTCCTGGCGCATCACGTGGACATCAGTTAGGTTCCTTTGTAGGGTGAGCGGTGTGGGAAGTTCTTGCACAAAGGCCATGGCTGATTTCTGGATGAGAACCGGGACGCCCCAAGTGTGGTGGATCTTCTTCTTCGCGACGTGACTTTCTAGACTTTGCCTTTCCTGCTCCTGGAGGAACGAGGTCTGGACCTCTGAGAATTCAATGCTGGTCCCTCTCAATCCGAAAGGCTTGCAGAATGGTGTGAAGGGCGAAGCACTCAGAACATCCACGTAGCGCATTCCCAAGCTCCACAAGGATACGAGGTAGTTGCAGCGAATGGCCATTTCGATCCGCTCCATCTCCCCTGTGCGGAAGAAGGACAGGGAGGAGGATCGGGGCTGCCATATTCTATAGCCAGGAGGGATCTGCTTGGGGAGGCATTGCCTTGAAGGGCTCCAGGCAAGGTCAGCAATGATTGGGATGGCTTCCAATTGGATCTCCACGTTCTTCTTACCCAAGTAGATTTGAAGTTGATTCACGTCTTTGGCATCTATTTTGGACAGAACATCAGTGCCCTCTACTGAGCTGGCAGTTTCCACATCTCTGCCCGCTTGGAAATGTCCAAGATCCAGAGTGAGGTGCTCATATACCTCCCCTTGGCCACAACAGGAGGGGAAAATGTTCCCATCCTCACTGCTCTTCAAGTCAGGTGGGCTGAACTCAAGAGGAGAGGAGAGATGCTTAAGGGACTCCAGAGCTTTTGCCGGCAAACACCATTGACGCTGTCGAGACCTTCTCTGGATGTGGGATTCCAAGTGGGTGCAGGTGCTTGGAGGAAGGAAGGCTGGGGCCTGGCATAGGACGTGGGCATAGTTGTCCACCTTCTGAAGGCTGGGCTGGGCAGGAGCTCTTTCCATGAATCCTCGCAGGGACTTCTGAATGAGTCCAGGGAAGCCCCATCCGTGCTCCAACCTCTTCCTCCTGATGTGCAATTCTAGGGTCTCTCGGACCTCCACTTGGAGGGAGAGGACCTGCTCCTTGGATGGCTCTTCTTCACTGGGGCTTCTGTGACTGGAGGAAAGTTTGGGCCAAAGGGCAGCTACGCCTCCCACGTAGACCTGGCCCAGGCCCCAAAGGGAGGTCAAGTGGCGGCCCAAAATGGCCAGCTCCAACCGGCCAGTGTCTTCTGTAGGCACAAAGGGCAGGAACGTTCTGCGTGGCTGTGGGGTGCAGAAGCCTGAGGAAGCTGGCTTGGGGAGGGGGCCTCTGGGAGGAGAAAGGTGTTGCCAGGACTGCCTGATCACCCCTGGGAAGACCCCCATGTCCACTTCCACACACTTTTTAAGGAAGAGAAGCTGGATCTTTTTCTCCACCTCACCCCTAAAGAAGAGAGTCTCAGGTGTGGACCGTTCCCCTGGAGAGGAGGGGTGAGGTGATGTCTTCTCCCCATTGGTAGCTGCTGCTTCAGAGGGCCCCAGGCCCACCTGACTCTGATCTACCTCTTGCATTTCCTTGGGCTGAGGGCCAGCGATGGACTGGGCCCTCAGTCCCTTCATCGCTTCCAACACCCTCTTGGGCAAACCCCACTGATGCTGATGCTTCCTTCTACAGATGTGGAGCTCTAGGAGTCGGCTGGAACTTTGAGGGAGGAAAGTCAAGTCCTTGTGCAGAACCTGCACTTCCGTCACACTTTGTTGGGAGAGTTGGGAGGGAGCCCCTACCGCGAAACCCCTGAGCGACCTCCAGATCACATCTGGCAGCCCCCACTCATGCTGCAACCACTTCCTACGGATGTGTCCTTCAAAGGCTCCTCTGATATTTTCCTGGAGGAAGAGAGCCTCCACCTCCGAGAACACAAAGCGGTCTGCCAATCTGGGTTGGAACGGCTGCTCTGGCGGCTTCGGCATCATTCCTCCAAGGGCTTCAAGGTACTGGCTGGTCAGGCCCCAGAGGAACATCAACCGTTTGTGCTTCAGGTTCTGCTCAATTTGGACCACGTCTTCTGGGCGTTTGAAGGGCAAGAAAGAGCAGCGTGGCTGGGGAAAGTTATGGCCAGGAGGGATCAGCTTGGGCAGGGGCTCCCTTGGTGTGAAGGCTGCATGCTGCCAAGAGAACCTGGCCATGGTAGGCATCACCTCCAGCAAGATCTCCATATGCTTCTTCTCCAGAGAGACCTGCATCTCCTTCAGGGCTTTCCCCTGTGGCGGCAGATGGAAGACCTCAGGCTGGTGTGGGGGAGAAGCAGTCGCCCTCCTTGGTTTCTTCACCTCTTGGCGTGGGCCTGGCACTGCTGCCATCTCTGAGCCAAACATCTTCACAGGTTCCCGGAGCCTCCTGGGCAGGTGCCACCTCTGCAGTACGATTCTCTTCCTCACGTTCCTCTCTAGCTCATGTACATTGACATCCCTGAGGAAAGTGATTTCAGCGGGGAGGGTAGTCACCTCAGAATGCCCTGCAGTGTGCCAGTGGGGGGCAGCTGGCAAAAATAACCGCAGGGATTTCTGGACCAGACTCGCCAATCCCCACGTGTGCTGCATCTTCTTCCTTCTCACATGCCACTCGAGGTCTTCTCGGGTTCCTTGGCTGATGAAGACTGTCTCTGATGAGCTGACATCCAACCCGAGGACCCTTCTGGATAAGGGAGGAGGAGCGGGGACCTGAAATTCAACACCTGTGAACAGGTGAGAGAGGGACTTTTGGTACAAAGTGATCAGCCCCCACTTGTGAGCCAAGTCAATGCGCTTAATGCTCAGTTCAACACGCTCCAGAGCTATCGTCTCCACGAAGGGCAGTTCCTTGGGTCGCGGCTGCAAAGTCTTTGACCCAGCGGGGAGGATTCTGGGAAGGACACCTTCTCTGTCTGGGAGGGAAGCCATCCGAAGCCGTGTGGGAAATCGACCAGCCCCTCCCAGGTGAATCTCGAGAGCTTTTTGGGCCATGTGTTTTTGAAGGGCTTGGGAACGCTTGCGGAGATCTGAATCCTTCACAGAAGGCAACCTCTTTGCAACCTTCTCCTTGTCGCTCTCTCTGGCCATCTTCGCCACGCTGGGGGGCACCGGCATGAATACCTGGACAGATCTCATCACCCTTTGGGGAACGCCCCACTGTCTCTCAATGATCTTCCTCTTGATGTGGTCCTCCAGCCTCCTGTTGGCTTCCAAGGGAAGAAAAGGCAGCGTGCTTATCGGAGCCACTTTGACGTCCACACGGGGACCCTTTTGGGTGGCAGGGCAGGGCAGCGCAGCTGAGAGGAACTGCCTGAGGGATTGTAATACAAGCTTGGGTTGCCCCCACTGGTGCTGGACCTTCTTCCGGAGCACATGGGAGTCCAGAAGCTGCCGTTGAGAGCTGGGCAGGAAACGGATCTCTGCGTGGCCGAACTCAGAGGGGCGAGACAGCTGTGGTGGAGTGACTGGCAGGTGAAAAGTCTTAGGAGCCATCTTGGACAAGGACTGGGAGTAGAAGGTAGGGAGCTGCCATAAGAGTTGGATGCGCTTGCACTTAATGTTCATCTCCACGCTGTCCGCCTTCCTCCGAAGACCAAGGCTTGGCCCTCCACGTAGCTGGGGGCTCCTCCAGGCTAACCTGATCAGCTTCGGAAGGACTATTTTCTTCTCCTCTGAGATGCTCATTTTCTGGGACTCCTCCACTTGTTTAGGAAAAGCCTCCTGGGTGATTTGGAATAACTTCTTCCCGATGTGAATCTGGAATCTGGGTTTGGAATGGAGAAGATGGCCCAAGGTCACCTCTCTAGCTGCGGAGGCTAAATGAGAATGTCTTATTGAGCTTGGAGGCTTTTCTCCACCAGACGCTGCCCTCCCAGGAACCGTGCGGTGAAAGTCTGTTCTCATGTGCCGGAGGGCCTCTTGGATCCTCCTGGGTAGCCCCCAGCGCTTGAAGTGAGCCTGCTTTCTCACATGTTGCTCCAGCCTTCTTCTGGTGGCCACACTCTTAAATGGGAGGACCTGAGGCCTGGTCACCACCATTACTTCTCTCTTCAGGGGCCACTGAATCAGGGGTCTTGGAGCAAATGGCAAGAAGGCCTTGAAGGACCTGAGGAGGATCACGGGAAGCCCTATTGCATTCTGCGTCCTCTTCACCACCAAATGATGCTCCAACTTCTCCAGAACAGCTTCAGGTACAAACAGAAGGTCGATAGGCACGAATAGCCCCTTCCTGGAGCTGCTGAACACAGCTGGAGTCAGAGAGGCAGTCAGGAACTCCTCTTCCTCTTCAGAAAGGAGCCATGTGCCCCTCTGGTCTTCTTCTCCTTCACTGCTAGAAGAGGTTTCTTTCTCACTGTAGGACCCGTCATCGTCTTCATGATAATGGAAGGTTTCCTGATGTCCCCAAAGTGTTTGGTCCTTCTGGCTATAATTGGCGGAGACACCAGAAAAGTCACCATATGATGCCCTGCTGGTGTGAAGGGACTCGTAGATGCTTGAAGAACTGCTCGACTCACATTCTTCATCCTTCTGCTCATCAATGGTGTGAAAATCATGCTTCTCTTGACTGGCTATCTGGAAGTGAGAATGTCCGAGGTTCCGGACCTGTGTTGGTAAGGCGCCTGTACCTGGTAAATTGGAAGGGGGAGGTTTCCTCCGCTGGGGCCCATCTCTGAGAAGGCGTTGCCTCTTCCTGAATAGTGGGGAGGCCACTGGGCTGTGTCCAAGATGCCCAACCTCAGGGGGTTCACTTCTGCTCCGGGAGAAGATGTGATTGTCCTGAAAACCAGAAATGGCTGCCAGGCTGGAGCGTTCAATGTAAGAGGTGGTGGGGAGTGATGGTTTACGGAGTACAAAGTTCTCAGGGGCCAGTCTTTGGATATGCACCACCTTCTCTGCCTCCCTGGCTGCATGAGCACATAAGACACAGCTGGCATTGTCACACAGAAGTTTGCGGATGGTGGTGGCAGAGTGACCGGTCTCTTTCCAGGATGACCGGCGGAGCTGTAGTTCTTCTTCCCAGCCAGTGGTACCTGCCCAAGGAATGGAAAGGATGAAGAGGTCCGTTAGAGAATTTGGTCAACAAGAAATGCTAAAGAGATATTGCAGCTCCTGTTCTGAACCCACTATGGCCGTTCAAGAAATAAGTCCACACACCCGAAGTTTGCAAGTTTTTAAACACCTAATTCTAATATTTGATAAAGCAGGAAGGTTTGCAAAATGCAGCAACAAGCCAGGAATGTTCTTTCTGTGTCAGCTAATTATTATCCGAGACCAGATACAAAGTTCATAGTTAATTCTTCTTTGATATCACAGCTAGCATTTTGCCACTGACTCACTCGAATTGACAGGCAGCCCGGAGATAAGAAGTTCCCTCTAATAAACTCATTAGTTCCACTCAAGCTCCGATCATCCATCACTCAGATTATACAGTTGACTTCCGCATTCACTCATCACAAGACTTGCCCTTATGTAGCCAGAAGGTGTGGCTAATTGTTCTATAGAGCTATTCACGCATAGATCTTTTCCTATTCAGCCATTCTTGCCTGCTAATACTTCTGCGCACTCTTGCATCGAGAAGAGGCTCCTCTTCCTCCTCTGAGACACTCATGGGCACCTCTGGATGTGCTACAGTCTCTGATTGGCTTTCAGCCTCTGACTCCAGATCCTCTCCAACCTCCCCACTATAATAATAATAATAATAATAATAATAATAATAATAATAATAATAATAATAATAATTTCTTAGATTTGTATGCCGCCCCTCTCCGAAGACTCGGGGCGAACTCGAATGCCAATACACTGGCATAGGGTACCAAAACACACCCATTGCTCAATCCTCAGAATCTGTGATCAGATGATTGGGACACGGATGGGCCATAACAGATCCCACCTGACATTGTACCACAACACTTGCTGGACTTCATTGCTGCAGTGTCACAACCTGTATGTCCCTGCCAGGTAGGGCAATTCCGGCACCTTGAGGGTTCCCTGCCTTGGGTTGACTTGGCTTACCTTCGCCTTGGTCGAGAACTGCCTGGTGGGGTGGACCTCTCCTTTCCAGATGATGGTCCTACCAGAAGACAGGAGAGAAGGAAATTACTCAATGAGAAGAGACTGACCCTGGTGTTCTTCTTTCCTTGACTGGGGTTTTGTGGGACACCTTCTTAATTCCAACCAATGAAATAGCAATAGCAATATCGTTTAGACTTATCTACCGCTTCACAGTGCTTTTCCAGCCCTCTCTAAGTGGTTTCCAGAATCAACATATTGTCCCTAACAATCTGGGTCCTCATTTGACCCACCTCGGAAGGACAGAAGGCTGAGTCCACCCTGAGCCGGTGGTGAGATTTTAACTGGTGAATTACAGCCAGCAGTTAGCAGAAGCAGCCTGCAGCGCTGCACTCTAACCACTGTGCCACCAAGACTCAACAATGGTTGTGATACACAAAATTGGGTTTGGCTTTTGGTGACCACCCAGATGGATTTTCTCCAGGAACAGGAGGCAGCAAGATCATTCCAGCTCTGAGCCCATGAATAAAACGGGTCTTCTGCACTCGGGATTGCTCATAGGGTAAAAGTATATTTGGAGAACAAAACTGACAAACCATCGGTCTAATTAAAGGTAACCAGGACACACATCGTGGTGTGTGTGTATGTGTGTCTGCCACAATATTAAAAAGATGTTGAGACTGTGGAAAGTGCAGAGGAGAGCAACAAAGATGATTAGGGGACTAAAACATACAAAAACCGGTTGCAGGAATTGGGTCTGTCTCGTAGTCTAACCAAGAGAAGGACTAAGGCCGGCATGTTAGCCGTCTTCCAGAATTGGAGGGAATATCATTGAGAAGGCCGGCCGCACCCGCCCGCCCACCCCCCACCCTGGAGGATTTCATCCCAGTGGCTGACAGCTCCCAGATGGGATGACTGCTGCTGCGCCTCGCAGGACACAGCCCCATGGCCGCTGGCCGGCCCCAATGGCAGCAGTGGCAGAGGTGCCCCATGCCCGCCAGATGAGAGCCGCGCTCTCTGGGCCCACCTAGCAGGGAGCGTGTTGCTGCTGGCTGGGGCAGCAAGATTCAGCTTCTGCACATGCGCAGAAGCCAAATCTCGCATGCAAGGCTGGCAGCAATGGAGATGTGCGTGCAACTCCATTTCCACCGGTGGAATTGCGTTCCATGCCGTCCCGCCTCTTACCTACGCCTGCAAGTTGGCCACCTTTAAGCCAGTCACATGACCTTTAAGCCACTCCCCAGTCACATGATCATCAAGCCACTCCCACCTGGTCACATGGCTGGCAAGCCACACCTACAAAATAAACCACACCCACAGTGTGGTAGTAAAAATTTTGCAGCCCTTCACTGGTGGGTGGGTACCATTCCTTGAAATTGGGAATAATAATAATAATGATAATAATAATAATAACAACAATAATAATAACAACAACAACAATTTATTAGATTGGTATGCCGCCCCTCTCTGAAGACTCGGGGCGGCTCACAGCAACAATAAACAACGTACAACAAATCCAATAATTAAAAACTATGGCTAAAAACCCCTATTATTAAAAAACAGACAATATTATTCAATCATAACCATGCATAAATCTCTCTAGCCAAGGGATACGTCAATTACCCCATGCCTGGCGACATAGATGGGTTTTCAAAGTCTTGCGGAAGGCGAGAAGGGTGGAGACAGTTTGAATCTTCGAGGGGAGTTGATTCCAGAGGGCCGGGGCTGCCACAGAGAAGGCTCTTCCCCTGGGGCCCGCCAGACAACATTGTTTAGTCGACGGGACCCGGAGAAGGTCGACTCTGTGGGACCTAATCGGCCGCTGGGATTCGTGCGGCAGAAGATGGTCCCGAAGGTATTCTGTAGGGCTTTATAGGTTATTACCAACACTTTGAATTGTGCCCGGAAACTGATCGGTGACTAGTGCAGGCCATGGAGTGTTGACGAGACATGGGCATATCTGGGGAAGCCCATGATTGCTCTTGCGGCCCTGTGCTGCAGCATCTCCTTCACACAGCTGGGCCCTCCCAGTGCTGGTCAGTGGGCCGGCCCTAAAGCCAGGCAAAGGACTCACCAGCCGCCTCCAGGAAGAGAGATCCCTGGTGGCCTCCCACTCCATGGTCGAAGGCAAAATTCTCTTCCCCGCCCAGGGAAGAGCCTTATCCCAGGCCCCGAGTCCTCCCGGGCTCCGCTTGCTGAGGAAGAGGAGCAGGGCCAGGCTGATGGTGCTGCAGAGGGCAAAGCAGCCGTCCAGTGGGAGAAGGACACAGCTGGCTGGCGGAGGAGGAAGAGGCGCCATCTTTGCAAGCCAGAGCCGAAGATCCCTCGCGCGCTGGGCCCACCCTTCTCCACAATGCCTCTCCTCCTGCATTGGCCGTGTACAGCATTCCACGCTGCATCACAAAGGATTTGTTTTCTATTTGTTTCTAGAACCAACAATCCGAAGGAGCCTTTGGAACCCGCTGCGTTCTCTGGAGCTGAAGACGCGGCTTGTGGAGGACACCAGCCCCCGGGGGGAGAGAAGGGGCTGCAGGCGTGCGGCAACGGGAGGCGGAACCGATCCTTAGCCAGCCACAATCAGTGGGCACCTCCTGAAGAGCCAACAGTGGCACCGGGTGCCCGCTAGTACTCAGAGGTGTGGTGTAACCGCTGGGTGAGTCTCGCCCAGCACCTTCCTTCATCTCAACTTCAGAACAAGTTTGTCACTGGAGAACTAGCCAAAGACAGACGTGGCCTTATGGAAGGCCAAGAGGGTGGGGGCAGTATGGACATCCGGGGGGAGTAGATTCCATAGAGCTGGGGCAACAACCCAGAAGACCCTCCCCCACGGCCCTGCCAGCCTGCATTGCTTGACTGACAGGACCTGGAGGAGGCCAACTCTGTGTGCTCCGAGTTTGCGGAGAGGGGCGGCATATAAATCCAATAAACCTAACCTAACCTAACCTTATTGGTCTCTAGGAAGGTCTATGTTAAGGAGGTTCAAGAGTTATCTCTGAGTGCGCAAGATACACGTACACAGAGGAAACATGGAGGTCTTGCAGACATCCAGCTGGTATCCCATATATACGAGTAATAAGTCACTAATACATTAAGTGTATAAAATATTGTTTACTTTGGCAAATACCTTAGTCAAGAACAGTCCTAGTCAACTAAATCAGTCAATAACCTCTTGAACAGAAATAGCCCAGAGTAGCCGAGAGAAAGAATCACACTTCTGGCGCCCTCTTGTGGCAATCCGTAACACTAGCTCTTAAAGCAATAGTGTTCTATTACATATAAACATACATGGTTGGTTTATTCTATATATTGCCAAACCCAACTAGTTATGTACATAATACTAACAAAATCAACCCTGCAACATTTGCATACAGAATGTTTGTACCTCAGGAGTCCTTGGTGCCTTCCCTCCTTCCCAGGTGGGTCAAATGAGGACCCAGATTGTTGGGGGCAGGAGGCTGATTCTGGAAACCGCTTAGAGAGGGCTGTCAAAGCAATGTGAAGCGGTAGACAAGTCTAAATACTATTGTTATTGCTATTGTACTTTGTGCTCAAGTGGCGAGTATTCCATGCTGGTGGAGAGACAATGTTAAACTGCCTCCTCCAACTGGAAACACCTGGAGGAACAGCTGGGTCTGCAGAGGGGCCTCGCTCGCCTCTTCTGGAGGGCCCAGATTTCTCACCGGGGCGGGGGGTCTTTAAGGTCTAACTATTGGCCCTACTTTTGGGGAGCTGCCCCAAAACAACTTCCCATCTATTTTCCACCAGACTTCCTTGTTCTTCCTCTTCTGCTTAAATGTGTGAATGCACACATGGGTGTGCAGAAGGCTTGAAATTCTTTTCTCATTTTAAAGCACATTTTTTGAATTAAGGTCTTGATTTGGGGGGAACAGGCATGACAATAAGATAACCTTCCCCCCTTCCCCCCCTGTAAACACATCCTGCTGGAGTTGTCCCTGCAGCCACCACCATCACCACTAGAGGGCAGAAGGGACCTGAGCAGCTTCAGAGCATCTTGGAAGAGGCAGGATGAGAGAGAGAGAGGGAATCCATAGCTTGAGTGAGCTAAATTAGCCCTCGCCTGCCATTTAAACAAATCATCCCCTCAACACTGTCAAACTATTTCCTAAGCCTGCACTGCTATCAATCTTCCCATCGTCCCCATCACTCACCTCCTCCCACAAATGACTCTACAACTAAATTTGTGGCTTTGTTAAATTGACTGGTTCCTAATATAAAGTGACCAGATTATAATTTAGTTAAAGCTGGACACCATTGTGGGAGGGGGAGGATGACTGAGGACTCTGGGTGTGTGTGTGTGTGTGTGTGTGTGTGTGTGTGTGTAAAAATATCTTTAGGACAGTGTCCGCGGGCGGGGGTGTGGTTCCTCCTGGACCAGATGGTGCATAGCCACTTGCTGAGGAGGGTGGCGGCTCTGGCGGCGTCCACAGGCAGGAGGGCCCAGCGGGTGAGGGGCATCTCTCTTTGTGTGGAGGCCGCAGGGCTTTATGGCGGGAGGGGGAGGCGCCTCTCAAAGGAAGACCATCACCGCCCCCTTCTTTCTCCAGTGGGTGGAAGTGGATCAGGACCCTGTTGAGCATGCCACACTGCTCTTGGTCTGGGTGGTGGGCGTGGTGGGCTTCCCCAAGTTCCTGGCCACCCGGACTGAGAGCAGCGCGTCTGGCACTGATGAGCCGCCCATGCAGAGCGCCACCTCGCCCATCACCGATGCCGCCACTCGCTCCTCCAGCTTTCCCAGGATGAAGGTGGCGGCGGCACTGAGGCAGGCGGGCAGGTCCTGGGGCAGCTGCGTCACGGCACGCTCATCTCCCATCTTTTTTGAGGAGGCAGGGGATGAGCAGGAGGGACAGGGGGCGAGGGCATCTTCTCTGAGGAGTGGGGGGAGAAAGGGGAAAATCACGTGGGGGTTCTCCCGTTCCTTCACGCCATCTTTTCCCTCAACCTCGGGGGCTTTAAAGTAAGGTGACCAAATGTCCCATTTTTTAAAAATCAGGACTTTTTAAAAATGCCGTGGGATGCAGGACAAATTTCTCAAAAGTGGGACTGTCCCACCGAAAGCAGGATGTCTGTCACCTTATCCTAATATGATTGGATTGCTTATTTGTGCCCGGACTATCGGAGAGGGGCGGCATACAAATCTAATAAATTATTATTATTATTATTATTATTATTATTATTATTATTATTATTATTATTATTTATTATTATTATTAAGTGTTGCACCTCATGGCTCTTGACAGATGTCTCTTTTCTTTTGTGTACATTGAGAGCATCTTCACCAAAGACAAATTCCTTGTGTGTCCAACCACACTTGGCCAATAAAGAATTCTATTCTATTCCTCCATCTTCCTTTCTTTCTTTCTTTCTTTCTTTCTTCTGTCTTCTTCTCTCTTTCTTTTTCTTTTTCTTTTTTCTTTTTCTTTCTTTCTTCCTTCCTTTCCTTCCTACCTTCCTTTCTTGTATCCTTAGAATTTATATTAATAGTTTCTTGATTGCTTATTTGTAGCCTGTGACAATCCTTAAGTGTTGTATCTCATGGTTCTTGACAAATGTCTCTTTTTCTTTTATGTACACTGAGACCATATGGACCAAAGACAAATCCCTTGTCCTTCCTTGTCCAATCACACTCAACCAATAAAGAATTCTGTTCTGTTCTGTTCTGTGATTCTTGATGAATGTATTTTATTTTTTCTTTATGTTCACTGAGAGCATCTGCACCAAAGACAAATTCCTTGTGTGTCCAATCACATCTTTTTTCTTTTTTTTTAAAAAGAGACTTTATTTAAACAATTAAAATAAACAAAATTGACAAACATGCTTGTCATTGATTGAGATTCTTTGGTTTACATTTCAGGAGTTACCATTCTCTTGTTTTCTATGTACATTTTATATCAATTAAGTAACTAATAGAGAGGGGGGGGAGAAAAAGAAAGAAGTACTAATAGTCAACTATTTCCGCTGGCTCATATATTTAAGCAAACTGTTTATAAATATATTCATGTAATTAGTGAATTCTCAATTTGCAGGTACATAATTACAATCAGCAGATAGGAGTTAAGCATTAAGTACAACTTTGTATGTTTAGTATGGCTAATTATAATAATAAATGAATAGATAGTATTGTTCCTTATTTATCAAATATCTATTAAGACCTATTAATATTAATTTTTCAAACTACAGAATTCTATTCTATTCCTATTCCTATAGCTACTCCATTATTCTATTCTATTCTAGCAAGCAATTCCTTTCTTCCCTAGATGAAGTTGCTTTTCTTCTCATCAGGGGTGAGGAAGATGCAATGGGTAGAGGGTATCATGGGCCTCCCACTCAAGCAGGGGGTTGGACTAGAAGACCTCCAAGGTCCCTTCTGACTGTGTCCTTCTGATATTCTGATGCCTTCTGCCTTTCTTCGGACAATCCAATGCACTTCCACCCTGGCATAGCTGACTGGAGAATTGTGGAAGTTGAAGTCCCCAAGGCTTAAGGTTGGGTAGCCCTGGACTAAGCCTTTTCACCCATCATTGCGCCTCCCACTGGAACATTGGCAACCATCCGTCACTAAAGAAAACGTCGTTGGGGAAAGACGGCAGCCGCATCCCAACCTTTGAGAGGTGTGTCAACCTTTCCTCCAAAGCACGTGTAAGTAAGACGAAAAACAAGGGGTGGAAACGAGTATGAGAGAAACTGAGATCTAGAAATAAGGAGAAATTTCCTGACAGTGAGGACAATTAACCAGTAAGCACAAAACAACTACAAAAATTGCATTTTATTGTATTGGAAATAGAAGGTATAATCAATGGTAAGGATGGATATGGAGAGAATTTTTTAAAAAAAAAACACCTGTAAAAACAACTACAAAAATTAAAAATATCCCAAAATACATATTACAAAAACAAATAGAAAATGTAAAACCTGATATAAAACAAAGATACAAATTAATTAACAATTAACCAGTGAGCACAATTAACTAGTGGAACAACTTGTGTTGCAGTATAGCATAAAATATGTTAGAATAGGATTGTATTATAATTATATATATCTGGACCTCTAGCATAAAAATGCTCTGCTTATTATAATCCAGGACAGGAGGGCACTAAACTTGCCTAGTCTGCATTCCTGGCAATTACAACAGGGAAACAAAAGGGCTCAATAAACATCTTACTAATAAACAAAGTTTACATCACTCTGGACATTATAGGATCAAGGGGGAGATTTACATTGCCTGAAGCATACACAGGACAAGAGGGTGATTAAGGAAGATTAGTTGAGATAAGGCAGAAGACTTCAGAGAAATTAGGTGTGAGAAACATCTGCTCTTAGGAAGAGTTTCTAGGAAATTGTTTTGTGATATCTGTGGGAATAGGAAGAACTCAAAGATATGTTTGAAGTTATGTTATTGGATGTATCACTTGACATGTATTTGTAATTATCCCCATTTCCTTATGTTCCCAAATAAAAGGAGGTACATGGCTCTATAACCGTGTCACTTCACCCAGAAAGAGAATGTGTCCGAATTTTCTTTCTAGGATTCGCGTTCGTGAGTGATCCCACACGGCTGGGTTGCACTTAGCCCCTTTTGAGGACATTGTCTTCACTAGGGACTTTGACAGCATCCACAAACTTGCCCCCAGAAGTTGTTGGGGTTCGGATGCTGGATTATTAAGAAGAGACCGGACAGCCCTTTGTCCTGCTTGAGGAGGAGGTTGAAGACCTGGAAGATCCCTTCCAACACTTCTATTCTATTCTCTTCTGTTCTGGCCCCACAAAGAGACCATTTTCCCAAGCAGATTTCCCCTAAAAGTTTACTGTTTTCTTTCTTTTAAATGAACCACCTTTTATGTATTCTCTTGCCTCCTTCCTGTCCTTCTCTTCAGAGCGATTTTTCTCCAGGATGAAGGAGATTTATAATATTTTCTTCCCCTGAGTAAATTCTGAATCTTCTGCTCTGGAGGACTGTGTGCAATCTATGGATTCCTGCTTTTCATCAACACCCACAAGAACCTGGATGGCTAAATGCTGGTTTTCCCCACACACAGTGATTGATTGATTGATTGATTGATTGATTGATTGATTGATTGATTGATTGATTGATTGATTGTTAGAGTTGAAAGGGACCATGAAGGCCATCGAGTTCAACCCCCTGCCCAAGCAGGAACCCTATAGCACACCAGTCAAGTGGCAGTTCAATCTTCTCTTAAAAATGTCCAGAGTGTTGGAGTGTTATTCCATTGGTTGATCACTCTGACCGTCAGGAAGTTCCTCCTTATCTCCATGTTGAATCTCTCCTTGGTCAGCTTCCATCCGTTGTTCCTCGTCCGGCCCTCTGGTGCCCTGGAGAATAAATTGATCCCCTCCACTCTGGGACATCCCCTCGTATAGTCCTTTCATTCAAAACCTTAAAACGTGTTGTGAATTAGAGCCCCTTGGCCCAGATCTTTCTCTGAGATCCACAAAGACTTAATAGTTTCATCTCATTTTATAATTCAAACTCTTTGTAACTTACTCACTTTCTCTCCCGAGTTGCGATTCTCCATCTGCCACCCGCCAATGGGCCCACAGCTATTTGCCTCCACGACTTCCCGTGGCTTTGATGAGTCAAGAATGTTCTTATTTTTAATAAGTTCTCAATCTAAGTTACCGTCTTAATCACACCCGTGGCCTCATGCAACACTTCCTGCTAAGCATGACAATTGTATTGTTTAGATTGGGTACAAGTGGGCCTGGTGAGTCCAACTCTCCGGAACCAGCTGCCTCCCGAGATCTGGACTACCCCCACCCTACTGGCCTTCCGAAAAGCCGTGAAGACCTGGCTATTCCAACAGCCCTGGTGTCGTTGAGCCAATGGTGTACCATCGGGATCCAACCACTAAAGACATGCACAGTTTTTTAAACTCTTGTAATTGTTTTAACTGCGGGTTTTAAATTGTTTTGAACTGTTTTAAGGGGTTTTATGTTACATACTATGTGTTATCTATGTGTGAGCCGCCCAGAATCCTTTGGAAATTGGGCAGCATGTAAGTCCAAATAAATAAATAAAGAGAAAATAGAATGGAATATAGAATAATATAGAATATAGAATATAGAATATAGAATATAGAATAGAATATAGAATATAGAATATAGAATAATTGAGAGTAGAGTAGAGTAGAATTCACACAAAGAATTTGTCTTTGGTGCAGATGCTCTCAATATACATAAAGGAAAAGAGACATTTGTCAAGAATCTTGAGGTACAGCACAATGATTGTCATGTGAGTCAAATAAGCAATGAGGAAACAATCTTAGGATACAAGCAACAAGTTACTAGCAGTAATAGTAGTGCAGACTTAATAGATAGTTTGACAGTGTTGAGAGAATTATTTGTTTAGCAGAGTGAGGGCATTCAGGAAAAAGCTGTTCTTGTATCTAGTTGTCAGTCAACATTTTCCCCACCCTCTTTTTGACTCGTGCAGTCTACAGGTCCTCAGTGGGAGGCAGGTTGGCAGCCATCGTTTTTTCTGCAGTTCTGATTCTCCTCTGAAGTCTGTGTCAGTCTTGCTGGGCTGCAGAATTGAACCAGACAATGATGGAGGTGCAGATGACGGACTCTCTCTGGAAGACGTTCTCCTAATGTCCAAGGTTTGCTCTCTTCAGTGTGATCCCTGCCTGCCAGCCATATTGGGAAGACTACCTGGTCCTTCATCAGGCACAACCACGAGGATGGACCACAAGGTCCTTCTCGCTGAGCTTCTCCATCCAGGGTTGGGCCTGCAAGCCAAGGGTTATTCCTCCATGGATGCCGTTTCTCTAGCAAGGACCGGGTTGGCGCAGTAGTTAGAGTGCAGCCCTGCAGGCTCCTTCAGCTAACCGCTAGCTGTAGTTCAGCAGTTCAAATCTCACCACCGGCTCACGGTTGACTCAGCCTTCCCTCCTTCTGAGGGGGGGGTCAAATGAGGACCCAGATGGTTGGGGACAAGAGGCTGATTCTGTAAACCCCTTACAGAGGGCTGCAAAAGCACTAGGAAGCGGTAGATCAGTCTAAATGCTATTGCTATTCATTGGTTTCCATCTGTTCTTTCATGTTTTGTCTTTTGATGCTTTGAAAAATAAGTTGACCCCACGCACCCTCCAGGCCTTCTTTGTGGCAGCCCCTCCAATATTACAAGACTGCTATCATGTCACCCCGAGTCCTTTCTTCCTTCCACTAGGCGAGAGACACCCAATTCAGACTGATGCTTCTCTGGATTTCTGGCAAGGCGCCAGTTCCTGAGGGCAGCGGGTGGTTTCCCAGTCTCTGCTTTGAGCCAAAAGGAAGCGACAACGCGCATCCTCTTGTTTGTAACATGCAGCCTCATAGGAGTGAAAAGCCCCTGCCATCTTATGCTCTGGCGTCATCTTGGGTACCACATGAAAGGAATACAGGTAAGGGCTCCAGCAAAAGACCCTGGATCCGTGCTGCCAAACCTATGGCACGCGTCTCTGGAACCATATGGGAGGGCCCGCGAGGGAGCTTCAGTGCACATGCACGTGCTAGCCAGCTGGTTTTCAGCCTGTTTTGCCCTCCAGATGTTTCCCTGAAGGTTCCAGAATGCAAAAACCAGTTGTTTTTTCTAAACTTCTGATTTGCCCATTGGGTATTATTTTTCACCGTCCCAGGCTTCAGTGAGGCCTGTGTGCATGCGCAGGAATGGGGGGCATTATGCGCATGAGCAGGGGCAGCATCAGGGTTGCGCATGCGTGGGCTGAGGGAAGGGGTGTGGGCACATGCACACACACCCTTTTGGCATGTGAACCAAAAAAGTTTTGTCATCACTGCCCTTGACCACTTTAGACAAGTGACTGTCCGGTCTCTTCTTAAAATCCTTCGGCACCCACAACTTCTGCAGGCAAGCGGTTCCACCGATGTCAGGAAATTTCTCCTTTGTTCCAGGTTGCATCTGTCCTTGATTAATTAACTATCGTATTTTTTCAGAGTATAAGACGCACCTTAGTTTTGGGGAGGAAAATAGGGAAAAGAATCTGCTTGCCAGGTATTCATCCGGCTAGCGTCCTTAGTCTGGTCAGTTTCAGCATATTATTTTATCCCCTGGCTAGGGCTTAGAAAAACCTTATTTGGAAAGAGTAACAATAAAAGAGCTTGCAAGCCAGTAAGAGCTGGGAACATCATTAGCACCTGGAAAGAAACATTCGGAACAAGTAGAGCAATGGAAAAAAACTACAAAGGCTTAGGGCTTGGAAAACATTATTTGCAGAGAGTAACAATGAAAGAGCTTGCAAGACACTAAGAGCTGGGAACATCGTTAGCACCTGGAAAGAAACAGTCGGAGGATGTTAGAGCAATGGTAAAAACCCTGCAGAGACTTAGGGCTTGGAAAACATTCTTTGCAGAGAGTAACAATGAAAGATCTTGCAAGCAGTAAGAGCCTGGAACATTGTTAACACCTGGTTAGGGCTGGAAAGGAACTTACTTGGAGTCTGTGGAGAGGGGCGGCATACAAATCTAATAAATAAATAAATAAAAAGTTAGAGCAATGAAAAAGGTTCTGCAAAGACTTAGAGCTTGGAAAACATTCTTTGCAGAGAGTAACAGTGAAAGAACCTGCAAGATAAGAGCTGGGAAGATTGTTAGCACCTAGTTAGGGCTGGTGGGGGAGGGGAAGCTTCCCATAAAAAGCTGCATTCAGAGTATAATTTTCAGCCTCTTCTAGGGAGGAAATAGGTGCGTCTTATACTCAGAAAAATACAGTACCCCTCTGAAATGCAGCCCCTCCTCCTGGGAATCCTGGCCACATTCCACCACAGCCTTCCTGGATGGGGCAAGAGTGACCGTTCAGGCCTAGAATGTTCCTTCAAGGTCCAGGGAGCGTCCTGGCGCTGCCGACACGAAATGAGATTCCTGTGATCTATTCATGTCATCCGCAGGGCAGGTCTTTTTAATTGGATTGCGCCAGCAATGAACAGCGGTAGGAAACCGGGGGGGTGAATGCGAGTGCTCAGCCGCCAGCAAAGAGCCCTTCAGTCATAAAGGCTGCGGAAGTCAGGGTGAGTCATAACCAGCCAGAAGTGGCTTAATGAAATTCCACACTAATGCGAAGGAAATGGGCGAAGGAGGAAACATAAAGAAAGGAACGCTCGCATTGAAAGCATGCTTAGGTGTAACATCCACGGATTTTGTCTCTCTTGGATGTGTGGCATAAAAGTCAGGAAAGAAAGAAAAGTTCTCCAGCCATAGAAACATAGAAACATAGAAGTCTGACGGCAGAAAAAGACCTCATGGTCCATCTCGTCTGCCCTTATACTATTTCCTGTATTTTATCGTAGGATGGATCTGTGTTTATCCCAGGCAAGTTTCAGTTCAGTTACTGTGGATTTATCTACCACGTCTGCTGGAAGTTTGATCCAAGCATCTACGACTCTTTCAATCAAATCATATTTTCTCACGTTGCTTCTGATCTTTCCCCCAACTCACCTCAGATTGTGCCCCCTTGTTCTTGGGTTCACTTTCCTATTAAAAACACTTCCCTCCTGAACCTTATTTAACCCTTTAACATATTTAAATGTTTCGATCATGTCCCCCCTTTCCCTTCTGTCCTCCAGACTCTACAGATTGAGTCCATGAAGTCTTTCCTGATACGTTTTATGCTTAAGACCTTCCACCATTCTTGTAGCCCGTCTTTGGACCCCTTCAATTTTGTCAATATCTTTTTGTAGGTGAGGTCTCCAGAACTGAAGACCAAGCGGTTCTGACATCTGACACCTTTGCAGGACGTGAAGGGCAAGGGGATTGTTTCTGCGTGACCCACCCAGAAGAGCAGGGCCAGGCAGACGGTGGCCTTTCAATGTTTGTGGTGCCAGAAGTGGGTCAGCCATTCTTTAGAAGCTCACAACTCACTCTGCGCATGTCCAGAGGGAAAAAAGCTTTGCTTTTGCCGAAAACACACATGCACGTTATTGCACATGCTTGAGTGCACACACCAGCAGTGAACCACTATGGCCCCACACGCCCAGAACATAGCGCGCATGCTCCCTGCACAAGATTCTGCTTCCTGCACATCTAGCACAAGGACTCTTACGCACGCGACATTTCACCCATTTTTGGCTTTTTTGGCTTCCATGCATGTGCCCCCTGCCCTGCCGCTCGCAGTGCCTCCGCTGCTTGCGACCCACCTACCCTGACCCTTAACTTTTGGGGCCCACCTCTTCCGCCTTGCTCACAAAGGGGCCACGCTGTGAAGATGGCAAGGGGTCCACAGGTCAGGCGGCTCCAGCCGTGCGGTCTGCTCTGTGCTCTCCCAGGCCACGAGTATTTCTCGGTGTGGCGATGGTGTTCTGAGCAAGTTGTGGCCTTTGGGAGCACAGTGCTTCTCCCAAAGGCCACAACTCGCTCATGGCGCCACCGCCGTGTGTGCCGAGAGATGCCTGCAGCATGGGAGGGCAGAGAGCAGGACACTCGGCTGGAATATGGTGCATGGTGGCTGGTAATTGAGCTGTGCCTTGAATGTGCTTGGTGCACCATCCATTTCTGCTACCGGAGCGTCATTGCCCCCCAGCCCTAACCAGCTGCTAACGATCTTCTCAGCTCTTCCCTTGCAGGCTCTTTCATTGTTACTCTCTGCAAAGAAGGTTTTCCAAGCCCTAAGTCTTTGCAGGGGGTTTTCCAATGCTCTACTTGCTCCAAATGTTTCTTTCCAGGTGCGAATGATGTTCCCAGATCTTACCAGCTTGCAAGCTCTTTCATTCTTACTCTCTCCAAATAAAGTTTTTTTTAAAGCCCAAACCAGGAGATAAAATAATATGCTGGCGAAGGACGTTAGCCAGATGAATGCCTGGCAAGCAGATTCTTTTCCCTATTTTCCTCCCAAAAAACTAAGCTGGGTCTTACATGCCGAAAAATGCGGTACTCATATCTCCTGGACATCTGCTGGGATTCCACGTTTTCCCTCTGTGCATGTCCTTGGTAACTCAAGGGCCACTCTACTCAGCCTTTAACAATCTTCTCCTTCAGTGGTGATCCTTTGAGGCCGAGGAAGACTCTCCGTGGAGATGGAGCCTATCGCTGGGAAAGGCAGGTGGGAAGCAGCCTCCTGGCTCTGCGAAGACCTTGTCAGGCAAGGCCACACAGTGCCTCCCCCCCCCCCCCCGCCCCAGTCGGGTGACAAATGACGGGTGCAATTAGAAATGGCACTTTCAGCTCATTACCGGAACTCCTCAATCGGCAAAGCAATTATTCCGGCACTCCTTCACGGAGAGGAAAGACCGCTCGCTGTTCTGTGCAAGAGGGAAGCAGCCATGGGAGGGGGGGGCAGTGGGGGGCTCAGTTGGCAGCCATGACAAGAGAGCCCTGCCTTGGCTTCCTCTTCGCTTCCCAGGGCAGCCCAGGGGTGGCTGCTTCTGACCCCCAAAGCCCTTCGTGGTTTCACACCACCTGACCTTCCCCAATCAGCCCATCCAGGGGGGGAGAGGCATCTGAATATAACTGGGGATTTTAGACTAGTTTACTTAACGTATTTTTCAGAGTATAAGACGCAGCTTTTTCTTCCCTAAAAGAGGCTGAAAATTCAGGTGAGTCTTATACTCTGGATGCAGCTTTTTTCCAAGCCCCCCCCCCAGCCCTAACTAGGTGCTAACGATCTTCTCAGCTCTGACCTTGCAGGTTCTTTCATTGTTACTCTTGGCGAAGAATGTTTTCAAAGCCCCAAGTCTTTGCAGGGTTTTTTTCCCATTGCTCGAATTTGCATAAATTTGGGGGCTGAATTGCAGTCGTATGTTGAGGTCTCTCTGTGTTCTTTATTTGTGAGCCATAAAGGTTCCTGTGATACAGGGAGGATGTAGCAATAGCATTTGGACTTATCTACCACTTCATTGTGCTTTTCCAGCCCTCTCATCAGCCTCTTGCCCCCAACAATCTGGGCCCTCATTTGACCCACCTCAGAAGGATGGAAGGCTAAGTCAACCTGGAGCCGATGGGGAGATTTGAACTGGTGAGCTACAGCTAGCAGTTATCTGAAGGAGCCTGCAGGCCTGGACTCTAACCACTGCACCACCCCGGCTCTTTAAGTTTGACTAATAAATAAAAACTGGGGCAGAGAAAACCCACCATCCTAACCTCCTTAAATCCTAAAAGTTAAATCCGTTCTTCCCAGCCGGGTCTTCAAATTCATTGGATGTGGGTTTTTTGGGGTGGTGGGTTCCGTCTCACTGTTTACTCTTTTGCCACAATGTCTGTCAATACTTGCTTATTTGATCTCCTGTTTGTGACGTCATATATCTCTCTTATTTATTTATTTATTTATTTTATTATTTAGATTTGTATGCCGCCCCTCTCTGCCTGTCTAGAAGGACCAAGGGTGACATGATAGCATCTTCCAATATTTGAAGGGCCGCCCCAAAGAACGGGGGGGTCAAGCTATTCTCCAAAGCACCTCAGGGCAGGAGAAGAACAATGGATGGAAACTAACCAAGGAGAGAAGCAACTTAGAACTAAGGAGAACATTCCTGACAGTGAGGCCATTTAACCAGTGGAACAGCTTGCCACCAGAAATCATGAGTGCTCCCCCACTGGAGATTTTTAAGAAGAGATTGGACAGCCACTTTTCTGAAATAGGATAGGGTTTCCTGCTTGAGCAGAGGGATGGACTAGACCACCAAGGTCCCTTCCAACTCTGTATTGCCTCTGTACAAATCGATGGTGAGACCACACTTGGAGTCCTGTGTACAGTTCTGGTCACTGCACCTCAAGAAGGATAGAATGGAACTGGAAAAGGTACAAATATAGGGCCACAAGAACAATCTAGGAAACGGAGCCCCTCCCTTAGGAAACCAGGTTGCAAGGCCTTGGTCTCTTCAGCCTTGAAAGACGGCATTGAAGGGGGGACTTGATTGAAGGGTATAATCTTCTTTCCTTATCTCATATATCATACATTTTCTCTCCTTTCCTCCAGCCTCTCTTCTTTCTTACTTTCTATCATTATATATATTACTTAATGTCTATTCTCCTTCATATGTATTTTATATTGGACAAAGAATAAATAAAATAAATAATAAATAAAATAAATAAAATCCTGCATGGGATGGAAAAGGCGGATAGAGGAAAACCCTTTTCTCTATCGCACAATACTAGGTCAAGGGGTCCCTCCCTAAAGCTCACAGGTAAGAAAGTGAGGACAAATCAAGGGAAATATTTCTCCACCCAGAAGGTCCTTGGTTGATGGGATTCCCTTCCAGAAGAGGTCGTGACAGCTGTCAGTTTTGATACCTTCAAGGCAGGATGAGACAGATTCATGGATGCCAAGTGTATCATAGGTGGTGATTGAAACAGAGGCCCATGTGCTGCCTCTATGTTGGTGGAGGCAGGCAGGATTCCCTTGGATAACACTTGTTGGGGGTCAAGGGAAAGGGAGGGTCTGGCCTTCTCTTTCTGCTCAAGATCCCCATTGGTGGGTCACGGTGGGACACAGAATGCTGGACTCGATGGGCTTTGGCATAATTCAGCAGGGCTCTTCTTAGGTTCTTAGGTTCTATGTTTTTATGACCAACTTTCTGCTGGTCTCTTTGTCCATTCTTCTGAGCATCGCAAACTTCTCACCCTCAATAGCTCGTCCATTCGTCTTGTGCGTCCACAGCATCCACGCCTGAGCTTCGTGAATGGCGCTTCTCCTCTATTATGGAACGATTGGTTCTCCCTGGAGTTCTCAGCCGCCGCCTCCCGCCCCACAATTCTAAGGCCTCACCCACTTTTCTTTCTCTGCCTCACCCACCCGTCTTTTGCAGCCACGTTACAAGGCAGAGAATTACGGCCCCCACGAAGCACACCATGGAGACGTGGCAGCCGGCAGGAGCCGTGGGGTTTCCCTGCGGGCTGAACCTTCCTTGGGGAGAGCCAGAATAAACCGGCACGGTTCTGCAGGGCAGGGAGACCCTTCGTGGGCATTCCCTGGTGGGAGTCTCATCCCACAAACTGTGTGTAGTTTTTGTTGTGAAATAACAATAACAATAGCAATAGCAATAGCAATAGCAATAACAATAACAATAACAATAACAATAACAATAACAATAACAATAACAATAACAATAACAATAACAATAACAATAACAATAACAATAACAATAACAATAACAATAACAATAACAATAACAATAACAATAACAATAACAATAACAATAACAATAACAATAACAATTAGATTTGTATGCCGCCACTCTCCGAAGATTCGGGGCGGCTCACAACAACAATAACAATATAGTACAAATCTAGTTAAAAACTAAAGTTAAAAACCCACTATCATTAAAAAAACAATCGATACTTCACAATCATACCATACTCAAGTCCTACTAGTCAGATGGGGGCGCATTAATCCCCCCATGCCTGGCAACATAAATGGGTCTTCAGAGTCTTGCAGAAGGCCAGGAGGTGAGTTGATTCCAGAGGGCCAGGGCCGCCACAAAGAAGGCCCTTCCCCTAGGTCCCGCTAGACGGCATTGTTTAGTTGACGGGACCTGGAGAAGGCCAACTCTGTGGGACCTAATTTGTGTCTTTGCTTCCCTTTAAGAGCCAAATCTCGCTCCGGCAATCACGCCCGCATGCCAATCACCCAGAGCTATGCGCGCAGATCGATTTCTGCTATCGATACACCGTTTCAGCCCACCCCGTCCATGTGGGATCCAAATACTGGATGTGATCTTCCTCCTTGCCATCTCAGTGAACGCTCACAAATCCCAGATTGTCCTTCATTTCAAACACAGTCTTCTGCACCGGAGTCCATTTCTGGTTTTTGCTTTCTTTCTTTGACCACTTTAGATGGGAATCATCATCCTCTTGTCTCACAGTTGGAAGAGATTGCCCAACACACAAAAGATTAAGTCCCGTTGAATGAAGGAGGGTCCCCATAACAGTTGTGCCTAAATCAACCAACCAGCCAGCCAGAAGGTGGATTACAGTAGCCATGACTGGTTCTTGCCAATGCTAAGCCCTGTGCCTGGCCCTGCTCAGAGGTTTCTGTTGCATTGTGGTAGCAGCCCAATTTTGGAGCCTTTAAAAGCAAAACTGAAAACAAAAAACCCAAACCCTTTGTTTTGTCCCAGTGATGAGCCCCCCAAGAAATAGGTCCACACACACACAGCTTTGACAAGATTTAAGCATGTAATTCTAATAGTTTAAATGTTTAAAATGCGTCAGCAAAGCAAGAAATAATCCGTTTGGTCTCAGCTGTTCATTAGAGTCTCAAACAAACAGCCAAACTCCCAAATCATTCTCTTTGATCACACATCTCTCATTAACATGACTCACTCTGAGTTGGCAGGAAGCCCGGAGGCAAAGATTGCACTTTCTCAATTTGTAATTCAACATAAATAGTCCAAGAGCAAGATCCAAGCAGCCATCTGGCCCGTTTGAAAGTAGACTTCTGCACTGACTCATCAAGTGGCTCACCCTTATATAGCCAAAAGGTGTGGCCAAGTTTTCTAGAAATCTATTCACGCAGAGACCTCCTCTTGCTCAGCCATTCCTGTCCGCTAATACTCCTGCGTACCATCTCTTCTCCTGAGTCTGGAGAAGAGGTGGTACATTAGCCCATGGGCACCTCTGGAGCTGCAACAGGCCCTGGTTGGCTTTCAGCCTCTGACCCCACATTCCCTCCAACCTCCTCGCTATCAGGCTCGGGTGCCAAGTACACTGGCCTAGGATACTAACCCACACCTGTCCCTCGATCCTCAGAATCCGTAATCAGCTGTGTGGGACGTGGATGGGCCACAACACTCTTCACCCCAAAAGTCTCCAGTCCCTCCTTCCTTGAGAACCCCAAGATGACCATCCCATTGGCACATGCACAAACAGAGACTCCTGGGACAGGTGTCTATGGAAATTCTCAGCCACCCAGGTGATAGTTGGCCCAAAAGTGCTTTTTCCAAGAAGCAACTGGACTTTTTGGTTTTTCTTTGAAGACATTTTGCTTCTCATCCAAGAAGCTTCTTCTGCTCTCAGGTCTCGGAACCGAAAAAGTTTCATGGATGAAAAGTGAAATGTATTTTTAAAAAACTCCAAGTTGCCTCTTGAAACAACACTTCTGGGACAACAACATTTTACAAGCGTGTAGCTATACTGGTAGATCCATATAGGCACAGCAGAAACAAAGCCAATTCTGAAGGTTCCCACAGGAAGCAGCTAGGTAAATCCCCCTTCTCCCCACTAGCCCACCCCCCTTGTCCATTGTCCACCAATCCAAGGCCTCCTTTGTGTTTTGGGAAACAGTCTGCGATGTTGGAAAAGATCCCAGAACATGGCCTTGAATTGGAGAAACTTTGTCAGGCTCAACAGCTCACTCCCGCCCAACTCCCCCAAAACCCCTCACCCTCCCTTCTGTTTCTGTGGTCAACGTGTGGGGGAAATTGGAGGTGGCCACAGAATCCGAGTCATCCGGGCACCCTCTCAGGCTTTGGCGGGCAGCTCCCTCTGAAAGGAGGCCACCAGGTGCGTTAATGCTCCTTCATTGAGCTCTTTTCTTCTTGGCCTGGTTCTTGGGGTTCCACCTCTTACGTGGGGGCTCCTGTGCTGACAAAAAAGAGACAGGGTGGCACAGTGGTTAGAGTGCAGCCCTGCAGGCTCCTTCTGCTGACTGCCAGATGTAGTTCAGCAGTTCAAATCTCCCCGCCAGCTCAAGATTGAGACTCAGCCTTCCATCCTTCCCAGGTGGGTCAAATATGGACTCAGATTATTGAGGTCAAGAGGCTGATTATGTAAACCGCTTAGAGAAGAGTGTGTATAAGCACTATGAAGCGGTATAGAAGTCTAAATAGAATAGAATAGAATATTGAATAAAGCAAATAGAATAGAAAAGAAAAGAATAGAATAGAGTAGAGTAGAATAGAATAGAATAGAATAGAATAGAATAGAATAGAATAGAATAGAATAGAATTCTTTACTGGCCAAGTGTGATTGGACACACAAGGAATTTGTCTTGGTGCAGATGCTCTCAGTGTCCATAAAAGAAAAAGATACACTTGTCAAGAATGAGGAGGTCCAAGTCCAACACTTAATGATTGTCATAGGGACCAAATAAGCAATGAAGAAACAATCAATATTAATAAAAATCTTAGGATACAAGCAACAAGTTACAGTCCTACAGTCCTAAGTGGGAGGAGATAGGGGACAGGAATTATGAGAAGAAAACTAGTAGAAATAGAAGTGCAGACTTAGTAAAAAAAAGTCTGGCAGTGTTGAGGGAATTATTTGTTTAGTAGAGTGAGGGCATTCGGAGAAAAACTCTCCTTGTGTCTGGTTGTCTTGGTGTGCAAATGCTAAAAAGCCAAAGCAGCCCTGAGCTGCCTCCCTCCTCTCATTCCTCTCAACCAGTCCTCCTTCAGGGCTCCGCTCGACCTCTGATTAAATTGCCTAGCATTCCACCGTCAGCCAATTTTGCTTCCAGGGGCATCAACTGGTCCACCCAGGCCAGTTAGTACCTCCCTAGTCCTAGATTGTATCCCTCTGTTGATGCAACTCAGGATCGTATTGGCTGCCACTGCACATTGCTGGCTCATACTTAGCTGGTTGTCCACCAAGACTCCAAGATAGAAACATGGAAACATCATAGAAACACAGAAACACAGAAACACAGAAACACAGAAACACAGAAACACAGAAACACAGAAACACAGAAACACAGAAACACAGAAACACAGAAACACAGAAACACAGAAACACAGAAACACAGAAACACAGAAACACAGAAACACAGAAACACAGAAACACAGAAACACAGAAACACAGAAACACAGAAACACAGAAACACAGAAACACAGAAACACAGAAACACAGAAACACAGAAACACAGAAACACAGAAACACAGAAACACAGAAACACAGAAACACAGAAACACAGAAACACAGAAACACAGAAACACAGAAACACAGAAACACAGAAACACAGAAACACAGAAACACAGATCCCCCTCGTAGTCGCTGCTATTGAACGTGGTTTCGCCCAGTCTGTATGTGTGTCTTTGGCTTCTCTTACCTAGGTGTAGGATTTTACTTTTTCCCTGCATTGCTGTCATTGCTTCCTTTCCAAGTGTATTTTTAATAATAAATTTTATTAATTTTCTATTCCTTTCATTTCTCAGTGCTTCGTGAGTGCCGTGCTGTCTGGGTATTTAATTTGCTTAGCAATGCTTCCTTTCCAAGTATTGGCAGCTTAACCGGTCAAGCCTGCGGAGAGAGCTGGTCCAGATGAATCATCTCCAAATCCACAAATCTGCCAGGTTGCTGGTCGGCAAGGGCCTCAGCCAAGATGGGCAGGCAAGATGGGCAGGTGTGGCTTTTGCTGAAGGGAGATGGTCTGTGGCCCACACTCACTGCAGGGGCCCAGGTCCAGCAGAGATCAATGGACAGGCCTTTCCAGCAATGAGGAGGGAGGGAGGGAGAGGGAGAAAGGAAGGAAGGAGGGAGGAATGAAGGAATGAAAGAGAGAGGGAGGGAAGAAGGAAGGAAAGGAGATAGAGAAGGAGGGAGGAGGGAAAGAAGGAGGAAGGGAGGGAGGAAAGAATAAAGGAGAGAGGGATGGAAGAAGGAAGGAAAGAAGGAAGAAGAGATGGAGGGAGGAGGAAAAGAAGGAGGGAGGGAGGAAAGAAGGAATGAATGAGAGAGGGAGGGAAGAAGGAAGGGAAGAAGGAAGGAGAGAGGGAGGGAAGGAGGAGGGAGGCAGGGAAGGAAGGAGGGAGAGAGGAAGGAAGGGAGGGAGGAGGAAGGGAGGAAAGAAGGAATGAAAGAGAGAGGGAGGGAAGAAGGGAGGAAAGAAAGAGATAGAGAAGGAGGGAGGAGGGAAAGAAGGAGGGAGGGAGGAAAGAAGGAATAAAGGAGAGATGGAGGGAAGAAGGAAGGAAAGAAGGAAGAAGAGATGGAGGAAGGAGGGAAAGGAGGAGAGAGGGAGGAAAGAAGGAATGAATGAGAGAGGTAGGGAAGAAGGAGGGAAAGAAAGAACGTGAGAGGGAGGGAAGGAAGAGGGAGGGAGGAAAGGAAGGAAGGAAGGAAGGAAGGAAGGAAGGTTCATTTAGTGACGGTTCAAATTCATGACAGCTCTGAAAAAATGTGACTTATGACTATTTTCCACGCTTATGACCATTGTAGCATCCCCATGATTCCGTGATCAGAATTGAAAAGTTTGGCAACCGACTCACATTTATGACAGCTGCGGAATCCCAGGGTCACAGCGGGGTCACTTTTTGTAATCTTCTGACCAGAAAAGTCCAAGGGAAGCCACATTCGCTGAACAACTGCGGCCAGGAAAATTATAAACTGGGACAAAACCCACTTCTACAGATTTGTCCCTCCTGCCCAGTTCAGGGGTGGAGGACTCTAGCCAGGCTTTTTCCGGCCCAGGATGCTCTGATCACCAACTAGCTGGACTCCTGCAGACCGCTCCATGTGGGGCTGCCCCTGGAGACAGCCCAGAAGCTGCAGCTGGCGGAAAAGACCCCCGAGGGGAAGGGCCCTTCCCTTCACAAATACAACTGACGCTGCCGTCATCACATTGGTTGTTTCTCAGCTTCAGAGAAAATTTGGGGTCAGTGATGATGGACAAATACTGTCAGCAGCTCCTGGTTAGGAGGAAATCTGTCCCCCTGGACTGGTCATCTAGAGCAGTGTTTCCCAACCTTGGCAACTTGAAGATATTTGGACTTCAACTCCCAGAATTCCCCAGCCAGCAATTCTGGGAGTTGAAGTCCAAATATCTTCAAGTTGAAAAAGTTGGGAAACACTGATCTAGAGACAGGAGGAGGCCACCCCTCAAAGTAATACTCAAAGTGTGGACGAGGTGACAAGCCTTTCCTATGGTTCACACACACACACACAAACACAAACACAAACATCCTTTGCAATATTGCCCCAGAAAGATACAGGTTGACATGCTGAAAATTAACTAGACATTTGAATTAAATAAATATGCACTGCACACAAAAAATAAAGTGAACACTTCAACAACACAATAGAACTCCACTTAGGAAGCAACACTGATGAACAATTTCACAGGCTGTTGTGCATGTTCAACTTTGTACAGAACAAAGGATTCAATGAGAATATTCCATTCCTTCGGATCGAGGGTGTTGTGTTCTGTGAGGGCTCCTTTGATTTTCTTTCAGCAGTGTATAGTTAAAATATGTTTTGTGCCAGTGGGTCTAAAGGCCCCGGCTGATCGATGGAGGGCACTTCTGTCGATGCACCCGGGGATGGCGCTTGCTTTCTTTGGCAGCTGCATCGCTGGGTTGGCAGCATGCTCAGCATGTGCTACAAAAACACCCACTTGCTGCTGCCCTTCGGACTCTGCTCCATAAACCGAGGAAGCCACCCCGAGTCCTTGGGGAGTTGGGCAGCACACAAATGGAACAAAATAAATAAATATCGTATTTTTCGGTGCATCTAAAGTGCATCTTTTTCCTTCCTAAAAGAGGCTGATAATTTGGTTGCATCTTATATTCTGAATGTAGCTTTTTTTTCAGCTCTAACTAGCTGCTAATCATCTTCCCTGCTCTTACCTTGCAGGCTCTTCCATTGTTACTCTCTGAGAAGAATGTTTTCCAAGCCCTAAGTCTTTGCAGGGTTTTTATTCATTGGTCCAACTTACTCTGAATAAGTTTCTTTCCAGCCCTAACCAGATGCTAACAATGTTCCCAGCTCTTACCAGCTTGCAAGCTCTTTCATTGTTCCTCTCTGCAAAGAATGTTTTCCAAGCCCTAAGTCTTTGCAGGGTTTTTTCATTGCTCTAACTTGCTCCAAATAAGTTTCTTTCCAGGTGCTAATGATGTTCCCAGCTCTTACTGGCTTGCAAGTTCTTTCATTGTTACTCTCTTCTTACTCTCTCCAAATAAAGTTTTTTTAAGCCCTAACCAGTGGATAAAATAATGTGCTGAAGATGACCAGACTAAGGACGCTAGCCAGATGAATACCTAGTAAGCAAATTATTTTCCCTATTTTCCTTCCCCAAAACTAAGGTGCATCTTATACTCTGAAAATACGGTAAATGGAACTAAATAGACTTTGCATTGCTCTCTGCTGACATTCACCTTGTCCCACTTGTCATGTTCCTCCTCAGTCTTGATATCCCCCCTCACCCTAGCCCTACTTTTGCATCAGAATAACAGAGTTGGAAGGGACCTTGGAGGTCTTCTAGACTATCCCCTGCCCAGCAGGAAAATCTGTGCCATTCCAGATAAAGGGCTGTCCAGTCTCTTTTTATAAAACTCACAGTATTGGAGCATTCACAATTTCTGGAGACAAGCTGTTTCATTGATTAGAATCAGAATAAAGCTGGAAGGGACCTTGGAGGTCTTCTAGTCCAGCCCCTGTTCAAGCAGGAGATCCTATGAACGAGAATTGTTCCAAGTGTCAGGAAATTCCTCCTTAGTTCCAGGTTGCTTCTCGCCTTGATTAGTTTCCATCTGTTGTTGGGGGCTTTTTGGGGTGGGGGTGGTAATAATTTTTTTATTTTTCTCCACCATACAATAAAACCTGCATGAGTAAAAACACATCATCCATGCCTAACATTATTTATATATGAAATTTTCTTGTCTAAGAAAAAAGAAAAACTTTCAGGAGCATCTCAACTTTGTTTTATCATTTAAGCAGTCATCTCCCCATCCTTCCAAAATTTAAACTCATTAACTAAGAGAAAGATTAACTATAAGAGACAGAAATACCAATATCTATATCTGTATCCTTATAAAATTTTCTTATCACTTAGAACAAAAGTTTCATTGCTCCCAACAAATTAAATTAGAATTTATTAAATTAGAATTTAAATTAGAATTTATATATCAAATTACCTTGGATCTGTGTTATATTATTATCTAGCACAGCTACCATTCCTTTTTTTGTCATCTGGGTTTCTACCATCTAATTTCTATAATAATAATAATAATAATAATAATAATAATAATAATAATAACAACAACAACAACAACAACAACAACAACAACAACAGAGCTGGAAGGGACCTTGGGGGTCTTCTAGCCCAATCCTCTGCTTAGGCAGGAAACCCTACACTACTTCAGACAGATGGTTATCCAACATCTGCTTAAAAACTTCCAGTGTTGGAGCATTGACTGGAAGTTTTAATTCTTATACATCACTTCCAAACCAATTATTACATTTTAACTATTTTTGGTTTCTAGCCATTCATAAAACTTTCCCCAGATTTTATAATAATCCATTGTTTCTAATCGTGCCTTCAGGTGCTTTGGAGAATAGAATGACTCTCTCTTCTTTGTGGAAGCCCCTGAGATACTGGAAGCCCCTGATCATGTCACCCTCTAGTAGTCCTCCTCTTCACTAGACTAGGCATCCCCGATTTCTACAACTGTTCTTCGTATGTTTTAGCCTCCAGCCCCCTCGTCCTCTTTACCTCCTTCGGAGACGGAGTTGCCCTATTTTCCAACCTCTCAATTCAAGTCATGCGCAAGCACATTGAAGAGCCCAGGTCTGTGAACATGCCTCTCGGGGCTTCTCTCTGGAGAGCAGATGAAGAGCTAAAGTGCCAGGCAGACACCCGTCCCCCGGGAGATGGAGGACCACTTGCTGAACGGCTTCTTGAAGCTGTTGCTTTTCTCTCATTGTGTCTCTCTCCAAGGGCAGATGGTGGGGAATACAGCAAGGAAGCCGTGGCTGATACGGCAGGTTCCACTCCAAAGCAGATGGCAGAGACCCCTCCCATAAAAGGAAAGGGTTTCTGGGTCTCAGTCCAGCCTACAGCCTGGAGCTTCATGGTGGTCTTGGTTAAGGAGTGTGCAGAGCGACCCCGGAGTTTGCACGTATACTCTTGCACAAAGAAAGTGTGGAATTCCAGCAGACATCCAGGAGATAGGAATAATGCTTCAATCTCATTCATTAAAGTGTATAAAACAGTGTTTACTTTTGAAATAACACAGTCAAATTAAACAGTCCAGTCTGCATTGGCTGCCGATCAATTTCCGGTCACAATTCAAAGTGTTGGCTATGACCTTTAAAGCCCTTCATGGCATCGGACCAGAATATCTCCGAGACCGCCTCCTGCCGCACGAATCCCAGCGACCGATTAGGTCCCACAGAGTTGGCCTTATCCGGGTCCCGTCAACTAAACAATGTCGGTTGGCGGGCCCCAGGGGAAGAGCCTTCTCTGTGGCAGCACCGGCTCTCTGGAACCAGCTCCCCCCGGAGATTAGAACTGCCCCTACTCTTCCTGCCTTCCGTAAACTCCTTAAGACCCACCTTTGCCATCAGGCATGGGGGAATTGAAACACCTTCCCCGGGCATGTTCAATTTATACATGGTATGCTTGTGCGTGTGTCTGTTAGTATATGGGTTTTTTTAAATCTTTAAATATTTTAATTAATTGGATTATTATGATTTGTTTCACTTGTTGTGAGCCGCCCCGAGTCTTCGGAGAGGGGCGGCATACAAATCCAAATAATAAATAAATAAATAAATAAATACACATTCAAATCAGTCAATATCACTCAATACTATAATAATATTACAAGGCTGCTTTCGTCTTACATATCAGACATAGGAGGGTCGCCCAGAAGGTAATGCATCAAAAAAAATTGATCCACTTACAATAATGGTAACAATGTGAAACTCTCGATATACATTATTTGAATTGTCAGGAGTGCGTGTGTAAATTTTGTGTTTCTTCAGACAGACAGCGTAGTTGCAGCCGTGTTTCGAAATGGCGCCTGTAAGGGATGTATGTTACAAGCAGAGTGTGGTCATTGGATTTCTCCCTGCGGAGAATGAAACTGTTGGGAATGTTCACAAACATTTGTCTACAGTTTATGGAGAATCTGCAGTCGACAGAAGTACGGTTAGTCGCTGGGCACAGAGGAGGAGGCCATTACAGTGCAGAAATGGCTTCATGACCAGAACAAGGAATGGTACCGACAGGGCATACACGCACTTGTATCTCATTGGAGGAAGGCCAAAGAACGGGACAGAGATCATGTGGAAAAATAGGGAGTGTAGAAGAAACATCCTTCTTCTTTGTGTGTAAGTTTCATTGTGTTCAATAAATAATTGTTGAAGAAAAAAATGTGGTGCATTACTTTCTGGGCGACCCTCGTACATTACAACTTACAAATACATTAAACACAGATCTTACTACATCAGTCACAGTGAATCAGCAAAATGAGCAGAGAGAGAGAATCACACTTCTGGCTCCCTCTTATGGCAATTTGCAACACTACCTCTTAAAGCTACAGTACTTCAATACATACAAGCATTCATTGTTAGCTTGCTTATATGTTGCCAACCCAACTGTTTGTACATAGTACTAACAGTCTCCCATCTCGTTGCCAACCAACCTGACCCTTCTTAGCTTCTGCAGAGTCCACCATAACCAGCCAGTTTTGCTTACATGGGTTACTTCTGAAACAGGAGTGGGAAGGAACTGCAGCCTTTTTATGACTTGTGGATTTCAACTCCCAGAATGTCAGCTTAGCCAGCATCCTCGCTTTCCTTCAAGCTTGCTGCCAGCTGCCATGGAAACGGGGAGGGGTGGAACAGTGGGAAATTGGGAGAAGGAGTGTGCAGGTGGTGTGGAATTGCTGAGAAGTGATGGGGAGGCTTGGACTTGTTGCGAGTGGTCCACATCTGGCTCAGCTGGTCATGGATTTTGAGGAGCAGAAGATGGAGGACCAGTGGCATTGCAAGCCAGTGTTCTTACCATCTGAGTCTGAGAGTGAAGGGGAATTGGAGACTGAGGAACCATCAGAGACTTTAGCACCCCCAGTTATGGGACATAGAAACATAGAAACATAGAAGTCTGACGGCAGAAAAAGACCTCATGGTCCATCTAGTCTGCCCTTATACTATTTTCTGTATTTTATCTTAGGATGGATATATGTTTATCCCAGGCATGTTTAAATTCAGTTACTGTGGATTTATCTACCACATCTGCTGGAAGTTTGTTCCAAGGATCTACTACTCTTTCAGTAAAATAATATTTTCTCATGTTGCTTTTGATCTTTCCCCCAACTAACTTCAGATTGTGTCCCCTTGTTCTTGTGTTCACTTTCCTATTAAAAACACTTCCCTCCTGGACCTTATTTAACCCTTTAATATATTTAAATGTTTCGATCATGTCCCCCCTTTTCCTTCTGTCCTCCAGACTATACAGATTGAGTTCATTAAGTCTTTCCTGATACGTTTTATGCTTAAGACCTTCCACCATTCTTGTAGCCCGTCTTTGGACCCGTTCAATTTTGTCAATATCTTTTTGTAGGTGAGGTCTCCAGAACTGAACACAGTATTCCAAATGTGGTCTCACCATCATTCTATATAGTGGGATCATAATCTCCCTCTTCCTGCTTGTTATACCTCTAGCTATGCAGCCAAGCATCCTACTTGCTTTCCCTACCGCCTGACTGCACTGTTCACCCATTTTGAGACTGTCAGAAATCACTACCCCTAAATCCTTTTCTTTTGAAGTATTTGCCAACACTGAACTGCCAATACAATACTCAGATTGAGGATTCCTTTTCCCCAAGTGCATTATTTTACATTTGGAAACATTAAACTGCAGTTTCCATTGCTTAGACCATTTATCTAGTAAAGCTAAATCATTTACCATATTACAGACGCCTCCAGGAATATCAACCCTATTGCACACTTTAGAGTCATCGGCAAATAGGCAAACCTTCCCTACCAAACCTTCCCCTATGTCACTCACAAATATATTAAAAAGAATAGGACCCAGAACAGATCCTTGTGGCACACCGCTTGTAACCTGACTCTGCTCAGAATACTCGCCATTAACAATAACTCTCTGATGTCTATGCTTCAGCCAGCTGCAAATCCATTGAACTATCCAGGGATTAAGTCCAATCTTCACTAATTTATCTATCAGCTCTTTATGTGGAACCGTATCAAAGGCTTTGCTGAAGTCCAGGTAGGCAATATCCACGGCACCACCTTCATCCAACACCTTTGTGACATAGTCAAAGAAATCAATGAGATTAGTCTGACATGATTTGCCTTCAGTAAAGCCATGCTGATTTGGGTCTAATAAGTTATTGTTTTTTAGGTGCTGATTTATCCTCTTTTTGAGTAGAGTCTCCATCATTTTAACTACAACTGATGTCAAGCTAACTGGCCTGTAGTTACCAGCTTCTTCTCTACTGCCCTTCTTGTGGATAGGCACAACACTGGCCATTCTCCAATCCTCAGGAACTTCTCCTGTTAACAAGGATTGTCAGAGGATAATGGGGAATCAGAGGAGGAGGAGGACCCCCTGTTAGTGCAAGGGTCAGGAGAATATGGTCTAGACTGGAATAACTGAAAAGAAGGGGTTTTTGGCGTTGATAGATCTATGGGACACTTGGACATGCCTTGCCAGTATATAAGGGACTTTCTAAGGGAAGGCGGGTGTGGCAGACAACATTCCTCATCATGGATGTCAGCATTCCACACCTGGCCTAAACCCAATGATAGAAATGCTGTATTTGGACCAGAATACATGTGGCAGTGGTGGTTGTTCAGCCAATAATAGAGACCAAAATATAGTAAAGGTATTATTTACAAGATATGCAATATCTCCATAATATTACACAGTAATTGTAATACAGTCCATAATACATGTCTTCTTCGCACACAGCAGGTACATATAGTATTACATATATTTTCTTATTCGCCCACAGTAGATATAATATACCTTTTAGTGTAAGCACACAGCTTATTCACTTATTAATACAGCAAATACCTTTACATCAGTATAGTATATTCTACACAGTATATTGCATACAGCTCAGATATCAACACTAACCAGCATATTTACACCAGTAACCAACATTACAAGATGAGGCATCAGAACAGATGCAATGCAACAGAATGTAACAACAGAATGTAACAGAGCAGCACATCTGTCTCCTTTATAAGGCTAAATTGCCGCCTAGCTCATAATTACTACCTGGCTCTTAAAGTAATATCACTATTTTCTCCTAACATACATTGCTGGTTTACCTTCATATATTGGAAACCCAACCATTACAGTACATGGTGCTGACAATCTCCCCTTTGCGTTTTCCAATGTGTACCCCTCTCATAACCAACTACATCCTTCCTCTATCAGTATTTTAACCATCATTTAACCAATGTGTCAGTTTCAATCTCCTCCCTCTCTTACTCCTCTTTTGGTAAACTATCTTTACCTTTTAAAACTAGTAAATCTCCTTAATCCTCTTGGTAAACTATCTTGACCTTTATCCAAAGCAGTCAACTCCACTCTACTTCCCCTCAAGGAGCCACATCCATATAACTGACCGACCGACCTTGGGTTTCTTGAATAGTGACATGCAACTCTTCCTCCTTTGCCTTCCCTTGGGAGGACTTCCCGTCCTCAGCCCAGCCCTCCTGCCCACCCCCACCCACCCAAGGGATCCTGGACAGATCCAGATGCACAGAGAGGCTGCCAGGCCGTGGGATGTGTGTTGTGTTGCACCTATGCAGTGCTGGGCCTCCAGGACAAAACAGCCCCCTGCAAGTGTGCAGAGACCGAGAGGAGCCCAGGTGGGTCTCCCCTCTGCATAGCACCATGCCAGCCCCACCTTTTGGGAGGCTGATATCCCCCCTTGCATACACAGAGAGAGAGGGGGGGAGGGAGAGGGAGTCTGTCTCCATCTCTCAGCTGCTCATCCCCTCCAGCTGACCCACCTGCCTATCTAAGGGAAGCCCTCCCCCACCGTCTGGGGAGGGGGAGGCAAGGCAGCCTCAGGCCCCAGGAGGCTTGTCTGGTGCACGCAGAGATACGCATTCCCGTTGTGTCTGATGCGTCCAGGCAGATGCTTGCCGTTGTGGGTTGCTTTTCCCCCGTTGTCTCAGCTTGTGTTGCACGCTTGGTTGCTCCGGGCGAGCTGACCCCGTTTCTCCACGCAGACCTCGGCCCCTTGTTCAACGCAGAGCCTTCGCGCGTAGCTGCTTGTTTAAGCTCCTCCGCTGTGCAGCCAAGCATGAAAAGGGAAAGAGATTGTGTAGACACACTCGGCACACATTTTCCAAGAGACCCGCCAGGCCTCTCCGTCTGAGGCAGGGAAAAAGCGCACGGCAGCAGCAGGCGGCGTTTCTCGGCATCTCCGCGTTGCAGTTCCGAGCCTGTGCGGGAGAATCTGGAACTCGGCACAGAATCCAGCGTTTGAGCTGCACACGCCGAGCAAGGAGAAGTCTGCCGCTGTCGAGACTTCACCAGCCTCCTTCCTACAATGCCTGGGTGTCCAACTTTGGAAACTTTACGCCGTGTGCCCCCCCTCCCCCGTTAGACAGGTTAGGGTGGTTCTAGAGATGTGGTCTCTTTTAGGAGACCAGTCAAACATGTCCCCACTTTCCTTCCCCCTGTTCCCCCCACCCCTAATTTCATGCTGACTGGAATCCATTAAGAGAGGGAGGGAGGGGACGGAGGAAGAGAGAGGCCAGGCTGCTGACTCGGGCAGTGGCTGTTTGTGACAGAGAGAGGTTTGTTTGTTTGTTTGTTTGTTTGTTTGTTTGTTTATTCATTCATTCATTCATCTATCTATCTATCTATCTATCTATCTATTTATCTATCTATCTATTTATCTATTTATTTATCTATATCTATCTATTTATCTATCTGTCTGTCTGTTTGTTTGTTTGTTTGTTTGTTTGCTTGTTTGTTTGTTTGTTTGTTTGTTTGTTTATTAGATTTGTATGCCGCCCGTCTCCGTAGACTCGGGGCAGCTCACAGCATACAATAAAATAATTCATGACAAATCTAATAGATTTTTAAAAAACATTTAAAAACCCCATTATTAAACCAAACATACATACAGACATACCATACATAAATTGTATAGGCCTGGGGGAGGGGGGGAATGCCTTGAGGTTAGTGGCCCCAAGTTCTTACTACACAGAGAAAGACAACGACTCCACCAAGTCACATTCAACTTCTAGACACACAAATCAATGGAGAATTCTGCACATCATTGGGAAGGTCCTCTGCTGTTCTTTTCCAGGAGATTATAGAGATAGATAGATGATTGCACGAGTGGATGGAGATAAAGAGAGAGAGAGAGATTAGATACAGATAGACAGACAGACAGACAGACAGACAGACAGGCGATAGGCAGGCAGCAGACAAACAGACAGACAGACAGATACAGTAATAGATATGACTATGGATGGATGGGTGATGGGTGGATGGATGGATGGATGGATAGAGAGATATATAAGACACACAGAGAGAGAAATAAAAGGATAGATGGACAGACAGACAGATATTTAATAGATATAACTATGGATGGGTGGGTGGTGGGTAGATGGATGGATGGGTGGGTGGGTGGATATAAGACAGAGAGAAAGATAAAGAATGATAGATGGACAGAGAGACAGACAAACAAATATTCAATAGACATGTCTATGGATGGGTGGGTGGTGGATGGATGGATAGATAGATAGATAGATAGATAGATAGATAGATAGATAGATAGATAGATAGATATAACAGAGAGAGAGATAAAAGGATGATAGATGGACAGAGAGACAGAAAGATAACAGATATGACTATGGATGGATGGGTGGGTGAGGGGTGGGAGTGGGTGGGTGGATGGATATATATGACACAGAGAGATATATATATAAGGATGATAGACAGACAGACAGATAGATAGATAAAAGCTATTAATATGGATGGGTGTGGGATGGATGGATGGAGAGAGAGAGTAATGTGATGAATAAATGGGTGGCTGGCTGAGTGTGTGAATGGAGGAATGGATGGATAGGTGAGACAGAGAGACAGGAGAGAGATAAGAGAGAGAGAGATGGACATAGAGATGGATGGACGGACGGACAGATGGATGAATGGAGAGAGGTCATCCGCTCTAAGTGCTGGTATTTCCACAGGTGCCTCACCCAAGGACTCAGCAGGACCATTCGGGCGCAGGTTCTGAGCCCACCAGCTGTCACCACTCACCCTCTTCCCAAATAACCATCCGGGGCCTGTCGTGCTGGCCCTTTGACCTTCTTTCTAGCAATTCTGTGATGCCTGCCCATTGGTGTTGACAATCTCCCATCGTGAGTGTCCTTGGGATTGGAGGGAAGACCTTGGGGGGGTCTCAGGCTATCACCCGCCCATCACAGAAGCAACACACCGTGTCCAAAGCTGCCGTGGCATCAGAGCAACAAGCTGCCACACTCGTCTCCGCCACCCACTGCCAGCAGGCGTTTCCATGGCGCTCAGCACCCGAATAGCGAGACGCCTTGTCAAGAAAAAGCTGTTCAGATGGGGGCTACATGGACCTGGCATGCAGAGCTTCCATCCTCTGCCCCCCAAGGCTGACTTTTCCCTCCGTGATTGACACATCAAGGGCCAAGTGGTCCCTCCGGTGTTGTCAGTCTGTCAAGGCCTCTGCCAGGGGAATCTCAGCAGTGAGGGGAGAGAGAAGGATGCTGCAGGAAGTTCAGATTGTGAGAAAGAAAGAAAGAAAGAAAGAAAGAAAGAAAGAAAGAAAGAAAGAAAGAAAGAAAGAAAGAAAGAAAGAAAGAAAGAAAGGCTAATGGTTAGAAGATGCCCTGGTGGAAATCCGAGAGAATTCCAGAAGAAGATATGGTAATTAGTGATGGGCGAACCAAACCCGCACAATTCGGGTCCGTAATGAATTTTGCGGTGTTCGGTATGCCGAACACGAACACAAAATTTTTTGAAACTTCGGGCAAAGTTCGGAGTTACGTTCGGCATTCGGAGCTTTGATGTCACTGGCAGGTTGCTAAGGACGCCAAGGTGATCACTTCCTGGATTCCATGGAATACAGGAAGTGATCACCTTGGCATCCTTAGCAACCTGCCAGTGACATCAAAGCTCTGCCCCCGGAATTTCTTCGTGGGAGGGATTCCCCAGCTCCTTCAAAGGGAGGTCTTCACGTAAAAATAAGCATGTTTATTTTTACGTGAAAGGACCGCCCTTTGCTTGCAGCGCTGCTGCGGTGTCCTTTTTCGTAAAAATAACAATGTTTATTTTTACGTGAAGACCTCCCTTTGAAGGAGCTGGGGAATCCCTCCCACAAAGAGGTTCCGGGGGCAGAGCCTTGACATCACCGGTAGGTTGCTAAGGACGCCAAGGTGATCACTTCCTGGATTCCATGGAATCCAGGAAGTGATCACCTTGACGTCCTTAGCAACCTGCCGGTATACGTGATGTCAAAGCTCTGGCCCGGAATCTCTTGGTGGGATTCCCCATTTGGGTTCGGGTTCGGTTCGGGTTCAGCGGAATTTTGCGTAAAGTTCATCCGAACTTGCCGAACCCGAACACCGTTGGGTTCACCCATCACTAATGGTAATCAAAAAAAGTGATGGATTGTGCAGAGATGGATAAGAAGCTAGAAGGGAAAGAAGACTCGGAATATTATAAGATATGGGAAATTTTTTATAATTGGCTAGAGGAAAGAAAGGATACAGGAAAAGCAATTACATAGAAAGATAATCCAAGAAATTAATAAATAGCATTCAAAGATAAATATGCAAGTATGTAAAAATGCAAAGCATTAAGTTAACAAAAAATAAGGGAAAAATGGATAACTCTCCGATTGAAATTCTGGATGAGCAGGGAATGTAAATTTCCCAAATTTATGTTTTATGGTTTTTTTCTTTGTTTTGTTTGTCATTGCTATATTTGAGTATGTATTAAAAAAATAAAAATAATTTACAAAAGAAGATGCCCTTGTGGTCACACGTTTCCCACCCAGGCTAAGCCAAGAGCATCTATCCCTGGCCACTTTAAGACCTGTGGACTTCAACTCCCAGAATTCCCCAACCAGCATTTTGGGAGTTGAAGTCCACAGGTCTTGAAGTGGCGACAAAGGTTGGACACCTGCTCAGCATGGTGTCCAACCTTCTTTCGAGGTTCTTCCTGCTTCTACTCATGAAGCTCAAACTGCCCAAGGAGCTGCTGATCCAGTTCTACGGAGGAATCACTGAGTCTGTCATCTGCACCTCTATCACTGTCTAGTTTGGTGCTGCAACCCAACAGGACCGACACAGACTTCAGAGGAGAATCAGAACTGCAGAAAAAACCATTGCTGCGAACCTGCCTTCCACTGAGGACCTGTAGACTGCACGAGTCAAAAAGAGGGCAGTGAAAATATTCACTGACCCCTCGCATCCTGGACATAAACTATGTCAATTCCTACCCTCAAAATGTCACTACAGAGCCCTGCACACTAAGACAACTAGACCCAAGATCATTTTTTTCCCGAAAGCCATCACTCTGCTAAACAATTTCCTCAATACTGTCAAGCTATTTACTAAGTCTGCACTAGTATTTCTAATAGTTTTTTCTCGTCATTCCTATCACCCATTTCATCCCACTTAGGACTGTATGACTGTAACTAGCTGCTTGTATCCTTAAGGTTTTTATTGATATGGATTGTTTCCAGAATGCGTATTTGACCCCTACGACAATCATTAAGTGTTGTATCTCATGATTCTTGACAAATGTATTTTTTCTTTTATGTCCACTGAGAGCATCTGCACCAAAGACAAATTCATTGAGTGTCCAATCACACTTGGCCAATAAAGAATTCTATTCTATTCTATTCTATTCCATTCCACTCTACCCTACTCTAATCTCTATTCTATTCTATAGAGAAGACCTGCTGCAGGGCGACACCTTCCTCCTGCTGGGTTGAGAAGGGAGCTCTCTGAGGTGCTGATTGGGGGGGGGGAGGTTTTGTCATAGGATCTGGAGACCCTCTCTTCCTTCTGCCTGAATCTGCCCAGCCTCAGGAGTCATGAAAGGTCAGCAAGAAAACAACCAACCAACCAACCTCCAAGAGCACCAAGGACCCCACAGTCCTCCTCCTCCTCCCTGCGAAGTCCACTCCCTTATAAAACTGGTCACATTTTATCTTTTAGGCATAGCTAAACAGAAATATAAAAAAGATATTTTTTTTCTGGTTGTACATATCTTAACAGCGGCCAGGATAGTCTATGCACAAAATTGGAAAGGGGAAGATATCCCCAAAAAAGAGGATGTAATTAAAAAAAATTTGGACTGTGCAGAGATGGATATGATGACAAGAAGACTGAATGATCAAGAAGAATCTGACTTTTATTCCATTTGGAACAAAGTTTATACATGGATAGATAAGAATAAAGTTCAATATAAGGTTATGAAAACTGTATGAATATAATCCAAAGTTATTGGTATTTTTAGTTGTTGCTATTGTTTGTTAGGTTTTTTCTTTTTTCATCAATTTAACTCTAAGTGTATTAGAATGTGTAAACAAAATTCTTCTTTTCAATTAGAATATTATTTTGACTTAAAGATTTAAGATTTTATCCTTTTTTCTGTATTAAAAATTGACTTCTAGAAAAGAGGGGTAATTATAACCCCTACTATGTGTTTAAATGTTTGTAAGTCTGTATGTCTTTTTATTGAAAATTAATAAAGTTTTTGAGGGGGGGAAATAAAAATAAAACTGATCACAAAAATGGTGGAAGGTCTTAAGCATAAAACGTATCAGGAAAGACTTCATGGACTCCATCTGTAGAGTCTGGAGGACAGAAGGAAAAGGGGGACATGATCGAGACATTTAAATATGTTAAAGGGTTAAATAAAGTTCAGGAGGGAAGTGTTTTTAATACGAAAGTGAACACAAGAACAAGGGGGCACAATCTGAAGTTAGTTGGGGGAAAGATCAGAAGCAACGGGAGAAAATAAATCTAATAAATAAAATAATATTTGACTGAAAGAGTCATAGATGCTTGGAACAAATTTCTGGCAGATATGGTAGGTAAATCCACAGTCACTGAATCTAAACATGCCTGGGAGAAACACAGATCCATCCTAAGATAAAATACAGGAAACAGTATAAGGGCAGACTAGATGGACCAGGAGGTCATTTTCTGCCGTCAATCTTCTATGTTTCTATCTTTCCCCCAACTGACCTCAGACTGTGTCCCCTTGTTCTTGTGTTCACTTTCCTATTAAAAACCCTTCGCTCCTGAACCTTATTTAACCCTTTAATGTATTTAAATGTTTCGATCATGTCCCCCTTTAATGTATTTAAATGTTTTGATCATGTCCCCCCTTTCCCTTCTGTCCTCCAGACTATACCAATTGAGTTCCTGAAGTCTTTCCTGATTAGTTTTATGCTTAAGACCTTCCACCATTCTTATAGCCCGTCTTTGGACCCGTTCAATTTTATCCATCTCTTTTTGTAGGTAAGGTCTCCAGAACTGGACACAGTATTCCAAATGGGTCTCACCAGTGCTCTATACAGCGGGATCACAATCTCCCTCTTCCTGCTTGTTATACCTCTAGCTATGCAGCCAAGCCTTCTACTCGCTTTCCCTACCACCTGACTGCATTGTTCACCCATTTTGAGACTGTCAGAAATCACTACCCCTAAATCCTTCTCTTCTGAAGTTTTTGCTAAAACAGAACTGCCAATACAATACTCAGATTGAGGATTCCTTTTCCCCAAGTGCATTATTTTACATTTGGAAACATTAAACTGCAGTTTCCATTGCTTTGACCACTTATCTAGTAAAGCTAAATCATTTGCCATGTAACAGACGCCTCCAAGAATGACGCCTTCATTGGGTGACTCTGCATTCCACTTGAAGGAAGATTTCCAACTGGGGGAAGCTCTGCATCACACACAAACATATTTGCAATCTGCAATTCTGTATCTTAGGTTTACATTCTTTATGCATTTATATCACTCTATTTTCTTTTCCTTTCAAGCCAATTATGAAATTTTTCCCGTATAGTATAAAATTCTTTTTCTTGACGATTCTGAAGTCCTAAGATAAGTCTACTCATTGTTGCACAGTCCGATATTTTTTTAATCACCATGTTCTCTGTCGGTTTGTTTTCTTCTTTCCATGTTTGCGTGAAAAATAATCTGGCCGCTGTTAGAATATGTATAATTAAATAACACTTTGCTTTTGTATGTGGTAGTAGATGCTAGTAGGGGACATGATAGAAACATTTCAATATGTTAAAGGGTTAAATAAAGTTCAGGAGGGAAGTGTTTTTAATAGGAAAGTGAACACAAGAACAAGGGGACACAATCTGAGGTCAGTTGGCAGAAAGATCAGAAGCAACGTGAGAAAATACTATTTGACTGAAAGAGTAGTAGATGCTTGGAACAAACTTCCACCAGACATGGTTGGTAAATCCACAGTAGCTGAATTGAAACATGCCTGGGATAAACACAGATCCATCCTAAGATAAAATACAGGAAATAGTATAAGGGCAAACTAGGTGGACCATGAGGTCTTTTTCTGCCGTCAATCTTCTAGGTTTCTATGTTCTCTAAAGATCCCTATGTTTCTGGTTTTAATTCTACTTCGTATTTTATTATTTCTTTTATCCAATTTTTAATTCTATTGCGAACAAATTTTGTCTGCCTCTTTCTCCTTCCCTCCTTTTCCAAAGTCATCTTTCTTGTTGATCTGAAATTAGACACCCAGCACGCATGCAGCTTCTGGGAAACCAGCTCAGCAAACCCATCCGATTGCTGCAGGAACCCAGAGGAAGTGTGTGTGGTGGGGGGGCTCAGAGACACTCCGACTGCAGTTGGCAAACACTGGGGGTTAAACCTGCATTGCCCAGACTGCACCTGCCTTTCGTCCAGGGCCCTATGGAATCCGCTCAAGGGATCCCTCTCTGCCCCCAGGCAGGGGATCCCCCTCTGTGAATCTGAGAGATTGAGGGTGGGGAGTTTTCTTCCCTTGCTGCAAAAGGCCTCACTCCTGGCCAGGAGCTGCAATCCAGGGTAATGTAGTAACAGAATTGGAAGAGTCCCATAGAGGTCTTCTAGCCCAACCCCTTGCTCAACAAGGTGGCCCTATTATATTTCAGGGAAATGTTTTCTCACATTTTTCCAATGTGGTTGCACTGACAACTTCTGGAGGCAAGTAGCCCCACTGATTAACAGAATAATGGAGAAGAAAGGGACCTTGGAGGCCTCTTTGTCCAACCCCCCCCCCCTGCTTGATCAGGAGACACTAAATGATGTCAGACAAGCATCTGACCAATCTCCTCTTGGAGCATCCACAAGTTCTGGAGGGGAAGGGAAGGGGAAGGGAAGAGGAAGAGGAAGGGAAGAGAAGAGAAGAAGAAGAAGAAGAAGAAGAAGAAGAAGAAGAAGAAGAAGAAGAAGAAGAAGAAGAAGTGGAAGAGAAGTTTTATTGGAAGAGAAGAGTGGCAAAGCAAGAGGAGGTCTCTGCGTGAATAGATCTCTAGAGCACTTGGCCACACCTTCTGGCTACTTAAGGGCGAGTCTCCTGACAAGTGGTTGAGGAAATCAATGTTCAAATATGAGAACTTGAATGATCAGGTTGTGCTTGTGAACTATTTCTGTGATTTACAAATCAAGAAACTGAAAACTGTCTTCAGACTTCCTGCCAATTCAGTGTGAGTCATGTTAATTAGAGAATGAATCAAAGAAAACTATTGGGGGAATTTTTGGCTTTCTGCCCGAGACTTTAAATAACAGCCGCTATAGCAATGGACTGGTTTCTTGCTTTTGTTGAGATATTGTATGCAGTTAAACCTTTTGCTAGTCAACTATTAGAAACTATATGCTTAACAATGGTCAACTCCACGTGTGTGGGCCTTATGTCTTGGTGGGCTCATCATCGGGGGAGATCACTTTCCAACTCTTATTGTTCTTAAGTTCTCTGGGGCAACTAAGTTGTGGGCATGGTCCCATCACCATGATCTCCAAGGATGGGGCTTAGGCAGTGAAGGGCTATCAAAATTTTTACTACCACATTGTGGGCATGGCTTATTTTGTGGGTGTGGCTTGATAGTCATGTGACCATGTAGGAGTGGCTTGACAATCATGTGACTTGACCAAGGATTTTCCAAGACCCTCAAAACAATCCCCATATCAATGGACTCAAAACAAGCAGGTCATGGAATCCACCCACCTCCTAGAAGTGAGCAGCCATAGGGCAGTGAAAGGGCAGAAACATCTCACTTAGGATTTGGAAAGCACATTTTGAGCATTGTCCTAAAGGGGCCTTCGTGATTAAAGTGGCCACTCACAAAACAATCACTTACTCAAAGGCCACAGTCTAAAGGCCCCTTGCTACTTTCACAGCCTGAGTGAACATCCCAAAATGCTCCGTTCACACCACGCTGTTAACCCTCCTTCCTCCAGGCTACCAAACAAAATCAAAGTTTCTGGCAAAACGTGAGGTTTCAAGCGTTATTCATTCTATTGTCTAGAGCAGGGGCCCCCAAACTTAGCAACTTATGAATTTCAACTCCCAGAATTCTCCAGCCAGCTTTGAAGACCCCTGTTCTAGAGAATATTATAGCCATTCAGAAAGGAGGGGGAGGCAGAGACCCCGACCACATAGAATCCATTTCAGATCTCATCTCTTTATACTTTTCCTAGGCACTTTCGTTTGTGGCAGAATCGCCAGATTTCGAGAAGAACGCAGAGGCTGCCCAAAGAGGACACCCTGCCATTTCTTTCAGCATCTTTTGGGGCAAATTGGGGGCTCCATTTTCACTACCCTTTCCCCCCTGGCCAATCCGGGCAGCAGCCCACCCCTGGGCTTAGGCCTTCAGCCAGTCATAGTTTACAGTGGTTCTTCAAGCTTGGTGAGCCTGCGTCCTTCGGGTGAAAGACGGTCTGACGTCCCGCTCCTCGCAGGAGATCAATGGCTCCCCCAGGCCCCCCGCCCCCTTTCTCTGAAGCCCTCTCCTCCCTGTCTTATCAGATCCCTCTTCGACCGTGGCAGAAAGTCTGGGTCAATGATCCCATCTGATCTAAATGTAGTTCATAAAATCATCTACCAAAATGTCCTTCCTACTTCACCTTCAACCGCAGCAATACACGAGCACGTCGTAGATTCAAACTCAATGTAGACAGCTCCAAACCTGACTGCAGAAAATACGACTTCAGCAAGTCATCTTAATGCCCGGAATGCCCCACCTGACTCTGTGGTTTCTTCCCCCAACCCCCAAATCTTCAGCCTCTCCAGTCGACCTCTCCCCGTTTCTAAGGGGTCTGTACGGGCCCTGCATAAGCTGACCATTGTGCCTTCCGTCCCTGTCCTCCGGTCTCATTGTCCGCTTTTATCCTGAGTTTTCACTTTATGTTAGGTTTATGCAAAGTACTCCTGCCCTATACATGTTTGACAAATAAATAAGATACTAAATAAATAGAAGGAATGTAATTTGAAGAAGGAAGCAGGAAAGGCTTGTTGAGCTGCGGGGGAAACTCTTTCATTGCTACCGACTCAAACAGCCTGAGAATTGTGCATCTGCCATTAGGAAATCGGCCCCTTGCTCCCTCTATGGAACTCCCCCCCCCCTAAACTCTGCCAGGTGTTGGGTGACGAGTCTCCCTCTGGCAGCAGAACAAGGCGGGGGGGGGGCTGCAACCTGCACTTGAGTGAAGTTACTTAAAACACTCCTGTGAATGCAGAGGGGGGCCCCCAAAAAACAACTGGGGAGTGGTTGCAGGCAGCCCTGGAGGCCTCCGAGGACAGTAAACGTGGCCCTGGGATGGGTGGGCAGGATTTTGCTATAGGCCCATCAAGATCCTAAGCAACGTCGCCTCCTCTCCCTCCCTCGCTCCCCCTCTCTTTCTCTCTCTCTCTTCCTCTCTCTCTTTCTCTCTCCTTCTCTACCTCCTCCTACTCTCTCCTTGATTCCCTCCCTCCCTCTCTCCCTCCTGATCTCTCCCTGCTTCTCTCTCCTTCCCTCCCTTTCTTTCTGTCTCTTCTCTCTGCCTCTCTCCTCTTTTCCTTTCTTCTCTCCCCCTCCCTCTCTCCCTCCTCATCTCTCCCTCCACCCCTGCTTTTCTCTCTCTCCCTGCTTCTCTCTCCTTCCCTCCCTTTCTTCCTGTCCCTTCTCTCTCACACACCCTTCCTCTCTTCTCTCTCCCCTCCTCTCTCTTTCTCTCTTTTCCTCTCTTCTTTCTCCGCTCTCTACCCCCTCTCTCCCTTCTTCTCTCCCTCATCTCTCCCTCCATTCTTCCTTTTCTCCCTTCTACTCTTTCCTTGCTTCTCTCTCCCTCCCTCCCTTTCTTTCTGTCCCTTCTCTCTCACACACCCTTCCTCTCTTCTCTCTCCCCCCTCTCTCTTTCTCTCTTTTCCTCTCTTCTTTCTCCGCTCTCTACCCCCTCTCTCCCTTCTTCTCTCCCTCATCTCTCCCTCCATTCTTCCTTTTCTCCCTTCTACTCTTTCCTTGCTTCTCTCTCCCTCCCTCCCTTTCTTTCTGTCCTTTCTCTCTCTATCTCCCTCTCTCTCACCCTTACTCTCTTATTCTTTCCCCACTCTCCCACTTCCTCCCTCTTTCCCTCTCTTCTTTCTCCGCTCTCTCCCTCTCTCCACCCCTCTCCCTTTCTCTTTATTTATCTCTTCTTCCCTACCTCCTACTCCCTTCTCTCTCCATCCCTCCTTTTCTCTCCCTCTCCCCTACTCCCTCCTTGCTTCACTCTCCTTCCCTCCCTTTCTTTCTGTCCCTCTCCCTCACCCTTACTTTCTCATTCTCTCTGCACCTCTCTCCCTTCCTCTCTCTTGTATGCTCTTCTTTCTCCCCCTCTCGCTCCCTCCCTCCCTCCTTCTCTCTCCTTCCCTCCCTTTCTTTCTGTCCCTTCTCTCTCCCCATCCCTCCCTCTCCCTCACCCTTACTCTCTCATTCTCTCTCCCTCCCTCTCTCTTTCCCTCTCTTCTTCTTTCCCCCCTATCTCTCTCCTTCCTCTCTCCCTCCTCTCTCCGTCATTTACTCATTTGCATACTTAGGGGATTGGAGGCTAGAACATATGAAGAACGGTTGCAGGAACTGGGCATGGCTTGTTTGATGGAAAGAAGGACCAGGGGAGACAGGAGAGCAGCCTTCCAGTATCTCAGGGGTCGCCACAAAAAAGAGGGAGTCAACCTATTCTCCAAAGCACCTGAGGGCAGAACAAGAAGCAATGGGTGGAAACTAAACAAGGAGAGAAGCAACCTGCAACTAAGGAGAAATTTCCTGAGAGTCAGAACAGTTGATCAGTGGAACAGCTTGCCTCCAGACGTTGCAAATGCTCCAACACTGGAAGTTTTTTAGCAGATGTTTGTTTGTTTGTTTGTTTGTTTGTTTGTTTGTTTGTTTGTTTATCAGATTTGTATGCCGCCCCTCTCCGTAGACTTGGGGCGGCTAACAACAATAATAAGACAATGCAAACAAATCTAATATTTAAGTTAATTTAAAAACCCTAATTTAAAGAACCAATCATACATACAGACATACCATACATAAATTTTATAAGCCTGGGGGGAGGGAAAGTCTCAATTCCCCCATGCCTGGCGACAGAGGTGGGTTTTAAGGAGCTAACGAAAGGCAAGGAGGGTGGGGCAACTCTGATATCTGGGGGGGGGAGCTGGTTCCAAAGGATCAGGGCCACCACAGAGAAGGCTCTTCCCCTGGGTCCTGCCAAACGTTGGATAACCATCTGTCTGAAGTAGTGTAGGGCAGTGATGGCAAACCTATGGCACGGGTGTCACAGGTGTCATGTGGAGTCATATCTGCTGGCACTCAAGTTGTTGCTCTAGCTCAGCTCCAATGTGCATGTGTGTGCTGGCCAGCTGATTTTTGGCTCAAACAGAGGCTCTGGGAGGGGGCTTTTGGCTTCCAGAGAGCCTCCAGGAGGACGGGGGAGGGCGTTTTTACGCTCCCTTGGCTCCAGGGAAGCTTTTGCAGCCTATTGGGCCCACCAGAAGTTGGGAAACAGGCCGTTTCCAGCCTCCAGAGGGCCTTCAGGGAGGTGGGGGGAGCTATTTTCACCCTCCCCAGGCATTGAATTATGGGTGTGGGCACTCTCCCATGCGCAATAGCGCTCGCCCATGCTCTTTCGGCAGCCAGAGAAAAAAAGGTGCATCACCATCACTGGTGTAGGGTCTCCTGCCTAAGCAGGGGGTTGGACTAGGAGGCCTCCAAGGTCCCTTCCAACTCTGTTGTTGTTGTTGTTGTTTATTTTATTTATTTATGTATTAGATTTGTATGCCGCCCCTCTCCAGAGACTCCGAGCGGCCCACAACAACAAAATACAGTACAAATCTAGTGACTAAAAACAGTTTAAAACCCATTAATATAAAAACAATCATATTGTTGTTAATTTAACAATACAACTCAGCAAATGAGATCACTGTGCTGGATTTCGTATTTCATCCCCACTCGGGCCTTTCCAAGCACCTGGGGCCAAGGACCCCTGGGGCCCCTTCCACGGCTTCTGCCAGAGTCCTTGCAGCTCCGTTTTCACATCTTCATATTTTCCTTAATAATATGGCATATTATTATTATTCTTTGTTGTTGTTGTTGTTGTTGTTGTTGTTGTTATTATTATTATTATTATTATTATTATTATTATTATTATTATTCAAAGGGAGGCAGGAATTGGGTTGCTGCTTCCACCCCCCTTTAAAGCCAAGGGGGTGGGAGGGCTCCTTGGGGGCCAACCTCCCCTTCCTCAGCCAAGGAGATGGTGGGCCGTGCGGGGACCCCGGAGGCTGAGCTGCGGAAGAAGCGAAGAGGCGGCGCTGGGGGTCCGGCCGGACACTCGCGGGGGTGGGGGTCGCCCTGCCGGGGGTCTCAGCCCCTTCGGGGGGCGGGGCCTGAGCCGGGGCGGGGCGGGGCTTCCCCGGGGCTGCGGCGTTGTTAAAAGCCGCCGGGCGGCGCGGAGCCAAGCGGGCGTCTCCTCCGCCGCCTCCTCCTCCTGCTGCTGGTGGTGGTGCCAGCCTCGCGCTCCGGGCAGCGTCCAGCCAGCCAGCCACGCCTGCTGCCCGCCCGTCCGCTGCGGATCCCGGGCAGCGCAGCTTCGGGGCCTTTGCTGGCGGCGGCGGGATGGGCTGGAGCCGGGCAGCGCGCTAGGGGGACACGGTCGGAGCGGCTCAGGTGAGGGATGCGCTGGGCTGCGGGCAGATGCGGGCATGGGTGGAATGAGGGGGGGCAAAGAAGGAGGGGAGGCAGACACCCACACACACGCCCCCGCCTTCCCCGCAGAGGGCAGCCTGCCGGGAGGGGGGGCAATGGAGGGGGCGCCTGGAAAGCAGGACCCCGCTGGACAGCTCCCTCGCCCGGGCCGCAAGGGCTTCCCCCCCCCGGCGTCCCCTCCCCCCCAATGATCAGACCGACCCCCCACCCGGGAGCCCAGAGATTCGACCTCGCAGCGGGAACAGGGGCCGCGTCGCTTCTCCCGACTCCAGGGGCGGCTCCGCATCCCGCAATCCCAGGAAGGCTCTCCATTGGGGGGGAGGGGGGGAATGGGATGGTGTCCCTACCTGAGGCTGCAGCGGGCGGGTCCAGCCGTGGTGGGGGCGAGATGAAGAGGTGGGCAAAGGGATGGGCATGCCCCCCCTCCAAAGCCCCCCCCCGGATTCCAGGGAGGGGGCAGGCGGTTTTGAAATGGGGGGAGGCGAGGGGGACAGGGCTGGGGGCTGTTGTGGGGGGGGGCTCCCAGAAAGGCACTCAATGGGGGGGGTCGAGGTGTGATGGTGTCGCTACCTGAAGGCGGAGCGGGCGGGGTCCAGCTGTGGCGGGGGGGGGCAGATGAAGAGGCAGGCTAAGGACTGGCCATGCCGCCCCCACTGCCCCCCCCCAGATTCCTGGGAGGGGCAGACGGTATTCAAATGGGGGGGAGGCGAGGGGCAAGCTAAGGGCTGGGCATGTTCCCCCTCCAATGCCCCCCCCCCGCCTGGATCCTTGGGAAAGGCTGCTGCATCCTCTGGGCCCCCTATCTTGGCTTGTGCCTCGCCCCCCCCCCCATGCAGGCAAGGGGCAGATGGGGGTGGGAGGCCAGGGCAGCAGGACTGGAGGGGGGCGAGGCACAAGCCCAGATGGGGGTCGTGGGGAGATGCAGCAGCCTTCCCGGGGCAAAACCCCAGAGCAGGAGCCAGGCTGTGGGTTCAAATCCCCCATCCCCATTGCGGGTTGTTGCATCTACACAACCGGGATGCCTCCAAAGCAGGAGGGAGGTGTGTGTTTGCTCCGCTGGGCACCATCAGACTCCCTTGGAAAATGGCGCTCGGGCTCCCTGCCACGGAAGAGCCTCGTCCCCACCCCCACCCCCCACCCCCGCCTGGCCACAGGTGTGCTTAGGCTCCAGAGGGTCTCACCTGGGCTGGGCTTCCTTCTCCAGGTGGGGAGGGTTGGCTCAGCCCCAGAGGAAGGTTGGAGAAGCACATTGGGACAGGTGCCAAGAGGCTTTGGGGTGGGGGGTGGGAAGATCACGCTTCCTGGTCACTAAAATGGTCATTTGTGTTTACTGCCCCCCCTCCCAAAGTGTTAGAAATCCTGGGTGGCCTGTCCATCTCAGCTGAGATGGACAGGCTTCACAAATGACTTGCGGGGCCAGAAAGACTCGGAGTATTTCAAAATATGGAATAGACGATGCCATTGGATGGAGCACAGAAAAACAAAGAGAAAGAGCTAAAATAGAAGCATAACGTGTAAATACGTATATAGAAAACAAACTTCCAGCAGACGTGGTTGGTCAATCCACAGTCCTTGAATCTAAACCTGCCAGGGATAAACATCTATCCATCCTTAAGATACAATACAGGAAATAGTACAAGGGCAGACTAGATGGACCCTGAGGTCTTTTTCTGCCGTCAGTCTTCTATGTTTTTATGTTTCTTTCTATCCATCCATCTATCTATCTGTTGTGGTTAGCTCTGGCCCAGCTCCTGCCCCAAGGAATGTGGACATGGATGTGGGGGAAACGTCCACATGCCAAAGGCCTGTTTTGCTCCCGATAGAATCTGACGACGAAGTCTCCTCTGACCAAGGAAGCATGAGTGAGAGGGAAGAGGGGAGTTTGGCAGACAGCCCAGGAGGAGATCAATCTTCCTTATCATCCCTGGATTCTGAACAAGAACTTATGACAGACCCACGCATGCGGAGAGTGATGCATAGGAGAGATATGTGAGGCCACCTGTGGTTGGGTGGGGCTGCTGTAATAATAATAATAATTATTATTATTATTATTATTATTATTATTATTATTATTATTATTCGATTTGTATGCCACCCCTCTCCAAAGACTCGGGGCGGCATACAAATAATTAGTGCTACAGATAAAGGGAGCAGTGTGCTGATTTAGCCTTATGGAAGTTTATCTGATTCATAGTTTCGTCAAGATCGTGGTTTTTGCTGTTTCCCTGTTCAAGGCTGGTTGTGGACTTTCTGGACTTTGGAATTGGACTCAATTTTCCCAGTTACTGGGTGAGAAATTGGATTGCATTTAACCTGTGCCTTGTGTGTACCAGAAAATCCCTTTGACATTTAAAAAGGGAGTTTTTTCTGTTTCTCTGTTGATAAAGACTTTTGGTTTTCTTTCTATCGTGTGGCGTGTGTCTTTCTGGACTAATTACCCTGTAATTACGGGTGGTTGGGACACGCCGGCAGAATACTATCTATCTGTCTGTCTGTCTGTCTGTCTATGAATTTAAACATGCCTGGGATAAACATATATCAGAGCCACTCCAAGTCCTCGGAGAGGGGCAGCATACCAATCTAATAAATAATAATAAATAAATAATAATAATAATAATAATAATATATCCATCCTAAGATAAAATACAGGAAATAATATAAGGGCAGACTAGATGGACCAGGAGGTCTTTTTCTGCCCTCAATCTTCTATGTTTGTAAAAGTATAAGAATTCTAGCTATTGTAATAACATAATATTAGCACCGTGTGTCCAAATTTGTAAAATGTGATGAAGCTCAAAAAAGCAAAAAAAGATGCAATGATGTAACAATGCAGAATCCCTTACTGTATTTATTGTGTTATTGTTTTTATTAAAAAGGCTGAAAATTAATAATAATTTTGTTAAATAATAATTTTAATAAATAATAACGATTTTAATTAGCAATAACAATTTTAATAATGAATAATTATAATAATAATAATTTTAATAAATAATACAATTAATAAACTCCCCAAATTGAGTGGCGGTGGTGGGGGGCAGAGGCGGAGGAATGGAGTCCAATGTTGTGAGTCACTGTGTATCTGGGCCTCCGTTCCCAACACCTTCCTTTGGGAAATGGCTCCGAGCAGAATCCCTTGAGCGAGGGGGGCCCACCTGGCATCTTTGGGGAGGGGGAGGCGATGGTGGCAGGCGATGGTGGGCATTCCTGCGATTTGACCGATTTATTGGCCAGGCTGCTCTGGGCAGCTCAACATGGGCTAAAAAAGGAATCCAGGCGTTGCATGCTAACCAGCACCGCGGACCCCTCCCTCCCACGCCTGGCCCCCCTCCCCGGGTGGCTGGCTGGCCAAATGGGCCGGGGAGGGGCCCGAGAGCAGCTCTGCTGAGCTAGAAGGCAAGAAGGGAGGGGGCCACACCCACCCAGGCCAGCTGGCCTCTGCCCTTCGGCTGCTCTCCGATGGAGGCTTTGCCGTCTCTTCTGCCCTCTGCTGGCCGCTGAGTGGAACCACAATCCCTGCAGGTGAATCGGGAGGAGACCCCCGGAACATCTTCGGAGCCCCTTTTGTCATTGTCCAGATCCCCCCTCAGGTTAGAAACATAGAAGATTGAGGGCAGAAAAAGACCTTCTGGTCCATCTAGTCCAGTGTTTCCCAACCTTGGCAACTTGAAGATGTTTGGACTTCAACTCCCAGAATTCCCCAGCCAGGAATTCTGGGAGTTGAAGTCCAAACACTGATCTAGTCTGCCCTTATTATTATTATTATTATTATTATTATTATTATTATTATTATTATTAATTAGATTTGTATGCCGCCCCTCTCCGAGGACTCGGAGTGGCTCACAACAACAACACAACATGTACAAATCTAATATTAAAAACAATTTAAAACCCTCATTATAAAAATAAAAACAATCCCACAACCTAACAATCCATACATAAAACCATAGTAGCTAGGGGTATATTAATTTCCCCATGCCTGGTGACATAGGTGGGTCTTCAGGAGCTTTTATACTATTTCCTGTATTTTATCTTAGGGTGGATCTATGTTTACTCCAGGCATGTTTCAGTTCAGTTCCTGTGGATTTACCGACCACGTCTGCTGGAAGTTTGTTCCAAGCATCTATTACTCTTTCAGTCAAATAATGTTTTTAAGAGAGGGCGACAATTTATGAGATTGTTTGATTGGATTGTTTTTTAGGCTGCCCATCTCAGTGATGTGGCGTTTCTCTGAGTGGCTTGCAATATAATTAAAAGTGTCCGAAGGTAACATGAGAAATTAAAATTAGAAGAGCTAAATAGAAAACCTGTAAGCCAAGGTGACAGCCAGACAGCCTGAGGGGGGGGGCTCTTCTCTATCACGTTGGCCACCCCCAAGATAGCAGGTCCCAGACCAAGCCGCAGAGCTGAGCGGCAGAGCCTCTTCCAGAAGGTCAGAGGGTCCCGGTCAGATCTCAGCTCCAGGGTGGGGGCTTTTCTCCGGATGGCCAAAATTCTTTAGCAAATAGGATCTGCTCCACCCATTGGACCACGTGGGGCAGGCCAGTCCCAGTGGGGTAAGGCAGCTCCTCGGAAATCCTTGGACCCACATCTGGAAGGGCTTTGAAAGTCAAACCCCCCACACACCCACCTGGAGCTGGAAGAAATCCCCCAGGGCCATGAGTAGTTGTATTGCACCCTCCCTCCCTCTTTCTTTCTCTCTCTCCCTGCCTCTCTTCTCTCTCTCTCTCTTTTCTCTGTTTCCTCTTCTGTTCTCCCTCCCTCTCTCTCATCTCTCTCTTTCTCTTTCTCTTTCTCTCTCCTCTCTTTTGTTCTCTCTCTCTCTCTCTCCCTTGTTCTCTCTTTCCCTGCCTCTCTTCTCTCTCTCTCTCTTTTCTCTGTTTCCTCTTCTGTTCTCCCTCCCTCTCTCTCATCTCTCTCTTTCTCTTTCTCTCCCTCTCTCCTCTCTTTTGTTCTCTCTCTCTCTCTCTCTCCCTTGTTCTCTCTTTCCCTGCCTCTCTTCTCTCTCTCTTCTCTCTCTTTTCCTCTCTCCCTCTCTCCCTCTTCTATTCTCTCTCTTCTCTGTTCTCTATTCTGTTCTCTCTCTCTTCTCTCCCTCTCTCTTTGCTCTTCTGTTCTCTCCTTTCTTCTCTTTCTTTCTCCCTCTCTCTTCTCTCATCTATTGTCTCTCCGTTTTTCTTCTCTGCCCCCATTCTCTCTTCTGTTCTCTCCTCTTTTCTCTGTCCTCTCTTCTCTCCCTCTCTTCTATTTTCTCCCTTTGTCTCTCTTCTCTGTTCTCTTTTCTGTTCTTTCTCACCCCCTCTCTTTTCTCTCTTTGCTCTTCTATTCTCTCCCCCGTGTGTCTTCTCTCTCTCTGCTCTCCCTCTCTCCTCTCTATTTTCTCTCTCTCTTCTCTCTTCTCTCTCTCCCCCTCTCCCATCTCTTCTCTCTCCCTTTTCTCTCTCCCTCTCTTCTCTCGTCCTATCATCCCTCTCCCTCTCCTCCCATTTGTGGGCCCCCTCCTTGCTGAAAGCAGCACACCCTCCCCTCTCTTCGGAGCCCCCTCCTCTCCGCTCCCTCCAGAATCCATCCAGGTGGGGTGATCACAAGTGGGTGGGAAAGCACTCTTCCACTCCCCCTTGGAGTGTGGGGCTAACGGAGAGGGATGAGGGGTGCCCCCACCACCCCCACCATGCTGGGGGTTTGGGGCATGGATGTGGCTGCTGCTGCTGCTGTGGGCACCCGCTGGCCCCCGCTGCCTTGGGGACTCGCCCTTTGGACCCTCTCTGCTTTTTCTGAATGGAGTCCAGGGCGCTTGCAATGCGATGCCCAGCTGGCAGCCTCCCAGCACAGCTTTGGCTTAATCGGACCAAGAGGGTCGCCCCACTGTTGTTGAAACGATGCCACTGCGACAAGAACACTACAGCACTCTCGAAGGGTGTTCAGAGCCGCCCACACCACACCTGGGCTCCCGGAGCGGCACTGGCTTCCTATTAGTCTCTGATCACAATTCCAGGGCTTGGTTATCACCTGTAAAGCCCTACACGGCTCAGGGCCGGACTCTCTACGGGACCCCCTCTTGCCACTCACCTCCCAGAGACCAATAAGAGCTCTCAGCGTCTCCCTCCTCCGGGTCCCGTCAGCTGAGCAATGCAGGTTGGCAGGGAGATGGGGGAGGGCCTTCTCTGTGGCTGCCCCAGCTCTATGGAATGAACTCCCCCCCCCGACATCCGCACTGCCCCCACCATGCTGGGTTTTCATAAGGCCACGAAGACCTGTCTATGCCCACTGGCCAGGGGTTTCTGATATTAACAACGTCCCTGGCCATAAATGTGAATGTGTTGGATTGGTGTGTGTGCATGTTGTTATGTCCCTTTTATACGAGTTTTATTATGATTTTAGAGATTAGACTTATTTTTTACTTCTTCCATTGCTTCTCTAATTCTTTTATTGTTGTAAGCCGCCCTGAGTCCTTCGGGATTGGATGGCACAGAAGCCAAATTAAATAAGTAAAATTAAATAAATAAATAAATACATAAATACATAAATATGTACATTTATAACTGTGGAATCTTCCCACAGTGCATGTTGGGTCCCCTACAGGTTAGAAAGAGAGAAATGGCTTTTGTGCAGACCTTTCATCACCCAACTAAGGGACATTCTCAGTGCTCGGAGTGAGTGGGGTTTTGGGGGGAGGAGGAAGAGAAGGGGGAGGATTGTGGGGTCCTTGGTGCTGTCTGAGGATGCTGCCTAGCTTGGGTCATGAAATGTCTCCATGAAAACCACCAAGCTCAGAAAGGATGAAGGACCTCATAAGCATCTCTCTTTTTCTTTCTTTCCACTCTCTCTCTCTCTCTCTCTCTGTTTCCAAACCTGCTGGAACTACTTGGGTCTTCCTGCTTCGTGCACCTTTCTGTCCCACCCAAAGACTCCCAGTTGTAGCTGTGGCTTCTGGGCCAGGGCATCTCCTCAGCATCTGACTAAGGGAAGGGAGGCCGCCATGGAGCCGTCCTCTCCGTTAGCGCTCTGGCTTTAATTTGGCTTTTAGGGGGATTGGTAGTCAGAGGCAGTAGCATTTAGACTTATATACCGCTTCACGGAGCTTTTCCAGCCCTCTCTAAGTGGTTTACAGAATCAGCCGCTTGCCCCCAACAATCTGGGTCCTCATTTGACCCACCTGGGAAGGAGGGAAGGCTGAGTCAACCTGGAGCCTCCTGAGATTCGATCTGCCAAACTGCTGGCAGCTGGTGATCAGCAGAGGTAGCCTGCAGTCCTGCACTCTAACCACTGCACCACTGTGGCTCTTTCCCCGTGGCAGCCCTGGCATCCAATGGGTGACCCAGACCAAGGCCCACTTGACTTGCAATGACAGAAGTCTGGATTCTGAAGCTTTCAAATGGGCTTGAACCCCATTTTCTCAGCTGCCAGAAAACAGTACCCTAAGACACTGACCCACATGGCCCAAGAGAAGGGGCCGTTGGCACTGCAGTGGCACTGGGCAGGACAGCCCCCCCCCTCCCCCCTGTGGTGGCTCAGCTGGCCAGGAGGAGCCCAGGAAGGTCCATTGTCAACCAACAGGAGAAGAGATGTTTTCAGTCCATGTAAATTTTTCATGGAGCTCACCTGCCAAATCGTAGAGGTGGGATTCCGGGTTTCCCTGGCAACCAGAAAGAGAGAGAGCCAATTGCACCCAAATGCAAAGCCATTATCAAAGCAGGACGGGGGGGCAGAGAATGCCAAACGAGGGAGGGGCCCGGAGGAGCAGCTTGTTGTGCAGGTTCTTGGCGTGACTGCAAATGAGCTGAGCACCCTGAGGGTAAATTGCTGGTGGGGGGGTGCAGGGGAAGCAGCATGGGGGGGTGTATCTACTACACAAATGGGGGTGGGAATTGGGGCAAGGCCTGAGGGCATGAAGAAAAAAGCTCAGCATGGATTAGGTCAAAAGTGCAGAGGGGGCAGCAGTTCCAAGAGGGTTGCGGTGGGCCACAAGGGTCTGTTCTGGGTCCTATTCTTTTCAATATGTTTGTGAGTGACATAGGGGAAGGTTTGGTAGGGAAGGTTTGCCTATTTGCTGATGACTCTAAAGTGTGCAATAGGGTTGATATTCCTGGAGAGGTCTGTAATATGGTAAATGATTTAGCTTTACTAGATAAGTGGTCAAAGCAATGGAAACTGCAGTTTAATGTTTCCAAATGTAAAATGATGCACTTGGGGAAAAGGAATCCTAAATCTGAGTATTGTATTGGCAGTTCTGTGTTAGCAAATACTTCAGAAGAGAAGGATTTAGGGGTTGTGATTTCTGACAGTCTCAAAATGGGTGAGCAGTGTGGTCAGGCGGTAGGAAAGGCAAGTAGGATGCTTGGCTGCATAGCTAGAGGTATAACAAGCAGGAAGAGGGAGATTGTGATCCCCTTATACAGAGCGCTGGTGAGACCACATTTGGAGTACTGTGTTCAGTTCTGGAGACCTCACCTACAAAAAGATATTGACAAAATTGAACAGGTCCAAAGACGGGCTACAAGAATGGTGGAAGGTCTTGAGCATAAAACGTATCAGGAAAGACTTAATGAACTCAATCTGTATAGTCTGGAGGACAGAAGGAAAAGGGGGGACAGGATCGAAACATTTAAATATGTTAAAGGGTTAAATAAGGTTCAGGAGGGAAGTGTTTTTAACAGGAAATTGAACTCAAGAACAAGGGGACACAACCTGAGGTTAGTTGGGGGAAAGAACAAAGGCAACATGAGAAAATATTATTTTACTGAAAGAGTAGTAGATCCTTGGAACAAACTTCCAGCAGACGTGGTAGATAAATCCACAGTAACTGAATTTAAACATGCCTGGGAGAAACATAGATCCATCCTAAGATAAAATACAGGAAATAGTATAAGGGCAGACTAGATGGACCAGGAGGTCTTTTTCTGCTGTCAGACTTCTATGTTTCTATGTTTCTATGTTTCTATGTTGTGAGCAGGGGTCACTCCTCTACCAAAGCAGGTGTGGGAAATGTTGGCATAGAGTTGGATTCTTTCTTGGCCAAGTGTGATTGGACACACAAGGGGTTTGTCTTTGCTACAGATGCTCTCGGAGTCCATTAAAAGAAAAGAGACATTTGTCAAGAATCAGGAGGTGCAACACTTAAAGATTGACAGGGGGGGTCAAATAAGCAGAACAACTTCCCTGGAAGTTTTTAAGAAGAAACTGGACAGCCATGTGTCAGGAATGGTAGAGGGTCTAGATGACCTCCAGGGCCCCTTCCAGCTCTGTGCTTCTGTTATCTTCTCCTCACCAAGAAAAGAAAAAAATCCAAGGATCAGAATCAATGTCCAGATAGACTTTTGCTGGCCTGTATCCTTTGGTTCTGCCCTGTCTGGAATGTTGGTCAATTATTCCCATGAATCTTGCAAATGCCATTTTTAAATGACTTTGTTTTGGCCACCTTGGCTGTGGTCATGGGGCTTGTAATCCAGAGAGGCCAGGCTGGAGAAAGCTGCCAGAGAACAAACCTTTGACCTTCTCTCCTGGTTCACCCGCCTTTTCTGGGTTATGTGGGAAAAACCTCTAGAGCAGAAAAGGCCCCCCGACTTGGCAGCCTTAAGTCTTGTGGACCTCAACTCCCAGAATTCTCTAGCCAGCTACTCTGAAATCCACAAGTCTTAAAGTTGCCAGGTTTGGGGGTCCTCTGCTCTAGACCCGAAACCTTCACATTCTTGTGAACTGTCTTTCCATGGAGATACTGAGAGGACCGGCTGTTTCACACCCTTGAACGCCTGGGAGATAGATCTGGAGCAATTGGCACCGTTGCAAAAGACACGTCAGGTCGGTTTTGGCAGAGCGGAGGGACAGACCGAGTCTATCTAATTATATTAAAGTGCATAATCTTTTGTAAGCTGCTGCTGACACAAGTATATGCCTTTTAATACAATTTGGAAAAGGTTTTCCAGACTACAGGATTTTTCTCTTGTTTTTTTTATAATCTTTATTAAATATATACATTTTAAAAAAGGAAGCAAATACCAAAAAGAAAAGATATAAAACATATAAAAAGTACATTCAAAAACAAAAGCAAAGTTTTACATATATAGTGTTACACATACGTACATAATTATCATTTGTAATTTATGGTTACTTTAGGCCAAGGGTGACAAACTCAAAGCCCAGGGGCCGGAGTTGGCTTGCAGGCTGCTTGGACCCCACAGGGTCACCCTGGAAACAGCAACAGACCGGCCCATGGTGCCTCTGCCAGCAGAAACCGAGCTCAGGTGGGCCACAGGTCTCTCTCTCACACACACACACACACACACAAACATGGAACTCATTACCAGACTCTAGTATCCTCCCCTAACCCCCAACACTTGACCCTTAGACTGTCCACAGTTGACCCCTCCAGATTCCTAAGAGGTCAGTAAGGGGCATGCATAAGCGCACTAGAGTGCCTTCCGTCCCCTGTCCTATAGTCTCTCCTATATCTCGTATTTCTTCTCTACTATCTCCTCTATAACCTTCATTGTGTATTATTGTGTATTGGACAAAATAAATAAATAAAAACACACACCAAGCTCCATTTTCACTGGCAAAACAAAGTGAAAATGGAAGGAGAAATGTTTTCCCTTTTGCACTGGAGCCTGCAAGGAGAGAGAGGAAAGGAGAAGGGGAAGGGGAAAGACGAAGAAAAAGAAGGGAAGATGGAAAGAGAGCAAGGAGGGGGAAAGAAGGAAAGGGGAGGGGAGAAGAAAGCAGAATGAAGAGGGGAGGAAAAAGAAAAGAAGGAAGAAAGGAAGGGGAGGGAGGGAGGAGAGGGAAAAAAGAACAGGAGGGAGGGAGAACGGGCCTTCTCCGGGTCCCGTCAACTAAACAATGCCGCTTGGCAGGACCCGGGGGAAGAGCCTTCTCTGTGGCGGCCCCGGCCCTCTGGAACCAACTCCCCCCAGAGATTAGAATTGCCCCCACCCTCCTTGCCTTTTGTAAGCTACTTAAAACCCACCTCTGCCGTCAGGCATGGGGGAACTGAGATCCTCTTTCCCCCTAGACCTTTACAATTTTATGCATGGTATGTCTGTACGTATGTTTGGTTTTTATAATAATGGTTTTTAATTGTTTTTACTATTGGATTATTGTGTATACTGTTCTATTATTGTTGTTAGCTGCCCCGAGTCTCCGGAGAGGGGCGGCATACAAATCCAATAAATCAAATCAAATCAAATCAAGGAAGGAAGGAAGGAAGGAAGGAAGGAAGGAAGGAAGGAAGGAAGGAAGGAAGGAAGGAAGGAGAGGGGAAAAAGAACAGGAGGGAGGGAGAAGAATGAAGAAGGAAGGAAGGAAGGAAGGAAGGAAGGAAGGAAGGAAGGAAGGAAGGAAGGAGCGGGAAAAAAGAAAAGGAGGGAGGCAGGAAGGGAAGGAAGGCGAAAGAAAAGGGAAGGAAAAAGAAGGAGGAGGAGGGAGGGAAGGAAGGAAGGAGATTATAGTGAGATGGAGGGAGGGTGGGAGGGATGTCCTGGGTTAGCACTTGGCCACCACAGGTGCTCACAAGACGAATGACATCAAAGTTATCCCGGCCCCCTGGCCATGCCCCCACAAGGTCAAATGCAACCCTGATGCTGCCCTCAAGGAAATCCACTTTGACAGCCCTGCTATAGACTAACGCCCCTCTTCCCCTGGATATGTAGATCTCCTAGGTGTGTCCAATGTTGCCGATTCTAAGACTGGCGGCCTCCAACTCCCAGAATTCCCCAGCCGGCCACGGGCCTTAAAGCCACCAAGGTTGGAGACCCCTATGATCCTAGTGTGTCTTCGGCTGGGTGACTCTCAGAGCAGCCCTATCAACCCCCTCCCCCCCCCCCCGTGGCTCCCCAGGGCAAAGCTGAGCATATAAAACGGATGGGTGTGACAGAGGGCGGGAGAGGAACCGTCTATTTGCAGCCACCCGCTATGAAATACTGTGGGACATTGTGTTGGCTGAAGGCTCGGTCATTGTGCTGAAGGATACACAACGCAGGGAGCCGGCCACTTCCTCCGTGATCTATGCAACTGGGTGACATTGACATCCTTCGGTTAGCATAGATTGCATCGCCTCCGCGTCTATTTTTTGCCCACTGAGGCAGCCTCAGACGAGGGACGGGGAAGGAGGGGGCCTGGAGTTTGCACCTTCTAGTCACGGAAGCCGAGGGTGGTTTGTTTTCTTTTATTTCTTCAGTGTAACAGGGCAAGTCATCTAGTCCAGTGTTTCCCAAGCTTGGCCACTTGAAGATAGCTGGGCTTCAACTCCCAGAATTCCCAGCATTTGCTGCCTGGGGAATTCTGGGAGTTGAAGTCCAAATATCTTCAAGTGGCCAAGCTTGGGAAACAGTGTTCTAGTCCACCCTCCTGGCCAAGCAGGAGATCCCATGCCAGTGATGGCAAACCTTTTTTCCATTGAGTGTGTGCGTGCGTGTGGGCCCACACCCATAATTGAAAGCCTCCCACTCGCCCCACCCACTTGCACATGTGTGTACAAACCTCCCCCCACTCCCCTGTTTCCTGATTTCCAGGGGGGCCAGGAGGCCCATTTTTGCCCTCCCCGGGCTCCAAAGGCTTCCTTGCAGCTTGCGGAGGGAGGAAGCGCTCTCCCCACTACCCCGGAAGCCCCCCGCAGGCTGAAATTGACCTCCCAGACCCTCCACGGGAGCCACACAGGAGGCCCTCCGGAGGCCAAAATAGACCTCCCAGAGCTGTTACATGAGCCACATGCGCAGAAACTGAATCTCACACAAATGTCCCTCGTGCCTCGGGATTTCGGCAAAAGTTGCCGATTCCAGCATGCGCAACTCCATTTTGGCTGGTGGAACGGCATTTCACCCAGTCCCCCCAGCCGCCCACACCTGGGACCAGGAGGTCTTTTTCTGCCGTCACTCGTCTATGTGTCTATGTTTCTCCGGCGGCCGAAAACAGCCTCCCAGAGCCTCTGCACAAGCTGAAAATCGGGTGGCCAGTGCACACATGCACATTGCAACGGATCATGTGCTGGGAGATGTCTCAGCGTGCCACAGTTTCGCCACACTGGTCTAGGGCCTCCTGCTTGAGTAGGGGGTTGGATTAAAGGACCCCCAAGGCCCCTTCTGACTCTGTGAATTAATCAGTGGAACAGCTGCCCTCCAGAGGTTGCGTGTGCTCCATTACTGGGTGGGACTTTAATTACCTGAAATGTTCTAAGGTCCCCTCCTTGAGCCAGGGGCTGGACTAGAAGACCTCTAAGGTCCCTTCCAACTCTGTCACAACTCTGTTGTTCCGTGAATCAATCAGTGGAAGGACTTGCCTCCAGAAGCTGTGGGTGACCCATCACTGAAGGTTTTCACAAGTAGACTGGACCAGCAGAGCAGCAAGGGGTTAGACTAGAAGACCTCCAAGGCCCCTTCCAACCTCCTTGTCTTCGGTATCCTCAGGTGCCTTCTCTGGCTGATTCTGGCCATCTTGTAAACGGGAGGTTTCTCCTCCCAAAGAGGAAATGGATGTGATTGAGGAGGTTTCTTTGTTTGTTCTATTTCTTTTTTTGAAAAAGTTTTATTGCTTTTCAAATATATTTTAAAACAGACAAATAAACAACAATGAAATAAATAAATAAAAAGCAAACCAAAAACAACAAAAAATATAATATCAGCAAACATTCAGTATTTCTGCATTGCTACATTGGATATTTCATTAAATCCTATAATAATATACATATTAATTACAGTAATATACATATTAATTCATACAATCACAAAATCCCTATTCAAACCATTCATATTTGCACATTTATATTCTTTATTTTACTGATTTTTATGTATCTTTTGTGATTTTTTTATTTCTATTTCTTGATCTATCTGTGCCATTGTGCCCATATTTCATAATACTCAGAAACGCAAAAAGATTCTGAATATTTATTCTATTTTTATGCCGCCCAACTCCCTAGGGACTCTGGGCAGCTTACAATCAAAACCATAACATCCAATAATACTAAAAACCTATAAAACAGTTTAAAAGCTGTTAAAATAAAGCCGTAAAACCCATGCATGCCATTTATGGCTGGATCTCGAAGGTCAGCATCATCAGGTCAATGTAGGGTGGGGAAGTGGTCAGCTTGGCTTGCTGCAGAGGGAGGGTCCAGGGACGGGAGGACCAAGACCTTTTGTTCCTGCTGCTTCAATTCCACCCACCTTATTTATTTTTTATTTTATTTATTTGTTTGTTTGTTTGTTTTGTCAAGTAGTATTGGTGGTATAGAAAGATATAACAATGTTTCTTTAATTTTCTTTTTAAATATTTTTTATTAATTTTCCACTTTTAAAAAGTAAATACAGAAGAAAATCAAAGAAAATTAAGTTAATAATAGTATATACAGATATTAGCATTAAAGTCACTATATTTATATTATGTTAATTATAAAGTAGACTATAATTTGTCTCAGGTATATAAATTAGTACGTGCTTTGTTTCCATTAACAAAATAATTTCATATACAGTATACTTCAATGATTTAATGTTTATATACATGATACTACAATAGTAAGAGAGAAACATAAGGACAGGGGATGGAAAGCACACTGGTGCACTTATGCACGGCCCTTACTGACTTCTTAGGAATCAGGAGAGGTCAATAGTGGACAGTCTAAGGGTCAAGTTTTGGGGGTTAGGTGACGATATTACAGAGTCAGGTAGTGAGTTCCAGGCATCAACTACTTGGTTACTAAAGTCGTATTTCCTGCAGTCGAGTTTGGAGCGCTTCACTTTGAGTCTGTATCTGTTGTGTGCTCGTGTGTTGTTGTGGTTGAAGCTGAAGTAGTCATTGACAGGAAGGAGGTTGTAGCAGGTGATTTTATGGGCTATGCTGAGGTGGGCTTGTAGTTCTAAGCTTTCTAAACCTAAACCTTTCTCCAGCCCCACCCTTGTGCTAATTCTTGAGCTGGCCACTCCTGTCTTGAATATGGGACCTTTGTAGATCAATGCATGTAGGTCAATGGGGGGGAAGCAAGAAGCCCAGGAGATGATGAGATGATGGGGGGGGTTGTTTATTTATTTCTTTATTATTTGTGTTGAAAGGGACCTTGCAGGTCATCTAGTCCAACCCCCTCCTCAAGCAGGAAACCCTACACTACCCCAGCCAGATGGCGGTCCAACCTCCTCTTAAATATGTGGAGCGTTGGGGCATTCACAACCTCCCAAGCAGGCCGTTGCAGCGTGTGTGTGAGAGAGAGAGAGAGAGAATCAAGCCAGGAAGTGGGGAGTGAATTTCCCCCCAGGCCTCTCGAGGCAGCAAGAGGGAAGTGAGGGAAGGGGGCCCATCCCTCTTGCCAGCATCCTTCTCTTGTGCCCCCTGACTCTCCTGTGCCAGCCGTAGCCCCACCCACCGGGAGCGCCCCCAGACCCTTCCAGCCTCTAGTCCTGCGCAGCCAGAGGGGGGACTGCCGAGGTGGAAGGGGGAGGCGTGCTCGACCCCGGGGCTCGGAGGGCTGGCAGAGTCCAGCACAATTCTGCCACTGCACCTGGGCAGGGAGTGAAATCGCGCAGGTGAGCTGCAGACTACATTGCGCGGGACTCCGCCAGCACTCAGAGCCCCGGGGGCAAGCGCGCCTCACCCTTCCGCCTTAGCAGCCCCCCTCAATGCACAGCCCCTCCCAGCTCGTCTTTGGGGGTCTGCTGAAGTTCAGTGTCAGTTTGGGGCGGCAGGTGCCCCCACCCCGCAGGCCATTCCTGGCGTTGCCCTAGAGCTCCGTCATCCTAGCGGGCTCCTTTGGCTGGTGGGGGGAGGGAAAGGGGGGCTGAGGGGGGAGCAGCTCTAAGGAAACCAAGAAGCCCAGGAGATGGTGGGATGACCAGGGGGGCGTGGGGGGGAGGGCGCCCGCCTCCTGGTGCAGCTTTGGGTCCGCGCAAGAGGAAAGGACCCAGCCGTCCTGCCAGGGTCTTCTCTTGCGCTTTCTCCGGCCTCTCCTGTGCCAGTCGCAGTAGCCCCACCCACCTGCAGCGCCCCCAGACCATTGCAGCCTCTGGTCCTGCACAGCCCCCCCCCCCCCAGCTTGTCTTTGACGGGATCTGAGTATCCTCCATCTGAGTATTGCATTGGCAGTTCTGTGTCAGCAAAAACTTCAGAAGAGAAGGATTTAGGGGTCGTGATTTCTGACAGTCTCCAAATGGGTGAGCAGTGTGGTCGGGTGGTAGGAAAAGCAAGTAGGATGCTTGGCTGCATAGCTAGAGGTATAACAAGCAGGAAGAGGGAGATTGTGATCCCCTTATATAGAGCGCTGGTGAGACCACATTTGGAATACTGTGTTCAGTTCTGGAGACCTCACCTACAAAAGGATATTGACAAAATGGAAGGGGTCCAAAGACGGGCTACAAGAATGGTGGAAGGTCTTAAGCATAAAACGTATCAGGAAAGACTTCATGGACTCAATCTGTATAGTCTGGAGGACAGAAGGAAAAGGGGGGACGATCGAAATACTGTACTGTATTTAAATATGTCAAAGGGTTAAATAAGGTCCAGGGGGGGGTGTTTTTAATAGGAACGTGAACACAAGAACAAGGAGACACAATCTGAGGTCATCTGTGGGAAAGATCAAAAGCAACGTGAGAAAATATGATTTGCCTGAAAGAGTAGTAGATGCTTGGAACAAAGTTCCAGCAGACGTGGTTAGTAAATTCATAGTCACTGAACTGAAACATGCCTGGGATAAACATAGATCCATCCTAAGATAAAATACAAAAAATAGTATAAGGGCAGACTAGGTGGATCTTGAGGTCTTTTTCTGTGGTCAGTCTTCTATGTTTCTATGTTTCTAAGACCAAGAGCTCCTCTGACCCTTTGCTCCCCACCTACTGCACACATCTCGCCTTCCTCCAGCTAATTCCTGAGCTGGCCACTCCTGCCTTGAATAGGGGACTTCCCTGGGTCAATGGACGTAGGTCAATGGGGGGGGGGGGGCAGGAGCAGCTCCAAGGGAACCAAGAAGCCCAGGAGATGATGGGACGATCAGAGTTTGGGCGTGTCACAAGCTCCGCTGGCAGCCCATTCCAGCGTGTGTGTCTATGTGTGAATCAAGCCACTCCAGGAAGTGGGGAGTCAATTCCCCCCAGGCGTCCCGAGGCAGCTTTGGATCCCCGTCTTTGGGGGTCCGCTGAAGTTCAGGGTCAGTTTTGGGGGGGGCTGCGGCAGGTGCCCCTCCCTCCCCCTACAGGCCATTCCGGGCGTTGCACAAGAGCTCCGTCGTCCTAGCGGCTCCCTTGGCTGGAGGTGGGGGGTGGGAAGGGCCGGAGGAGCAGTTCCAAGGGAACCAAGAGGCCCAGGAGATGATGGGATGGTCAGGTGGGAGGGGGGTGCGCGCGCGCCCGCCTCCTGAAGCAGCTTTGGATCCGCGCAAGAGGGAAGCGAGGGAAGGTAGCCCCAGGTGCCTGGAGAGCCCCCAGACCATCGCAGCCTCTGGTCCTGCACAACCGGGGGGGGGGGGCTGCCGAGGCGGAAGGGTGGCGCGTGAATCCAGCGCAACGGAGTCCCTGGCGCCCCTGCGTGTCCGCGCGTGGTTTCGCTCGCTGTCCAGGTGCCGTAGCAGAATTGCGCTGAACTCCGCCGGCACTCAGAGCCCCGGGGGCGAGCGCGCGCCACCCTTCCACCTTGACAGCCCACCTCTGTGCACAGCCTCCCCCGCTCGTCTTTGGGGGTCCGCTGAAGTTCAGGGTCAGCTTGGGGGGGAGGCTGCGGCAGGTGCCCCTTCTCTCCCCCGCAGGCCATTCCTTGCGTTGCAGAAGAGCACCGTCGTCCTAGCGGGCTTTTTTGACTTGGGAGGGGGGGCTGGGAAGGGATGGGGGGGCTGCGGGAGGGGCGCTGCCCCAGACCATTGCAGACTCTGGTCCTGCGCGCGCACACCCCCAGCTCGTCTTTGAGGGTGCGCTGAAGTTCAGGTTCAGTTTGCAAGGGGGTCTGCGGGAGGTGGCCCCCTCCGCAGGCCATTCCGGGCGTTGCAGAAGAGCTCCGTGGTGCTAGCGGGCTTTTGGGGCTGGGGGGAGAGCTGGGAAGGCAGGTGGGCGCGTCGGGGTCTGCGCTGACCGTCGTCGCGCTCTCTCTCTCTTCCCGGCAGGCGTCGGGGGGGCGCCATGGGGGTGCTGCTGTCCCGGCGGCAGACGGTGGAGCAGGTGCAGAAGGTCAGCCTGGCCGTCTCGGCCTTCAAGGACGGGCTCCGCGAGCGGCCCGCCGCCAAGCGCCCGGCCGAGGGGACCGCCAGCCGCCGCGGCACCCGGGACGAGCTCGCGGTGCAGGAGCTCCGACAGGACGACCAGGCGGAGGCGGGGGCGGAGGAGGGGGCGGCGGCGGGGGGAGCCCCCAGGACCCGGAGCTCCGCCTGGGCCAGGCTGCGGGACGGGCGCGGCGTGGAACCCGAAGACCTGGACCGTCCCGGCTGCTTCTCTCCGCCCGCCCTGGTCCGCCCCGTCCGGCCGCCGCCCGCAGAGGAGGAACGGCTGGAGATCAGCCTGGAGCAGCGCGAGCAGGTGAGCGGCCCCCGCCCCGCCCCATCTTTCTCCCCCTCCCCCCACACACACACACAAGATCCGAGCAGGGAGGAAACCAAGGGGGCGGGGCGTTCTTGCACCTGCGGGTCTCAGGACACGCCCCTCTTTTCCAGATGTCCTCAGGAATCCCTTGCCCACAAATGGAGGGGGCAGGGTGTGCCAGTTAGAGAACCCCGGTTGGCCAAAGCCCCCCTTCTTTCCTCTCTCTCTCTCTCCCCCCCCCCTCTTGCAAGTGGGATAGGTATTATTTGTTTGTTTAGTTTTTTCTTTAATTCTTTATTTAATTCTTACTTACTTACTTACTTATTAGAGTTGGAAGGGACCTTGCAAGTCATCTAGTCCAACCCCCTGCTGGTGCAGGAGACCCTACATCACACTAGTCCAGGGGAAGGCAAAGTTGGCTCTTTTATGACTTGTGGACTTCAACTCCCAGAGTCCCTGAGCCAATCATGCTAGCTGAGGAATTATGGAAGTTGGAGTCCACGTGTCATAGAAGAGCCCACTTGGCCTACCCCTGCACTAGTCCAATAGCAGTCCAGTCTTTTCTTGAAGGCCCACAGTCGGCCTTCTCTAGGTCCCGTCCACCAAACAATGCTGGTTGGCGGGACCTCAGGAAAGAGCCTTCTCTGTGGTGGCTCCAACCCTTTGGAACGAACTGCCTCCAGAGATCCGCATTATCTTCACCCTGCCGGTCTCCCAGAAAGCAGTTAAAACCTGACTTTTCCGGCAGGCCTGGAATTAGGCTGATTGCAGGTATGTATGTTTTTTATGTTATTACTGTTATTGTTGACTTTTGTTATTAGATTTTAACTGTTTTTATTTTTGTTTTATTTATTCCTATTGTTAGCCGCTCAGAGTCCGTTTGGAGTGAGCAGCATGTAAATACAATAAATGAATGAATGGCACTAGTGTTGGAGGGTTGGTCTGGAAGACCTCTAAGGCCCCTTCTGAGTCTGCGGCTCTGCTCACCGGGAAGCGTCCCAGTAACTGAAGAGCCCTGGGAGTTCTCGTCTCAGGGTCCTTGAGAGCCAGATCCTGGTCAACCCTAGTCAGAGTCCTATTGGAGTCGGGCGGCAGATACTTATTTTATTCATTTATTTAATTTGACTTCTATGCTGCCCACTCCTACTCGACTCAGGGCAGCTCACAACAATGGAACAATACAATGAAAAGGGCAAATTCAACATTAAAAAACGGTTTTAAAAACCCTTAATGTAACCCCCTAATAACTATAAAAATACCCAATAATTAATACTAATAAAGCCCTAAATCCCAAAGAGAACAATCATACTATTACACGTATCAGTCCAAAAAAATGTATTGGCCGGAGGGAGGCTGCAGGATAATTGGGTTGATTTAAATTGGATAAATAATTGGATAATCAACTACAAATACAAAGAAAGAAAATTATGAACCAAAAAAAAAAGAAGGGAAAGAAAAAGAAGGATGAAAAAGCAGAGAGAAAAAAACAAACTCTATTTGTTTGTTTGTTTGTTTATTTTATTTATTCAATTTTAGGCAACCTTGAGCCGGTGATGAGATCTGAACCGCTGACCTACAGATCTACACTCAGCTTCAGTGGCCTGCAGTACAGCACTCTACCTGCTGCGCCACCCCGGCTCTATTTATTATTTATTTTTATTATTACTTACTTATTTATTTGACTTCTATGCCCTTGGGACTCAGGGTGGCTTATAAACACAATATAATGCAATAGCAGAAGAAGTCAATATTATACTAAACACATTAAAATAATAATAAAAAACAATAAAATCCCATGATAAGCCATCACAGAATAGAAGCCATGAATAATTTTTTCCCAGCACGATTGCATCTTTGAAGGGTCACTAAATGACCCGTTGTAAGTCGAAGGCATGCCTTGCCCTGGACTGCCCTTGCCTGCAGAGCCCACTCCCCTCTTTTCACCTCCCTTTGGGATTTTTAACCAGCCTGAATTAAGATCTGCAGAACTTCATGGAGGGAACAGCTGGACTTTTGCAACATTGCAGAAATTGCTCATTCCCTCTCAGACTATTGTGCCAGCCCAAGCGGGGTGTGTGTGTGTGTGTGTGAATGCTACGTGTCGCTCACACAATTACCTTGCAGTCCGCAGAGCAAACTTTCTCTCCTGCTCGTCCATCCGTATGTGAGGCCAGGCAGAACAAACACTTGTGATAGAAAACCCAGCCCTGTCTGGCACAGGTGAAGCTCGGGAGCTTAAAAACTGAGCTCAAACACAGTAATGACCAGTGAGAGGGATTGAGCGAGGAAAGGCAGCCACTTAAACAGATGTGACACCTTTTCCCAAAGTCCAGACATGCAGAGGTGACTATTTCAACACCTTTGGGGAGCAAATGTAGTGGCCGCTGGTTTGTGTTGTCCTATTCTCCAGGGGTGCTGAAGTGCCCATCTACTTCCTGCTCGGGAAGGGGCCTTGAGCCCTTCCTCCAGCCCTGTGGCTCATCTGCCTGGGGGAGGTCTCCTCTCCTCCTCCTCCTCATCTTCATCCTCCTCATCTTCATCCTTTGAGCCTGCTCTAAGAAGGACGAGTTGTGACGCTAGAAAGCGCAGAGAAGAGCCATGAAAATTTATTTATTTATTTATTTGTTTGTTTGTTGATTTGATTTGATTTGATTTGATTTGATTTGATTTGATTTGATTTGATTTGATTTGATTTGATTTGATTTGATTTGATTTGATTTGATTTGATTTGATTTGATTTGATTTGATTTGAATGCCACCCCTCTCCGGAGACTCAAGGCAGCTAACAGCAATAATAAGACAGCGCATAACAATAATCCAATAGTAAAAACAATTAAAACCCATTATAGTAAAAAACCAAACATACATACAGACATACCATGCATAAAATTGTAAAGGCCTAGGGGGAAAGTATATCTCAGTTCCCCCATGCCTGGGGGCAGAGGTGGCTTTTAAGTAGCTTACGAAAGGCCAAATCAGTCAATATCTTTCAAGACATTAACAATACTGCTAGTCTTATTTGTTCAGCTTACAAATACATAAACCATCATTGAACACACAGTTCTTACTACAGCAGTCACAATGAATCAGAAACACCAAACAGAGAAATAACAGAAATAGCAGAGAGAGAGAATGATGCTTGTGGCTCCCTCTTGTGGCCATCTCCAACACTAACCCTTAAAGCTATAGTTATTCAATACATACAAGCGTTCATGGTTAGCTTGTTTATATATTGTCAACCCCAACTGTTATGTACATAGTCATAACATAGTCTAGTGAAAAGAAGGACTGGTGGGACATGATAGCAGCCTTCTAATGTTTGAGGAGATGTCCAAAGGAGATTGACCCATTCTACGAAGCTCCCAAAGGCAGGATGAGAATAAATGGATGGAAACTCAGCAAGGAGAGAAAGAATTAAGGTGAAACTTCCTAACAGGGAGAATAATTCACCAGTGGAAGAGCTTGCCACCAGAAGTTGTGGGGGCCTCGGTCAAGGCTTTTAAGAAGACATTGGACAGTGTTAGTCCAGAATGGGGCCTTGAGCAGAAGACCTCCAAGTCCCCCTCCAACTCCGTTATTCCTCTCCTTGCTCCTTCTTGGCTGGTCCCAAGTCCAGAGTCTCGGCTGTGTCAGAAGCCCAAAAGGGGTTTGTCCACTGGGGGTCAGGGGGACAGGGTTCTTCCTCTCAGATCTTTCCCAGCCCTCCTACCCCCTGCAGGTGACCAATGACGAGATGTGTGAAGTGTGCGAGGTGTGGACAGCGGACAGCCTCCTGCCCTGCCGCGTGTGCACCAAGGTCTACCACGACGGCTGCCTGCAGCGCATGGGCCTGCTCTCCCCAGCCGAGGTCTCCGACGCCATCCAGGCAGCCCACTCAGCGGTCGGCTGGAGCTGCTACCACTGCGTAAGTCAGGGGTGGGGCTGGGAGGGGGCAGCGAGGCCACGGTGCGCATGGGCCAGGCTGAGGTGGCACAGCGGTTAGAGGGCAGCACTGCAGGCTCCTTCATCTAAAAGCTAGCTGTAGTTCAGCAGTTCAAATCTCTCCACCGGCTCCAGGTGGACTCAGCCTTCCATCCTTTCCAGGTGGGTCAAATGAGGACCCAGATTGTTGGGGGTGAGAGGCTAAGTAAACCCCTTAGAGAGGCTGAAAAAGCCCCGTGGAGCGGTAGATAAGTCTTAAATGCTATTGCTAATGCTTTTATCCCTTCTTCCTCCTCTCTCTCTCTATTCCTTCCTTCCTTCCTTCCTTCCTTCTGTCCGAGGTGAGTCAAATCAGGGCCCAGAGTGTTGGGGGCAAGAGGCTGGTTCGAGAGGGCTGTCAAAGCACCATGAAACAGTAGATAAATCTAAGTGCTATTGTTGAGTTCTGGGAATAACAACAGAAGGGAGACAGACAGACAGACAGACAGAGAGGAGACAATAGGAACTTGTTTACTTGGCAACCGCTCTGCACAACCAGCAATTTGCAGTCTGACCGCTGGCCTTTTTATAGGGAGCTGTCAGATACATCAACCAATGGTGTTTGAGTATTTTCCCTGCACAAATGCCGGACCTGGGTGAAACCATGTAGGCAGTTGATCCGTAACCCCCTGGGGTGGAGGAGGCCAGGGCAATTTCAGGAGAAAAGGAGGGAGGGGGCATGGCTACAAAATAGCGTGGGAAATCTTGCCTGGGAAATGAGTGGGGGGAGGCAGGCTGTGAGGAGGGGGGGTCAGTTCTGTAACCCCTCCAGAAGGCAAGCTGCTTTGCAAAACCATCCAGATGCCCAAGGAGTCTTGGCAATAAAAGGGGGCTCAGCGGGCACCAGCCTTTCCCACCCACCATGGGGAAAAGAATCCAAAACAGGACCGTCTGTGTTGTTGTAACTCTGGCCATTCCGTTCTTCCGGGCAGGATAACTTGAACTCGCTACTCACCGAAGAGGAGATGAACTCTCTCTCCGATGCCTTCCAGCAGAGCAACTTCACACCCGGTAAGGCCGCCTGCCCCAACCCATTTAGGGCAGAGGTGGAGCCCCGGCAGAGGGGCCGGGCATCCCATTGGGGTCTCCTCCTCCCCCATCGGCTCCAAGAAGTCTTTGAGGCTTGGGGGGAGGACTGGTCTCCAAAGCCCCGACTTAGCAAAGAGACATTGAGAGGATGGAGCACTGGGGTTGGGGGCTTTTTTGCCCTGGGGGAGGCCAGGCAGCAAAGGGCCCCCTCTAACCGTGATTTGTGTGTGTGTACGTGTGTGCCACAGAGAGCAGCCTGAGTTTGGAGGACTTCTTGCGCTACAAGGGCCTTGCGGGGCAGCCCATCAGCGAGGAGGAAAAGCAGCGCCAGGCCCTGCAGTTTGGGGCCCTGGACCCCAGGCACGAGGGCCACATCACCTGGACGGATTTCCTCTCCCACGAGTCCCTGCTGCTGCTGCTGCAGAGAACCCGCACACAGGTGAGGGGGGTGGGCTCTCACAAAGGGGCTGCACAGAAGGAAGGAAACACTCCCCACTTCCAGAGCATCTCAGCTACCAGCAGAGAGAAAGAGACTTGCCCCAATCCTGGGACAGGTGGGGGGAGGCCTTGTAAAGATGCACCCACCCACCCACCCCCCTCCGAAAGGGGCAGAGGGTTAGGGCTAGGGTTATTTTACCAGAAAAATAGAATAAAGAAAAAACATATTTTATTATTCATATAGTGACTGCAGCTAGAATGGCATTTGCACAAAATTGGAAATTGAATAAGATACCGAATGAGAGAGAAATGTTAGAAAGATTATGGGCTGTGCGGAGATGAATGGACTTACTTTTAAACTTAAATATAAGGAAGATTTGGAATATTATAAAATCTGGGGAAAGTTTTATGAATGGCTGGAAACTAAAAATAGCTATAATAAATAATCATTTTGGAAGTGATGTTTAACAATTAGAAATTAGAAGGTAGAAACCCAGATGATGAAATAAGATAATGGTAGCACTAGATAACAATGTAACACAGATTTAAGATTTAAGTGTATGTATGTTATTTTAAATACATGTATATAAATTTTACTTTTATGTTTTAATTATTCTAAATGTTGGAGTTATGTAATGGTTTTTTTCTTTTATTGGCGGATAAGAAAATTTTATATCTATATATTGTTAGGCATGGAAGTGGTATTTTTTTAATTCCCCTCCCATATTTGGGGGTACCAGGGTTATTTCAACAGAACCACATAGCTCTTCCCTGGCAAAGGCTGATTCAGAGGCGAGCGTGTGGCTACCAGTTCAAGTCCCAGTAAGGGTATGTCTGTCTGATGAGACCAGAACAAGGTCAAAATAGATCATTCAGGTCTTTTCCCGTGTAAGGTGAATAGAATCCTGGCGACATTTCGACGAGGTCCAACTCGTCATCTTCAGGCTGGTGCTTTTGGCTTTGTGCTTTCGCCTGAGGACAAGCTATTTTGCTCTCATCAACTAGCCATACCCTTACTGGGATTTGAACCTGGGCAGTCTGCCTGTAAGGCAGTAGGTTTGACCCTGGAGGGGCCGAGAGGCAAAAAGGAAGCAGTTCCCATATTTGGGTAGAAGTCGTCCAGGAGAATTTGGGGAGGGGGTCCTGCACCCCCCATGCGGCCTCTCCTGCTTTGCTTCCCTCCCCAGGAGGGGCTGCTGCACCTGCTGACCGGCAAAGAGAGGGAGCGGGCGCGGGAAGCCTTCTTGGCCCTCGACCAGCAGGGGGATGGGCTCATCAGCCAGGACCAGAGCCGGCGGTCCCAGCACACTTGGTTCCGAAAACGGCATCCAGGGGGGCCCTCCGCCAGCACCAGGTAAGACCTCGGCAGGTGAGGCGTGGGGCTACCTGGGTCCCTGTGGCTGGCTGGCCATTGGCAGGGAAGGAAGCCTCACTTGGGGGCAGTTTTGACAGCTGGTACCCCATGCTCGCCCCAGCGGCCAGGGTGGCTCAGTGGTTAGAATGCAACCCTGCAGGCGCTTTCAGCTTACCTAGTTCAGCGGTTCAAATCTCACCACCAGCTCCAGATTCTCAGCCTTCTGTCAACCGCTTAGAGAGGGCTGTAAAAGCACTATGCAGCGGTAGATAAATCTAAGTGGTATTGCAAGAAAGAAAGAGAAAGATAGAGAGGGAAGGAAGGAAGGAAGGAAGGAAGGAAGGAAGGAAGGAAGGAAGGAAGGAACCTCTATGGCACAGTGGTTACAGTGCAGCACTGCAGGCTCCTTCTGCCAACTGCTGGCTGTAGTTCATCAGTTCAAATTTCACCAGGCTCCAGGTGGACTCAGCCTTCCGTCCTTCTGAGGTGGGTCAAATGGGGACCCAGAGTGTTGGGGGCAAGAGGTTGATTCTCTGTAAACTGCTTAGAGAGGCCTGGAAAAGCACTGGGAAGTGGTATAAAGGTCTACATGGTATTGCTATCTACTTCGCTACGGGTCTCCAAACTTGGCAATTTTAAGACTTGGGGACTTCAATTCCCAGAACCTCTCACAGTCCACAAGTATTAAAGTCACCAAGGTTGAAGACCTGGGATGGCCATCACAGCAGGGAGGGAGGCAGCTGGAGACACAGCTGGACCAAGCAATGCAAGGCCGCCCTACGCCCAAGCCATAGGGACATGTGGGCATCCTTGTCTTATGACCGGTCACTTAATGACCATTCGAAGTTGCTGTGGGACCCCCTCCCCGAGAGGTTCTCCATAACCAGTTCTGAAGTTCTGACCACTCCCCCCCCTCCGTCATCCCACAGTGGCCTGGGAGCATTGTGGTTGCTTGGCAACAGGTGCGTTTCCAGCTGTTTGCAGCATCCCAGTCACGTGATGGCCATTTTAAATGTTTTTGGCCCATGGAGAGTGTTTATTCTGATTTCCATTGAAACAGCAATGGGTTCATTTAATGACAAATCAGGGGAAATATTTCTTCACCCAGAGGGTCATTGAGGGTTGATGGGATTCCCTTCCAGAAGAGGTGGTGACAGCTGTCAGCCTGGAGAGTTTCAAGGCAGGATGAGACAGATTCAGGGATGCCAAGTGTATCATAGGTGGTGATTGAAATGGATGTCCATGTGCCATCTCTATGTTGTTTGAGGCAGGCAGGGCTCCTTTGGGTCCACTTTGTTGGGCATCAAGGGGAGGGGGGGTTGCCTTCTCTTTCTGCTCAAGATCCCCATGGACAATTGGGGGGCCATTGTGGGACACAGAATTCTAGACTCGATGGGCTTTGGCCTGATTCATCAGGGCTCCTCTGAGGTTCTTAGGTTCTTATGACTGTTGTCTTTGCTTAACGACCACCACCAACAAAATAGGTCATTAACATGTAGATGGTCACTTAGTGACCTGCTTTACAACAATTTACGACTGAAATAGCCAGGCTCAGTTTTGATTGCAGGTTGAGAATGAGCTGGATTCAAGGGCAGAAGGGAGGCAGGGTTTCTTTGTTGGGGGGGGGGGCTCCCTGACACCCTCCCACCTGAGCAGCACTTGTGGATGAAGCCTTCATATTCTCCCCCCCCCTGAATGCTGGGGTGACTTGTGACCAATTGGCTGGTCCAGTCAGCCTCTCTCCAGACAAGCCCCCCACGCCACCCCTAATCCTGGGCCTGGGTCTGTGTGTGTGTCTCTCTTTCAGTGCCAGCCAGGTGGAGCCCGACTCTGAAGGGAGCAGCCAAAAGGAGGACCCAGAGCTGCCCAGAGAAGAGCCGGGGGAACCCAGGTAAGTGCTGAGACCCAGGGCTCCTAGTGAAGGGTCCGGGCAGGGGGCCATGGCCAAAGAACCCCTGGAAGGATGTCCCACCTTCTCCCTGGACAGCAGCATAACAGGCTCAACCGTGAAAAGACGGAGTGGCTGTGGGTTTTGCCTCCCAAGGACCATGTCATCTGTCCATCCATCACTCAGGTTGGGGACCCCCTCAGAGAGGTTCCACAATCTGGGCATCCCCCTAGATCCACAGCTGGGGTGAGAGCAACATCTCTCGGCTGTGGCTGGAGGGACCTTCGCACAGGTTCGCCTGGGACGCCAGTTGTGGCCCAATCTGGACAGGGAGTCTCTTCTCACGGTCACTCACACCCTCCTCACCTTGAGGCTCAATGACTGCAATGCGCTCTCCTTGGGGCGACCCTTGAAGAACGTTCGGAGTACTCATGGGGGGTACCTAGGTACACCCATATCAGTCCAGCACTCCGCAAACTGCACTGGCTTCCGATCGGTCTCCATGCACAATTAAAAGGCGCTGGTCATTACCTATAAAGTCCTACATGGATTCAGGCCAGATTATTTATGGGACCGCCTTCTGCCTCACACGTCCCAGCGGCCTTCTCCGGGTCCCGTTGGCGAAACAATGCTGGCTGGCAGGACCGCGGGGCAGAGCCTTCTCTGCTGCAGCCCCAGTCCTTTGGAACCCACCCCCCAGAGATCTGCACCGCTCCCACTCTCCTCACCTTCCGAAAGGCAAAGACACACCTGTGCCATCAGGCTTGGGAACCGTGAGCGACAGTTTCGCTCCGGTGATTGCATGAAAGAAGAAAAATTGATTGTTTTTATTGTGGGTTTTTTATTTATTTGTAATGTTTTAAATTCTATTTCTTGTAATTGTCTCTATTTTATTCTTGTAAGCCGCCCTAAGTCCACAAGGACAAGGGCGGCCTATAAATCTAATATAACAAGCAGGAAGAGGGAGACTGTGATCCCGCTGTGTAGAGCACTGGTGAGACCCCATTTGGAATAATACTGAGTCCAGTTCTGGAGAGCTCACCTACAAAAAGAGATGGATCAAATTGAAGGGGTCCAAAGACGGGCTACAAGAATGGTGGAAGGTCTTAAGCATAAAACGTATCAGGAAAGACTTAATAAGCTCCATCTGTAGAGTCTGGAGGGCAGAAGGAAAAGGGGGGACAGGATCGAAACATTTAAATACGTTCAAGGGTTAAGGCCCTACATGGTTCAGGGCCAGGCTATTTACAGGACCGCCTCTTGCTGCATATTCCTCCCAGAGACCTATAAGAGCACACAGAGTTGGTCTCCTCCAGGTCCTGTCAGTCAAGCAATGAAGGTTGGCAGGGCCACAGTGGAGGGCCTTCTCTGTGGCTGCCCCGGCTCTATGGAATCAACTCCCCCCCGGATGTCCGTACTGCTCCCACCCTAGTGGCCTTCCATAAGGCCACAAAGACCTGGCTTTGCCAGCAGGCCTGGGGGGCCATGAACCAACAACAACATTGGCCAATTGTATGGATGTTAGTGTGCATGTTGGGTTCGTTTTTAGGTTTATTAGGGTTTTAATTAATAGTTTTATAATAGAGTTTTATATTTGACTTCTTCTTTTTATTGTTGTATTTCATACTGTTGTAAGCTGCCCTGAGTCCTGATTGGGCGGCATAGGTTGAATGGATGGATGGATGGATGGATGGATGGATGGATGGATGGATGGATGGATGGATGGACGGATGGACGGATGGATGGACTGATGGATGGATAGAGAGATAAAATTTAGTTAGCATTATATTATCAGTCTGTTAAATTAAAATATTTATTTATTTATTTATTTTATTTTGTCCATTTCACAATAATACACAATGAAGGTTATAGAGGAGATAGTAGAGAAGAAATACAAGATATGGGAGAGACTATAGGACAGGGGACGGAAGGCACTATAGTGCGCTTATGTACGCCCCTTACTGACCTCTTAGGAATCTGGAGAGGTCAACCGTGGATAGTCTAAGAGTAAAATGTTGGGGGTTTGGGGATGACACTACAGAGTCCGGTAAGGAGTTCCACGCTTCGACAACCCGATTACTAAAGTCATATTTTTTACAGTCAAGTTTGGAGCAGTTAATATTAAGCTTGAATCTGTTGTGTGCTCTTGCGTTGTTGTGGTTGAAGCTGAAGTAGTCGCCGACAGGCAGGACGTTGCAGCATATGATCTTGTGGGAAATACTTAGATCTTGTTTAAGGCATTTTAATTCTAAGCTTTCAAGACCCAGGATTGTAAGTCTAGTCTCGTAGGGTCTTCTGTTTCGAGTGAAGGAGTGAAGGGCTCTTCTGGTGAAGTATCTCTGGACATTTTCAAGAGTGTTAATGTCTAAGGTGCGATATGGGTTCCAAACAGATGAGCTGTATTCGAGGATGGGTCTGGCGAAAGTTTTGTAAGTTCTGTAAGTAGTGAGAGATTTCCAGAGCAGAAGCTACATAGGGTTAGATTAACAACTTTTGAGGCCTTCTTGGCTATGTTGTTGCAGTGGGCTTTGGCACTTAGATCTTTAGTTATTAGTATTCCAAGGTCCTTGACCGAGTGGGGATTATCTGTGATAATTTATATAATAATATATATAAAACAGAAGTCCTTCAAGGGAAGGTCAGGAAGGTAAAAGAGGAAGAAGTTTTTGAGAGGGTAAAGGTGGACACACACACACACACACACACAAACACGCACCCCTTTGGCCTGTGGACCAAGAAAGATTCACCATCCCTGGTGTGGGGTTCGGGTTGTGCTAGCAGATCTCCAAGGTCCTTCCCACCTCTGGGCTTCTGTTAGGCTGAGCCCGGCCGGCCTTTGTCAGCCACCTCTGAGCAGAATCCCCACGGACATCGCGCCTCCGGCCACGCGAGGGTCACGCCTCTCTCCCTGTGGCCGCTTCTACCGTTGTGGCCTGCCGGCGAGAGGAGTCGGTGCTGGCAATCAGCTCAGCCTTGTGCAGAATGGAGATGAGACACCGGCGTTGCCATGGGAACAGCTGGCAGTGGAGCATGCTGCGCATCTTCGGAGGCGAGCGTGGGAGGGATGGCACCTGGCTCAGCCGGGCAGCCGTGGTCAAGGAGGAGGCGGGCAGAGAAAGGGCTTCCGGCTGGAGCTGCAAATCTGTGGTCAGGGAGGGGGCCCTAGGAAGGCTAGACTGCCCCGCTCTCCAATTCCTTCTTCCATTTGCATGGTGGGCACTGCCAGCTCACCCACTGGGGCCTGAGAAGATCCACAGGGGACATGAGGAGATGCTGGCCTCCAGACGCCGAAGCCCTGGCCAAGCACCCTGGCACCGTGCCATCCTCTTCCAGAAGGCCTGGTTGTGCAAGAGAAGCGTGCAAAAAGTACAAAACCCAGGATCTGCGTTTGGTGCCCAGCAACAGTGCAGGGTGCACATTTCTTCACGCTGATGGTGATGAATCCATCAAAGTCAAGGACAATGATGGTGAATCTATGGCACAGGTGCCACAGGTGGCATGCGGAGCCATATCTGCTGGCATGTGAGCTGGGTTTTTAATTTTATTTATTTCATTTACTAGATTTGTAAGCCACTCCTCTCCAGAGACTCGGAGCGGCTCACAACAGGAATATAAAATACAAATCCAATGATTAAAAACAAAACAGTTAAAAACCCTTGATTAAAAACACTCATACACCCCAAACAAACAAACATAAAATGAAGGGGCCCAGGGGAATCAATTCCCCCATGCCTAGCGACAAAGATGGGTCTTTAGGAGTTTTCAAAAGGCAAGGAGGGTGGGGGCAGTCCTGACCTCTGGGGGGAGTTAATTCCAGAGAGTCAGGGCCGCCACAGAGAAGGCTCTTCCCCTGGGTCCCGCCAGATGGCATTGCTTAGTCAACAGGACCCGGAGAAGGCCAACTCTGTGGGACCTAACTGGTTGCTGGGATTCGTGCAGCAGAAGGCGGTCCCTGAGATAATCTGGTCCGATGCCATGAGCTTTATGCCTATGCCTATGGGCTTTATAGGTCATAACAAACACTTTGAATTGTGACCAGAAATTGATCGACAACCAATGCAGACTGCGGAGTGTTGGTGTAACATGGGCATACCTGGGGAAGCCCATGATTGCTCTCGCAGCTGCATTCTGCACGATCTGAAGTTTCCAAACACTCTTCAAGGGTAGCCCCATGTAGAGAGTGTTACATTAGTCGAGCCTCGAGGTGATGAGGGCATGAGTGATTGTAAGCAGTGACTCCCGGTCCAGATAGGGCCACAATTGGTGCACCAGGCGAACCTGGGAAACATCCCCCTCGCCACAGTCAAAAGATGGTTCTCTAATGTTAGCTGTGGATCGAGGAGGACGCCCAAGTTGCGGACCCTCTCTGAGGGGGTTAGTGATCCCCCCCAGGGTAATAGATGGACAGATGGGATTGTCCTTGGGAGGCAAGACGCCCAGCCACTCCGTCTTGTCAGAGTTGAGTTTGAGCCTGTTGACACCCATCCAGGCCCCAACAGCCTCCAGACACTGGCACTTCCACTGCTTTGCTGACTGGACATGGGGTGGAGATGTACAACTGAGTATCATCAACATACTGATGATACCTCACCCCATGCCCTTAAATGATCTCGCTCAGCGGTTTCATGTAGATACTAAATAGCAGGGCGCAGTAGATACCTAGAGGTCGACCTCTGACCCCCCACTAACACCGACTGCGACCGGCCAGAGAGGTAGGAGGAGAACCACTGAAGGACAGTGCCTCCCACTCCCAACCCCTCCAGCCAGCGCAGAAGGATACTATGGTCGATGGTATCGAAAGCCGCTGAGATGTCAAGAAGCACCAGGACAGAGTTGCCCTAGCTCAGCTCCAACGTGCATGTGTGTGCTGGTCAGCAGATTTTTGGTTCACACAGAGGCTTGGGAGGGTGTTTTTGGCTTCCACAGAGCCTTCGGGGGGTGGGGGGGCGTTTTTACCCTCACCTGGCTCCAGGGAAGCCTTTGGAGCCTGGGGAGGGCAAAACACGAGCTTACTGGACCCCCAAAAGTTGGGAAACAGGCCGTTTCCAGCATCCAGAGAACCTTCAGGGGGTGTGGGAAGCTGTTTTTGCCTCCTCCTCCAGGCATTGAATTATGGATGTGGGCACTCGTGCATTTGTGATAGTGCACACACACACTTTTTCAGCACCTGAGGAAAAAAAGGTTCACCATCCCTGGTCTAGGATGAATCTGGCTGGACCACAAACAGAGCAGCAAAGAATCCTGAAAAGGATTTAAAAGAAAACAAACTTGTTGAGTCTCCATGTTTTGCTTGATTATCAATTTCTGTCTTCTATAAGTATTCCTCGATTTACAGCAGTTCATTTAGTGACCATTTAAAGTTACAGCAGCACTGAAAAAATTATGGCACTGAATTATGACCATTTTTCACGCAACCATTGCAGAATCCCCATGATCACCTGATCAAAATTCAGGCGTTTGGAAATGGGCTCATTTTTATGACGGTCACATGGTCCCCTTTTGTGACCCCCTGGCAATTAAAGTCAACGGGGAAGCTGTTCTGTCCCAGTGATGAGCCCCCCCCCAAGAAATAGGTCCACAGGTCCACAGCTTTGACAACATTTAAGCATGTAATTCTAATAGTTTAGTAGCAGAGAGGTTTAAATGTTTAAAATGCATCAACAAAGCAAGTAATAAGTTTGTTCGATCTCAGCTGTTCATTAGAGTCTCAAACAGTATATAAAACTCCCAAATAGTTCTCTTTGATCACACATCTCACATTAACATGACTCACTGTGAGTTGGCAGCAAGCTCAGGGCAAAGATTCCACTTTCTAAATTTGTAATTCAGCATAAATAATCCAAGAGCAAGATCCGAGCAGCCATCTGGCACGTTCAGAAATTGACTTCTTGTCACATGGCTCACCCTTAAATAGCCAAAAGGCGTGGCCAAGTGTTCTAGAGATCTATTCACGCAGAGACCTCCTCCTGCTCAACCACTCCTGCCTTCTGACACTCCTGCGAACTCTGGCATCAAGAAGAGGCTCTTCTTCTTCTTCTCCTGAGTCGCTGATGGGCACCTCTGGAGGTGCAACAGACCCTGGTTGGCTTTCAGCCTCTGACCCCACATCCTCTCTGACCTCCTCGCTCTCAGACTCGTCTGCCAAACGCACTGGCCTAGGATACCAACCCACACCCATCTCTCGATCCTCAGACTCCGTGATCAGCTGCACAGGAGTGGATGGGCCACAACAGAAGCCAGATTCACCTAACAACCACGATACCAACTTAATAACTGTAGTGATTCACTTAACAACCGTGGCAAGAAAGGTTGTAAAATGGGGCAAAGGTTTTAAGAGAGTGAAAGGGGAAGTAGAGGATGGGGAGGAAGAGAAGGAGAGTGAGATGGAGGAGTGAAGGAGTAAGGAGGTAGGAGGAGGAGGTGGAGAAAGAGGGAAGGGAGTGTGAGACAGAATAAGAAGAGGGGCAGACTGGTGATGGACAACAACAGGGGATCAAAATGTGTGATTATATATGATGTAATATTACAACATTGAAAGGTATTTACATGTGTATTTGTTTGTAAGAAAGTGGAGAAAAATAAAAAAACTGGGGGGGGGAATACAATCCAAGAAAAGTGACTTGGAGGGTTGAAAATCTCCAGACACTCACCATGGTTGTCTTCTGTTTTGCCCCAAACAGGACCGTCACCTGGCCGGACTTCCTGAGAGAGAACACGGCCTACATCCTTGCCGCCCGGCCCAACAGTGCCGCCATCCATCTCAAGCCATCAATGTGAAGCCATTTGGCGGAGCCAGGAGAAGGCCAAGACACGAGCCTCCATGGACAAGCCAAAGGAAGGAGTTTCTTGCCATCGGGACAGGCACTGGACCGACTGCCCCAAAGTGCCAGAGGACCCCCAACCCCCGGGAGTTGCACCTCCCACCCCTCAGACAATTGCAGGAGGGCTGATGGACGCCCCTTTGCCCTCTTTCTCTCTCTCTCAGTCCCTGCACTCTCCCATGGGCAGAGGACCAGAATGTGGGGTGGGGGAGAGAGAGACCGCTTTTCATCAGTGACTTTAGCCTCCTCTCTGGGGAGCCGAAATGCCAGAGCTTCCAGGTTTCTTCCGTTTCCCCTTCGGATGTTTGCAGTTTGATGGATGGTTTTTGACCAGCAGGAAGCACTCGGAATCCAGATATTCCGACCGCATCGCAGCCCCTGGAGCTTCCACCATCCCTGTCCACTCTTCACAGCAAGGCCAAGCCAAGTGTTTTCTGACTGGCCAAGACGGATGTGGTTTCTGGCTGGCCAAGCAAACCAGGCCACCCCACGCCTCTGGGTTGTTGTGGCACTCCAGTGGACCAAAGGCTTCCACCCGGGAGCTTCGGAGGGGCCGACTGGGACCCCGCTTCCCCCTTTGCACCCTTCCCTTCATAGTCTTCTTCTGCTAAAGAGCTCCTTGGCCTTTCGGTCTTCCTAAGGAAAGTAGGTCAGGCTGTTGAGACCTCTGGGTTGCTGCCAAAGACAAACCCTGTTCTACCACCTCCAGAAAGGCCAGGTCTGCCTTGGCACAGCCTGCCAGGACCACATTCAGCGGTTGCATCCCACCACCACCACCACCACCCGTCTCCTTCCCTCGCCAGGACAGAAGGAGCTGATGCCACCTGGAGGGGCTGGGACTTTTTCATGTCTCAGTTTAAGAACCGCTCCCCCACCCTGGAGCTCAGCCCCAAAACCTCTTGTCCTGCTGGCACAGAAGATGCCTCCTGCCAGGGCAGCAGCGTTGCCAGATAGTGAAGACCCCTCCCCTCTCCTCCTTGTCTTGTCTGCCCCTGAGAATCCGTCCAGAGTCCCTTGGGAGTTTAGTTTCATTTATTCATTTATTCATTTATTCATTCATTCATTCATTTATTCATTTATTCATTTATTTATTTATTGGATTTTTATGCCGCCCCTCTCCGAGGACTTGGGCAGCGTATAAATTTTATTAATTAATAGTAATAAATCAAAGAGGCGCCCAATAGGATTTATCCCTACATTCCCTGCCCTCCCTCCAGCCTCTTGGGGATTTTGAAGAGTTATGGAAATCATGGACTGCATTTGGGGGAGGGGGAGGCACTTAGAAACCTTCACCGTCTGCATGCAAATAAGGGGGGTGGGATAGATTGGATTCCCAAGTTCCTGGGACCCCCTGAGCCAGAAAGGGAAGGGCAGGCCCTGTGTTCAGGTTTCCTCTGTAGAGAATGACAGAGTTGGAAGGGACCCTAGAGGTCTTCTAGTCCAACCCCCGGATCAAGCAGGAGATCTTATATCATGCCGGACCAATGGCCGTCCAGGGGAAGCTTTGGCAGTTAGTTCTGCAGGTTCTGCCTGAACCTCCAAATCTCCAGGAGGACACCTGGTGAATCCCTACCTGCCTGCAGTGGCCATTCTGATTTGGTGGGAGAAAGGGAAGACCCTGCTCCTCCTTCCAGAATTAGGAACACATTATTTTCCAAAGCACCAGAGAGCCAGTCAAGGAGCAACGGATGGAAAGCTGACCAAGGAGAGATTCAACCTGGAAACAAGGAGGGACTTTCTGATGGTGAGAGTGATCAAACTTTCCCGCAGAGGTGGTGAATGCCCCAACACTCGTGACCTTCAAGAAAAGACTGGACTGCTATTGGACTAGCGTGATGTAGAGTCTCCTGCACCACCAGGGGGGTGGACTAGATGACCTGCAAGGTCCCTTCCAACTCAAATAACAAATAAGTAAATTCCCGTGGGGTTGGGGTCCGAAGGGAACAAAACCTCCAGACCAAAGCCATAAGATCATCAATAGAAAACTCTGGATGGTTGGGAAGCAGCCGGTTCCCTGGGTTGAACTTAAATTGGGTGAGGGGGACAGTTTCCTTTCTATCAAAACTCAGTGTTGTGTAGAACAAGGGTGTGACACTCAATTTCATGGTTGTGTTTAATGCTACTCGTGTCAGCACCTGTGTTGGCCCTGGCTTCTCCCGAGCTCTCTCTTCACTGGCAGAGGGTTGCAGGAGGTCATCGCAGGAGGCCATCACCAGCAGAGGCACCGCAGGCCAGTCCTTCCCTGTTCCCAGGGTGGCCCCGCATGGCAGATCTAAGCACCCTGTCGGCCTGCAACCCTTGAGTTTGACACCCCTGGTGTAGAAGATCAGAGAAAATTCTAGGTGGTTGCCTGACTCCCCATAACCTCAGTCGATATCTGAGACATGATAGTCCCCGACTTACAAAGATTAATTTAGTGACCGTTCAACATTTACAAGGGCACTAGAAAAGTTGATTCCACCCGTCATTTTTCACACTTATGACCATTGCAACATACCCGTGTTGGTCACATGACCAAATTCAGATCCCTGGCAACTGACTCATGACAGCCACCGTGTCCCTGGGTCACATAATGTGAACTTAACAACTGCAGGGATTCACTTAACAATTGTGCTGAGAAAGGTCATAAAATGGGGTCACATTCACTTAAACGTCTCACCTAGCATCAAAAGATTCAGGATCAATTCTGGTTATAAGTTGGGGACTTTCTCGTATTTCTTCATTTCTGCTGTTCTTAAGCAGGGGCGTCCAAAGGACGTGGTCAGAAAGTCAAGATGACAGAACCGTGTGATTCCACCTGAAAAAGTGGAATTTTATGACCGCCACAGCTAGGATGACGCTTTACTTTGTCTTCCGGCGCTGCAGACCAAGAGGACAAAACTGAGTCCCTGGGAGTTTGCCACCCACCCATGCCCAGTTTGTCAGCAGGCACCTCCCTTCTTCACCATCCCTCCAGGATAGTTCTGCCCCCAGTTCTGGACGAACCGCCTCTCCAAAATGATGCGGATATCGGAGTTCCCCAGCGGAGTGTAGGGAACTCCGTAGCACTGCGGCACTGGCCATGCCCTTCTGTCCCTGCAGGAAAAGTGACCTTGCCTGGATGGGGGTTTGAGCCCCTGGGGGCCTGGTTGGCCTTGCTGCCCCTTGTGCCGCCTCCTGCCCAGAGCCGTGCTGCAGGATGAGGCAACAGCTGCCTGTCCTCCAGGGCAACCAACCAAAGACCCACCCTGGCCACCCCATCCAGAAGTGGCAGGCCAGCTGTCACTCCATGGAGACTCCCAGGCCTTCTGGGACCAGAAGAAGCAGAAGCAGAAGATGATCCTTGTGCCAGAACATCTGCCGAGATTCTCCATCCTCCTGGTTGCGGGGGGTTCCACAGGTGCTTTTCCCATAAGACAACTGGGTTTTCTTCCTTTTTCCCCCTTCATCCAAGAAGCTTCTTCAGTTCTGACTGACTGGTGGAGAAGGGGCGAATCCAGATGCGTTGCAGTCACCTGGCCTTCAGCGCTCTGGAGGTCGGTCACTGGCTTTCAAGCCCTTGAGGCAGAAGCTTGTTGACGCCGAGGACAAAATGCCCAGAGACAAAGGGAGACTTGTGATACAGCAGCGCAAAGCAGCAACACATGGAGCCCTGGACGTTGGGGAAACAAAACGGCCATTTCACCAACACAACACAGAAGAGCAAAACCATCAGGACAAGATTCAGCTGTTCCACTGGTCAATTGTTCTGACCGTCAGAAATTCCTCCTTAGTTCTAAGTTGCTTCTCTCCTGGATTAATTTCCACCCTGTTGCTTCTTGTTCTGCCTTTAGGTGCTTTGGAGAATACTATTTTATTTGTTTGTTTGTTTGTTTGTTTATTGCTCCAAACGGACTTTGAGCAGCCAACAACAGGTATAAATACAATATAAGTAAAAAAACCAATTAAAAAATATCACTAAAATCACATGTATTATAAAACCAATACGTTGACTCCTCCTTCTTTGGGGCTGGAAGGCTGCTATCATGTCTCCCCTGGTCCTTCTTTTCAATAAACTAGCCGTGCCCAGTTCCTGCAACCGTTCTTCATATGTTTTAGCCTCCAGGCCCCTAATCATCTTTGTTGCTCTTCTCTGCACTTTTTCTAGAGTCCCAACATCCTTTTTGCATCGTGGCAACCAAAACTGAATGCAGGATTCCAAGTGTGGCCTCACCAAGGTCCCCCATGTAAAAACTGGACAGCCCTCCCTCATCAGAGGGGGAGGGGATACCACACCACCCACCTCCTGTTTACAGCACAGACTTTTCAGCCATCCCAAAAAGGCTCCCCACCCATTTCCACTATTGGGGTGACCCCCAGGGCTCAGACAAACCTCCCAAGTGGCCTCAAGGACTCTCAGACACAGCACTGATGACCGAAAGACTGCGAGGAATATAAATCCCTCCACCCACCATTCAGTCAGAACTGAGGAAGCTTCTTGGAGGAAAGTGAAACCTTTTCACAGAAGACACCCAAGAAAACCCAGTGGGCCCCACTTCCTTCTGTGAAGCCACCAGGAGCTCTTGAATCCTCCTGGCTTGGGAGGGTTCGATGGGTCTGGACAGTGAAGGGCTACCAAAACTTTTACTACCCCACTGTGGGCGGGGCTTATGCATTTTCTTTCAACATCTTTCAGTGCCAATTGGGTGCTCTGGGGTGGAGCCCCATTTTCCCTACCCCACTGCGCTCCCCCCCCCCCCGGTCTGAAGCAGTACAGTGGTGCCTCTGCTTAAGGACTTTTCTAGCTAAGAACCAGGTGTTCAAGGGTTTTTTGCCTCTTCTCAAGAACCATTTTCTACTTAAGAACCCGAGCCTGGAAAAATTTCCCAGGAAATTTTGGAGCAGCATGAAGGCCTGGCCAGTTTCCTGCCTTTCCCCCTTTAATCCTGGCCATCTCGGGCTTTTCTGGGCTGCCAGAGGAGCCTTTCGGTGGCACTTAAGGGGCTTTGGCAGCCCAGAGCGAACGGAGCATTTTCTGAGAGTTTGGACTGGGAATAAACCTTGGCCAGCGCTCAGAGAAAAGAAACGCTCCCTTCACTCTGGGCAGCCAAGGAGTCACCACAGCAAAGGGAAGGCTACAAAGCCAGCGAGCGAGAGGAGAGGGCAGCCCTTCAGCATGGGGAGGAAGAGGAAGCAGGGAGCAGCAGCAGCAACAGCCAGTGGGTGGGAAGCAGCCTCGCGCCGGGTGTATGGGAGGTGTGTGCTCCTCCTTGGCACCTCAGAGTCCCTCTTTCTTTTTTTTTAAGACTTAAAGTTTTGGATTTTTTTGATTCCCCTCCCCTTCTTCCTTTGGCAACAACTCTCCTCTTCCTCTTCTTCCTCCTCCTCCTCCCACCCAAATTCCAAGCTTTTATTTCTTTCCTAATGGGTTTTCACGCATTCTTTGCTTTTACATTGATTCCTATGGGAAAAATGGCTTCTACTTAAGAACGTTTCTACTTAAGAATCTGGTCACGGAACGAATTAAGTTCTTAAGTAGAGGCACCACTGTATTAGGTTTCTATCAATATGGGCCACACTGTAGCTCCACAGCTCTGTGTCCCCCGGTGCACATGCGCACACGTCCGAGCAATATTTTGCTTCTACACATGTACAGGAAGCAAATTCTTGCGTGCATGCGTGACTATGGCTAATTATTTTGCTCCTGTGCAGAAGCAAAATAATCACCGAAATCTCATTCCCATGTGCATCCCATCACGAGATTTTGCTGCATGCGCAGAAGCAAAATCTCACTCGTACATGCGCACACATGTGCCAGGGCCACAGAGCTCTGTGGGAAGCGCATCGGTAGTGGTGGTAAGTGGAATCCGCCCCTGGTGTGGCAGGCAGCCCCCGAACCATATAGCCCTGGAAGGAGAGAGCACACCGGTCTCTTCCCTTGATAAGAGTCCCCCCAAATGTGGGAGAAATGGAAGACCAGCAGATGTTCGTTGACAAGGTCCTGTACGGCCTCCCTAGTGAACCCCACGTGTTCCTGGAAACCCCTTTCAGGACTGAGGAGTCCCCTTTTTCATCCGATTCCCCAGAGATACCTAAAGTGAAAGAGATCTTGGAGTCTTAGTGGACAACAAACTAAACATGAGCCAGCAATGCGCAGCGACGGCTAAAAATCCAACACAATCTTGAGCTGCATAAACAGAGGAATTCACTCCAAGACAAGGGAGGTGCTAATACCACTCTATAAGGCCCTAGTTAGGCCACACCTGGAGTTCTGCATTCAGTTTTCATCACCACACTACAAAAGAGGCATTGATGCTCTAGAGAAAGTGCAGAAGAGAGCAACCAGAACTAAAACATACAAGGAAAAGTTGCAGGAACTGGGCACGGATAGTCTAGCAAAGAGGAGGTCCAGGAGGGACATGATAGGAGTCTACAGAGACTTGAGAAGCTGTCACAGGGAGGAGGGGGGGTCACATTATTTTCCAAAGCAGACAAGGAGCAACAGTTGGAAGCTGACCAAGGAGAGATTCAACATGGAAATAAGGAGGAATTTTCTGACGGTGAGAGCGATCAACCGGTGGAACAGAAGTTGCCTGCAGAGGTGGTGACTGCTCCAACACTGGAGACCTTCAAGAAGAGACTGGACTGCTCTTGGACTTGTGTGATGTAGGGTCTCCTGCACCAGCAGGGGTTTGGACTAGATGACCTGCAAGGTCCCTTCCAACTCTAATAATATTTTTTTTAAATCCAAGGAACGGTTCCCAAGACTCTGCACCCCTCCCTCTCAACGGCTCCGGTTATTTCTGTAGTAAGACAGCCCAAACTCTGTGATATGAATAAATTATGTACATTACTTTGTCTTCTTGCAATATTATTGCGGGGGGTTGCACAATTGAGTAGGGGGGTTAATATTGTCTGTGTGTGGTTTTATTCTTACCAAGCTCTCCATGGATGAGTGTGGGGCGAAGTTCAGACAAGAATCCTGACCATCTTGGGTGAGATTTCACATTTTAATTCTCATCTCCAAAAGGACCGAGTTCCTACCAGATGCCACACCAGTAGTAAACATGGAGTTGCGTGCACAGCTTTGGGTCTCTGGCATGCGTGCCTGAGCATGTGCAGAAACAAAATTTCACTGGGACATGCACATGGGCATGCCAGAGACCCATAAATACATACACACATACATACATACATACATACATACATACATACACACACACACACACACACACACACACACTCTGCCTGCTCTCCAGGTACCAAAGAACAAAACCCAAGATTACAGCTTGGAATGAACGAGGATTTTTAAACACTAGTAGCAAGTTTTTTTGTGCAAACGGTTTACAAAGTTGGTTATACAATTAGCCACAATAAAGATATTTACTAGAAAAATCCAGAGCAGGAGAGAAGGTGGACAGTTGCTCTTCCTAATTTGTAAAGGAGTTTGGGAGCATCTGCTGCTTTTGAAAGAAAGAGAAAAAGGAAGGAAGGAAGGAAGGAAGGAAGGAGCCTGAAGCCTCCATGCATTGACTGTCTGATGATAAATAGAGATAGAAAGAAAAAAATAGAGAGAGAAAGAAAGAAAGGATGGTATGAATAGATGATAGATAGATAGATAGATAGAAAAACAGATGATAGAGATAGAAAGAAAGAAAGAGAGTGAGAGAGAAAAAGAAAGAAAGGATGGTATAGATAGATGATAGATAGATAGCACTGGAGGAGAACCAATCAGAGGAGTCGGATACAACGATCCTCAATCAGAGCCTGAGCCTTGTCAAGGTAAAATGCCCCGGAGGACATTTAAAAGTGGGGAACTGTGGCCCTCTTCAGAACTCCCCCAAAGCTCTTCCCCTTCCCCTGAGTTTCCTTGCTTGGGGAGGCCAGGGGGGGGCTCGCCTCGCAGAAAACCTGGGCGCTCAGAGTCGAACTGGCAGACGACCCCTCTTTCTGCTCCTCCTTCCCCGCCGACTACGACAAGGAAACCTGGCCACTGTAGATGCCTGGACTTCAACTCTTGGGATTCTGGGAATGGACGTCCACACAAGTGAAGGCTCCCTAGGTCGACAAACACTGCAGGGTGATGTGCTCTGCCCTCTTCTCCATTCGCCCCTCCAGGCCTGAGTCTCCCTTTTAATTTGGCACATTAGCCCTTCCTGGTGCATCACTGAGCACAGTGGCGCCTCTACTTACGAACTTAATTCGTTCTGTGACCAGGTTCTTAAGTAGAAAAGTTTGTAAGAAGAAGCAATTTTTCCCATAGGAATCAATGTAAAAGCAAATAATGTGTGTGATTGGGGAAACCACAGGGAGGGGGGAGGCCCTGTTTCCTCCCAGGAGATTCCTAGAGAGGCCCCGCGGAGGCTTCTCCCCACCTCTTCCGGCCCTGTTTCCTCCCAGGAGATTCCTAGAGAGGCCCCGCAGAGGCTTCTCCCCACCTTTTCCGGCCCTGTTTCCTCCCAGGAGATTCCCTAGAGAGGCCCCAGGGAGGCTTCTCCCTGTCTTTTCTGGTTACAGTTTCGGAGGCCCGGGTTTGTAAGTGGAAAATAGTTCTTGAGAAGAGGCAAAAAAAAATCTTGAATATCTGGTTCTTATCTAGAAAAGTTCTTAAGAAGAAGCGTTCGTAGGTGTTGTGATTCCGTCTGAGGCTCCTCAGGGAACGGCTGAACCTCTGCCGGCTCCCTGCTCAGAGGGGGAGGATGAGGAACAGGAGGAGGAGGAGGAGGCCCAGGCAGAAGGGGAGGAGGAATATCAGGCCGAGGGAGAGGGAGAACAGCCAGAATCCCCCAGGGTGGAGCTCTCCCCAGCAAGCAGCCTGGAGTCCTTAGATGAAAATGCTCAAGCCATCATCGATCACAGGCAGAGAAGAGCAGCACAACGAAGGGGACAATTAGCCAGGTACTTCCAGTCCTAAATAGGTAACAGCTGGGTTTGGGTGTGGTTCTCCCCAGAAAGGCTGAAAAGGCAGACCCACCCTTCCTGTATTGTGGAGTATTATCTTTGGGAGTCCTGGGACCTGGCTGTGATCTTTGGCGTCTCTGATTCTGGCTTGTGGCCTTGAAGGCTGAAACCTTGGGGGAAAAGGCGTGGGGGCTTATTCTCTACAGTGGTGTGTGTGCCAGCAAGAAGTCTGCTGTATTGTCTGGCCGTCAGGACTCTGCTGTGAAGTCTCATAGCCTGCCTGTTGGGAAGAACAGGTTTTTCTCTGTGTTTATTTTTCAAACTATAAAGTCCTTTTGCTTTTACCAGCGTGTCTGGCTGCTTTTTCCAGTTGGTGTTGAAGTCTGGGGGCACCCAGACAGAACAGTAGGTAGAGATACCACTGTACTTATCTGACTAGGTGGCTCAGTGGCTAAGACACTGAGCTTGTTGATCAGAGAGGTTGGCAGTTTGTTGGTTTGAATCCCTAGCACAGGTCTCCTACGTGAGTAGGAGGTTGGACTAGATCAGTGATTTTCAACCTTTTTTGAGCCACGGCACATTTTTTACATTTATGAAACCCTGGGGCACATTGAGCGTGGGGGGGGGGCTAAAAAAAGTTTGGACAAAAAAATTCTCTCTCTCTCTCTTCCTCCCCTTCACTCTATTTCTTTCTCTCTCCCTCCCTCTTTCTCTCCTTCTCCATCCCTCTTTCTTTCTCTTCCTTCCTTCCTCTTTTTTGCTGTCTCTCTCCCTCCCTCCCTCCCTCTATGTCTTTCTCTCTCTCTCTTTCCCTCCCTCTTTCTCTCTCTCTTGCTTTCTTTCTCTCTTGCTCTCTTTCTTTCTCTTGTTTTCTCTCTCTCTCTTGCTTTCTTTCTCTCGCTCTCTTTCTTTCTCTTGTTTTCTCTCTCTCTCTTGCTTGCTTTCTCTCTTGTTCTCTTTCCCTCTCTCGCTTTCTCTCTCGCTTTCTCTCTCTCTCTCTCTCTTGCTTTCTTTCTCTCTTGTTCTCTCTCTCTCTTTCTCTCTCTTGCTTTCTTTCTCTTTCTCTCTTGCTTTCTCTCTCTCTCTCTTGCTTTCTTTCTCTCTTGTTCTCTCTCTCTCTTTCTCTCTCTTGCTTTCTTTCTCTTTCTCTCTTGCTTTCTCTCTCTCTTGCTTTCTTTCTCTCTGAGCTTCGCAGCACACCTGACCATGTCTCGCGGCACACTAGTGTGCCACGGCACACTGGTTGAAAAACACTGGACTAGATGACCTCCAAGGTCCCTTCCCTTTCTGTTACTGTTACTTTTAATTCTGGAGACTGGAACTCAGAGGGAATATTTGCAAAGAGCTACCTCACCATCTGGTGGCTACTCAAGGCAAGTGCCACTAACACAGTCCACGTTTTGCCCAGAGGGGGCCTCTGGTTTGAGAAGAGGGTCAATCGATGTCATAGAAACATGAAAACATAGAAGATTGAGGCCATGCCTTCCGGCGTCTTTTTGCTCCTGCGCATGGGAGGGGACGCACAAGAGAGGGATTTCAGGGACTTTTTCGCTTCCGCACATGTGCAGAAGCAAAACATCACCAAAATCTCATGCACATGTGTGACCCCACGCAAGATTTTGCTTCTTGCACATGCGCAGAAGCAAGAACACGCTGGGAGGCACGGCACATGCCAGAGACCCAAAGCTGCGAGCGCAACTCAATGTTTACTACAGGTGAGGTGTCGTTTACCATTCCAGTAGGAAGCCACTACTGATGCAAATGACTCCAAATGTGAATCCCCCTAGATGTGGAGCTGCCCCACTGGGCATTGAAAATGCTGTGGATTTTTTCACTCCGATGGGCCCTGGGAACTAAGCAGAGCCTCCTCAGAGGTCAGCACTGTGGTCTCAAACTAACAAAATGAAAAATAATGTTGAAAAAAGCAAAATCTTACACCTAGGTAAGAAAAACCTAAGACACGCATACAAATTGGGAGAAACCAGACTCAACAGCAGCGACTGTGAGAGAGATCTCGAAGTTTTGGGGGATAACCAACTAAATGCAGATGGATAAACAGTTGGCTGTCCAACCGCACACAATGAGTTGTCCTCAATGGTTCCAAATCCACATGGAAGAAGGTAGGCAGTGGGATACCACAGGGTTCCGTCTTGGGCCCTGTACTCTTCAATATCTTCATCAATGACCTGGATGAGGGAGTAGAAGGGGAACTGATCAAATTCGCAGATGACACCAAGCTGGCAGGGGTGGCCAACACCCTAGAGCAGTGATTTTCAACCTTTTTTGAGCCACGGCACATTTTTTACATTTACAAAACCCTGGGGCACATTGAGTGGGGGTGGGGGTGGGGGGTTTGGCTCAAAAAAGTTTGGACAAAATTTTTTTCTCTCTCTTCCTCCCTTTCGCTCTATTTCTCTTTCCCTCCCTCTTTCTCTCCTTTCTTCTTTTTTCTCTCTCCACCCCTTTCTCTCTCTCTTCCTTCCTCTCTTTTTTGCTTTCTTTCTCTCTACCTCCCTCTATGTCTTTCTCCCACCTTCCCTCCCTCTCTTTCTCTCTCTCTTACTTTCTTTCTCTCTCTTGCTTTCTCTCTCTCACTTGCTTTCTTCCACTCTTTCTTTCTTTCTTTCTCTTTCTTTCTTTCTTTCTCTCTCATTTTCTTTCTCTCTCTGAGCTTCGCGGCACACCTGACCATGTCTCACGGCACACTAGTGTGCCGCGGCACACTGGTTGAAAAACACTGCCCTAGAGGACAGGCTCAAAATACAGAAAGATCTGGACAGATTAACACTATGGGCCCACACTAACAACATGATGTTCAACGTCGACAAGAGCAAAGTCCTTCACCTTGGTAAAAAATAACCTAGACACACATACAGCCTGGGAGAAACACCACTTAGCAGTAGTGACTGCGAAAGAGACCTTGGAGTCTTGGTGGATAATCAACTAAACATGAGCCAGCAATGTGCAGCAGCGGCCAAAAAAGCCAACACTATCCTAAGCTGCATCAACAGGAGGATACACTCCAAGACCAAGGAAGTATTAATACCACTCTACTATGCCCTGGTCAGACCACATCTGGAGTACTGCATCCAGTTCTGGTCACCACACTTCAAAAGAGACATTGAACCTCTGGAGAAGGTGCAGAAAAGAGCAACCAAAATGATTAGGGGACTTGAAACCAAGACTTACGAAGAGAGACTGAGGGAAATGGGCATGGATAGCCTAGAGAAAAGGAGGGCCAGAGCGGACATGATAGCTGTATACAGGTATATAAGGGGTTGCCACAGAGAGGAGGGGGCCACTCTCTTCTCCAGAGCACCAGAGGGCCGGACGAGAACAACGGTTGGAAGCTGACCAAGGAAAAATTCAACCTAGAAGTAAAGAAGAACTTCCTGCTGGTCAGAGCAATCAACCAGTGGAACAACCTACCTGCGGAGGTGGTGAACTCCCCAACTCTGGACACTTTCAAGAGGAGATTGGACGGCCACTTGGCTGGGGTGCTTTAGGATTCCTGCTCAGGCAGGGGGTTGGACTTGATGACCTGCATGGTCCCTTTCAACTCTAACAATAAATAGATGATAGATAGATAGATAGATAGGTAGGTAGGTAGGTAGGTAGGTAGGTAGAGACAGACAGACAGGCAGGCAGGCAGGCAGGCAGGCAGGCAGGCAGGCAGGCAGGCAGGCAGACAGACAGATGAGAGAGAGAGAGAGAGAGAGACAGGAGCACAGAGTAGAGGCTTGTGAGCAGGTGCTCGCTTTCTCTCCTGCTGCTCCTGCAATTTCTCACCAGCATCTCTTTGGCCACCAGAGGGCAGCAGAGCACCAGGACAAAGAGAGCAAGAGCAGGAAGTTGCAGGCTCTGACTCTTTGCAAGGCACAACAGATTGACAGGTGAACAGAGTTGGAAGGGACCCTGGAGGCCACCTAGTCCAACCCTTCCACCCAGGTAGGTGACCCTGCGCCACTTCTGACCAATGGCAGTTCAGTCTCCTCTTGAAAGACTCCAGGGATGAAGCTCCCACAACCTCCAAAGGCAACGTCTGTTCCATGGGTTGATCGCTCTCAGTGTCAGAAAATTCCTCCTTATTTCCATCCATTCTTCCTGGTCTGGCTTGGGAAACTGACCCCCTTCTCTCTGGGGCAGCCCCTCAAGTATTGGAAGACCGTCATGCTGTTTTTTGCCCTCCAGAGGCCGGGCTGGGCTGCTGGCCGGAACGCCCAATTGGGCTTGCCTCCACGGCTCTGGGGGAACCGTGAGTTTGAGCGGAATTATGCGCATGCGCCCATGCAGGTAGCAAAATAGCGCATGGATACACAGGTGTGCGCGTGTTCCATTGAGATTTTATGCTTCCACGTGGATCTCAATAAATATAAATTTTATATAAATATAAATATATATCCTAAGATTTTTATTAATATTGCTTCTTCATTGCTTATTTGACCCCTATGACAATCATTAAGTGTTGTACCACATGATTCTTGACAAATGTATATTTTATTTTATGTACACTGAGAGCATATGCACCAAGACAAATTCCTTGTGTGTCCAATCACACTTGGCCAATAAAAATTCTATTCTATTCTATTCTATTCTAAAAAAGACAAACTACATGACAATCTTACATTAAAAAATTGAATATATACAATTCTATATCAGAAAAATCTGAATACAAAACATTTAACATGAGTGTCAACCATCCTGTTGACTGTCATTTCCCACAGCCTTTAAGTGGCATCCTACAATTGTCCTAAATATTCCTTTTACGGTCTAACCTTCAGTCTTATCTATCTTTTTATGATATCGTTAATTGGATTTTATTTCCAATCCATTATTCTAACACCAGCTATGTTTTGTTTTAACCATGAGTTGTCCACTCTGCATGAATAAGGCTGACCTTTAGCGAGAACTGGACACAGAACATTCCCCAGGGTTCACTAACCAGCAGAATTATGGAAGTCGCATCTCCCATGGCTGGATACGGTGTTTCTGTTGGCCTTTAAGCTGCCACCTCACCCTGCTTGCTCATCCCCATCTGGGGGGTCTGTTAGTCATCCTCCCCATGTCTCCCCCCTCCCCGGCTGCCTTCCCATTCCTGCCTCCCCTGGAGCTCTTCACCACCTCCTCCTCCTCCTCCTCCTGGATTTGGCCCAAGGATGCCGCCCTCTGAGGTCATCTGGAAGCGGGATTTGTGTCCTCAGCAATATTTTCCCTCCTTCCCTGTTCGGTCCTCTGAGTCAGGCCAGGGAAGGGCCAAGAATGGACATTGGGGGAGCCCATTGACCACACCTGTTTCCTCCGGGACAACTCAGAACCCCCGGCAAGCCCCTTCCTTCGGCTCTGGCTGTTCCACCAGTTGCTGACACCCCCCCTCGGCCCCAGATGTTATCCTGGGGAGGGAGGGAGGCAGTGAAGGTTAACGAGATTAACCAGGTGGTAATATATATCAAAGAAAGGAAAGAAGGAAGGATAAGAGTGAAGAGGTAAGAATGAAGTACAATAACATCAATAGAGGAGGAAATATATATATATATATGAGTGGAAGGAAAGAAATATGAGATATAGGAGAGATAGTTGGACAGGGGACGGGAGGCACCCTGGTGCACTTAAACACGTCCTTTACAGACTTGGAGAGGTCAACCGTGGATAGTCCAAGGGGGAAATGTTGGGGGTTAGGGGAAGATATTATGGAGTCCGGTAGTGAGTTCCACACTTTGACAACTCAATTGCTACAGTCATATTTTTTACAGTCCAGTTTGGAGCGGTTAATATTAAGTTTGTATTGATAATACAAACTTAATAATACAAAATAAGCCACGTCCACGGAGGGGTGGTAAAAACATTTGCAGCCCTTCCCTGGAGGGAGGGAGGGAGGGAGGGAGGGAGGGGAGGCTCTGCCCACGGGTGCCTCCCACGCAGCTTCTCTGCCCTACAAGGAGAAGACGGGGGGACTTTGGCCAGGCGTGCAGGGAGGAGGGGGGACATGAAAGCAGCCCTGAGCTTCCTCCCCCCCACCCTCCTCCTTTAGAAATGTCTGTCAACCCAGCGCAGAGGCAGCCGAGGCAGCGGGGGGGAGGGGCTGCCAGGAGGGGTCCGCTGGGGAGGGGAGGCGAGAAGGGGACCCGGAGCATCGGCACCTCCCAAAATTGGCAACCTTGCCCTGTGTGGGGGGGGGGCAAACGCAGCTCGCCAAGGGACAATTCAATGTTCTTATGAATCATTTCATAATAATAATAATTAATAATAATTTATTAGATTTGTATGCTTCCCCTCTCTGAGGACTCGGAGCGGCTGACAATAAATAAAACATCACATACAAACCCAATGTTAAAACAGTCTTTAAAAAAACCCTATTAAACACAGTCACACAGCCCAAACACACCATCCATAAAATCAAAGGCAGCTAAGGGTCTGTCACTTCCTCCAGGCCTGAGGACATAGATGAGTGTTCAAAAGTTTGCGAAAGGCAAGGAGGGTGGGGGCAGTCCTAATCTCTGGGGGGAGCCGGGGCCGCCACAGAGAAGGTTCTTCCCCTGGGTCCTGCCAGACGGCATTGTTTTGTCGACAGGACCTGGAGAAGGCCAACTCTGTGGGACCTAACCGGTCCACTTAGAGGGGGCTGGAAAGCAGTGTGAAGCGGTAGATAAGTCTAAAATGCTATTTCTTTATTTCTCTCTTTCTTTCTTTCTTTCTTTCTTTCTTTCTTTCTTTCTTTCTTTCTTTCTCTCTTCCTTCCTCCTTTTGTTTCTTCTTTCTCTTTCTTTCTCTGTGCCGGGGGCAAGAGGCTGACTCTCTGTAAACCGCTTAGAGGGGGCTGGAAAGCACTGGGAAGCGGTAGATAAGTCTAAAATGCTAAATACTAATGCCTTCCTTCCTATTTCCTTTTTCCTTTCTTTTTTTTCTTCTCTCTTTCTCCCTTCCTCCCTCCCTTTCTCTGTTTCTCTTTCTTTCTTTGTGTTGGATGTGCTGACTCTCTGTAAACCACTTAGAGGGCTGTCAAGCATTGTGAAGCGGTATATAAGACTCGTTTGGCAGGGCCAAGGGGAAGGGCCTTCTCTGTAGGGGCCCCAGCCCTCTGGAATCAGCTCCCCCCAGAGATTCGCACTGCCCCCACCCTCCTCGCCATCCATAAGACTCTCAAGACTCACCTATGTCGCAGGCTTGGGGCCATGAGGTCTAGATCCCCGGGCCAATAATTGTGATGTGTGGCTGCAATTTGAATTTGTTTCATTGATTTTTAATATATTGAGTTTTTTAGCTTTTAGTTAATTAGATTTGTCTTCGTATTCACTGTTTTATATTGTATGCTATGAGCCGCCCCGAATCTTCAGAGAGGGGCAGCCTACAAATCTATTAAATAATAATAATAATAATAATAATAATAATAATAATAATAATAAATGCTATTGCTTCCTCCCAAGATCTTCCGTGGGGTTCACCCTGGAGTTTAACAGATGACACACACAGCTATTTTTAAAATACTTTTATTTTTTGTTTTAAATATGAATACAGGACATTACAAAAGGAGAAATCCCCCCCCCAAAAAAACCCTGCTATAAAACCAACCAGGGTCTCCCCGAAATGGGAGGAAGCCCCAGCAAGGCCTCTCCGCCACCCGCCTCCCTCCCTCTCGGCCCGCTGGGTCAGCAGCCCACGTACTGGGGAAACACACGCACGCACGCACGCACGCACACACGCGGGAGGGGGCCCAACGACAAAAAAGAGCATCCAGGCAGCTGTGGAGTCCGGGGGGGGTGTTCCCCACAGTGCCGGCCCCCTCCCCAAATCACGGCCCGTCATCGCAGGAGGGAAGCGCTCGGTTCTGTACAGCTATACAGGCAGTGGCGGTGGGCAGCCCCCCCCTTGGGTCCCCCACCCACCCCAAACAAAGGAGGCTCAGCCCAGTGGGCGCCTTCGCAGGGGAGGAGCCCCCACCCCCCAGTTTTCAGTCGAGAGAAAAATCAGAATAAACAGGAGGGGTGGGAAGCTCCACCAGAAGAGCCTTGACCCAGAATTTGAACTCGGGAGGGAGGGGACGGGAAGGGGGAGGGGGAGTAGAGGATAAGATGCCCCTCCCCCCTGTCCCCCACCCACCACAGACCCAGCCGCCCTGACAGCGCTGGCCCAAAACACAACGGAACGGTCAAGGGTTAAAAAACGTCTCTTGGAAAATTCTCTCTCTGAAAAGTGGGGGGGGGGAATGGACGCTGGGACGCGCGCCCCCCCTTTGCCCACCCCCCATAAAACACACAACTGTGCCCCCCTCAACCTCAGACGATCCCAAGACCCCCTCTCAGCCTCCAGCAGGGCTCAGTCGCAGCCCACCTTCCCTCTCCCGGGCCCCAGAACTCGGATGAAAAGCCAACACAGCCAAGAAGAGGTTAGTCCTCATGAAGGTTCTATTTGAATATACAAAATCCAAAGCACCCTTGAATGGCAGGTCCTCATCGGTGACGACACCCCTCCCCAAAAGCTTGACGGAGGAGTTTTGTCGGGCCAACATCACAGGGTCGGGGTGTGTGTGTGCAAAAAGGGGCCCTTCTCAATGCCCAAAAAACGGGAGGGTCCAGGAGGGGGTTGGCTTTGCGACCCCCACCGGCTGCGATCCAGAAAGAGAGCAGGCAGGGGGCAGAGGAGGAGGAGGGGGGGGTTTCTATTTACAGGGCTCTGGTGTGTCCTTGGCAAAATCTGAGGGAGACCCTCCCCAGCTCTGGGAGGAGAAAAAGACCCCTGGGAGCGGACTCCCCGAGGAAGCAGGTCCAAAAGTGGGGGCCACTCGGAGGGAGCCCCGCTAGCAGAGGAGGAGGAAGGGGGGAGAGGCAGGCCAGAGGAGGGTCCCTTGCAGGAGGAGGAGGAGGAGGAGGAGGAGGAGGAGGAGGAGGGGGACGTGGCTTGCCGCAAGAGGCAGGAGAGTCCGGGGACGACCCCCGGGCCAGGGGCAGCGTGGCACAGCCGCAAGGGTGGCGCAGCCGCTCGGAGGCAGAGAGCACGTCGGGTGGGCAGGCGAGGCGTGGCGAGGGCCGGGCCGGCCGCTCTAGGAGCAGGGCAGGTGCTGCTTGAGGATCTGGCGCGTCTGGGGCGCTATTCTGTCCGGGAAGCGGACTTTGAACTCCACGATCAAGTCTCCGCGCTGGGAGGGCACCTTGGGGAACGGCAGCCCCTCCCCTCGCAGCCGCTTCACCGTGCCCGGCTTGATGATGTCGCCGCAGGGCAGCGGGATGACGCGCCCGTCCACCGTGGGGATGTTGACGGTGCAGCCGCACAGGGCCTGCGAGAGAGGAGGAAGAGGAGGAGAGAAGCCGGGTTAGACGGCCGCAGGAGTAGCCAGAGGGGGTCACCTGAGGTCAGACACACCACAACGTCAAAGGTGGGCAACGACCCGGCAACTTTAGGAACTGGTGGACCACAACTCTCAGAATCCCTGAGGACGACGCCCGGGTGTTGCAGTCCGGAGGTCTTAAAGGTGGTCTCTGTTAATGTGTGAGCCGAGTAATCCTAGTTTACCAAGGTTGTGCACACACCGGAATGTTTAGATTGAGACCAGTTGTGAATTACTACTCAGCCACACTGAGATACGCCAACTTGAATCAAAGTTTACTTTGAGAAATGACATCTCCATACAATCTAAAGTCAAACACATAATAAATCAGAATAACAGTCCCAATGTTTCCAAGTGTTACCGTGATCCTGATAAGATATCAAGCCTAGACACATTTTAGCTATAATACAGGACTACAATACAGAGAGGTTGCAGAGCCAACAGTGAGTAGCTTAGACCAGTGTTTCCCAACCTTGGCAACTTAAAGATTTTTGGACTTCAACTCCCAGAATTCCCCAGCCAGCAAATGGGGAATTCTGGGAGTTGAAGTCCAAATATCTTCAAGTTGCCAAGGTTGGGAAACACTGGCATAGACAAAGAGAAACGAAGAGGGTGACTCAGAGAAATAAGCTAGGAACTCTAGCACCCTCTTGTGGCAGTCTGCAACAACTGCAGCCCCTATATTGCCAACCCAACAGTTAGTAACTGTCTCATTGCACAGCCCTGTGCTATGCCATGCCAGTGGGGAACCCAGAGCAGGGCATGTCGCGTGGCCCTGTCCTCAAGCCCTTCCCAGCCCAATCCCTGGCAAGACCATATCAGGGTGAGTCTCGGTGGCCTCCTGCAGCTCCAGGCCTTGCGGTGGTGGGAGAGGAAGGAGGCAGGACGAGGGGACCAGCCCTCCATGGACTCCAGAGTCTGTCTGGGCAAGGGGTGGGCCGTGCAGGAGCCCCCCAGAGGCCTTCTCCCTTCTCCTGCCTGGGCCGACTTCCAGAAGTGGAAACTTTGCAGTGCTGCTGCTCCTGCCAACCTCCACAAGGCCCAGGAGGCCCAACACAGGGCTATTTTTTGCCCACAGCTGACCCCATCAGCTGCCAAAAAGCGAGCACTGCTGTGACCCAGGTTGGGAAGGGAGAGAGGGAAGGAAGGAAGGGGAGGACAGAAGGAAGGAAAGAAGGGAGGGAGGGAGGGAAGACAGAAGGAAGGAAGGGAGGAAGGAAGGAGAAGAAAGAGGAAGAAGGAAGGGAAGGGAAGGAAAGGAGGAAAGGAAGGAAGGAGGGGAGGAAAGAAGGGAGGGAGGGAGGGAGGGAGGGAGGGAGGGAGGAAGGAAGGAAGGAAGGAAGGAAGGAAGGAAGGAAGGAAGGAAGGAAGGAAGGAAGGAAGGAAGGGACAGTCCCGAGAGATCACGGTCTGGAGCTCACCTCATCCCAAAAGCCCCTGGGAAGACCCTCATACCAACAAACCTCCTGACCCCACCACTGCCCCCATTTTGACCCCCTGGCCTCCAAGGCTCCCTGTGGTGGAATGTGGCCTGGATTCCGAAGAGGGAGGAAGCGCCTTCCGGAGGAGCGAGACACAGCCCAGGTTGGATCCCTTGTGTGGGAGGAAGAGGGTGAGGAAGGTGCCTCTTGAATCCAACCCTCACGGGAGGGTCGGCCTGCTTCAGTTGGGAAGGTTCCATCTACGGGTGAGGAACAATCTTTAAAACTCTGCTTGCGAGACCCACAGTGCACCTTTCTATAGGGCTCCTGAGGGGGATGGGTCCATCCACGTGGGAGAAAGCGAGGGACGGCAGCTCCTCCCTGAGGGCTCCCAGAGTGCCGGTTTTAGGGCGCAAATCGTCTCTTTCAGTTGGGCAAGATTCCGTCTGCAAGGAACAATCCGGGAAAGGGCTTAGAGGTTCTCCAGGCACCTTCCTCGGCTTTTGCAACCGGACGTCTCATTTCTGCCCACCCAAAATGCCCCACGGCTCAAGCCTGCTCCCAAGAAAGGCCTCGCTCTGCCAACGCCGCCTCTCTTCCCTGGGAGCAGAGCCTGTGGGAGGGGGGGGGGAGCCACGGGGGGCCCAGGTGGCAGGAACAGAAGGAAGCGTCTCTCGCACACAAGCGGGAAAAGCCACAGTTTTGGCCACTCTGTTTTGGTGCAGCCACTGAACTCAGAGCCAAGAGTGGGAAAGGGAACAAGCGGGTGGTGAGGGCAGCTTGCACACACTGGTCATTCTTCCTCGGGGTGGAGGGGTCACTTTTTTCTTTACCCAAGGGCTACTTTGGGGGAAAGTAGGACTCTAGGAACCCCATTGGTCCCCTCTGCTTACACCCTGTTAGTACTATGTAAATAAGCAGTTGGGCTTGGCAACAAATAGAATAAGCCAACCATGTATGCTTTTACCTGTATTAGAAGAGTATTTTTTTTATCTTTATAAACTTTTATATAGGTTTAGATTTATTATGTTAAAATAGATATTTTCATTTTATATATTTTCATATATTTTATAGATATGTTTTCTTTCCTATTATTATGATAATGACTTCTACTTCAAGTGGAGCAACTTTAGCTAAATGTTTTATGTTATGTTTGTTATGTTTGTCTTTGAAAATTAATTTTTTTTTTAAAGAACAGTATTGCTTTAAGAGCTAATGTTACAGATGGCCACAAGAGGGAGCTACTCTACACTTGATCTTAGCCAAAAGGCTGAGAAGTATACTGTAGTCACAAAAACAAAAGAAGAAATAGCAGAGAATTTATTACTTACTCTCTGTTATAGCTGTTTTGTTTTTGTGACTATGCTGTAGTTAGTAAAAGCTGTGGGTTCAGTTGATGGTTTATGTATTTGTAAGCTAGAAAATAAGCTTATAGTATTGTATATTTATTGAGATGTATCGACTGATTTATCTGTGTATGAAAAGGAATGTTTCATATAATATTTAATACATTTAATGTATCTGGTTTTAACTATAGTTTTAATCATTAGATTTGTACTGTATTGTTATTGTTGTTGTGAGCCGCCCCAACTCTTCGGAGACGGGCGGCATATAAATCTAATAAATTATTATTATTATTATTATTATTATTATTATTATTATATCATTACTATTATTATTATTATTACTACTACTACTACTAACCCATTACTCGTATCTCTGGCCTATCAGTTGATATCTGTGAGACCTCCACCTTTCCTCTGTGTATGTGTTTCTCTGAGCGCTCTGCACACTCCTTAACACACCCGGAAGCACCAGAGGGAAAGGGGGCCACAATTCACCATTTCTGGGGGGGGGGGTGGACTCTCAACAACCCCTCCCTGCCCAGACTAGAGACCCTTGGCTAAACCCACACGGGTGGGCAAGGGAGACCAAGACAGGCCAGCCTTCTTCTAAAGCACTGGAGACAGTCAGCAACCTTCTCCAACGTGGCCAAGAGAGATCCTGGTTGAAGGTCTTGGTTGAAGCTCTTATCTTGGCCACACTGGAGACGGCGGCTGATTCAGGTCTCCCGGCTTAGAAACATAGAAACATAGAAGATGGACAGCAGAAATAGACCTCCTGGCCCATCTAGTCTGCCCTTATACTATTTCCTGTATTTTATCTTAGGATGGATCTATGTTTATCCCAGGCAGGTTTCAATTCAGTGACTGTGGATTGAGCAACCACATCTGCTGGAAGTTTGTTTGAAGCATCTACTACTCTTTCAGTCAAGTAATATTTTCTCACGTTGCTTTTGATCTTTCCCCCAACTGACCTCAGATTGTGTCCCCTTGTCCTTGTGTTCACTTTCCTATTAAAAACACTTCTCTCTTGAAACCTTATTTTTAACCTTGTCTGAAAAGACCTCAACAGGCTGGAACCTTTTTTTGTTAAGGAATCGCCCACAAGAATTTTGATAAAAGCCAATTATACTTAATCCTACATCTAACGACAACAGCAGGAACAGCACTGGCATCGTATTGGGAAAATGCAAAGATTCTTACTGAGGAAGATATAATGGAAGAAAATAACAGCGTGCGCAGGAATGGAGAGCCCCTAACCCAAGCCCTGGAAAACACAGATGAGCTAGAGGACCCCAGTTGTTGGGATAGGTTCTGTGATTGGATAAAGAAAAGGAAGAAGCACAGACAGGGAGTTAATAAACGTTAGAAAACGTGGAGAGCAAATGTCAGAGCTTCAGTCATAAAAGGAAGGGAAAGAAAACACCTGAACACTGCTGTGATTTGATGTATATTATGTAAATATAATTTATGTAATAGAAAATAAGTACTATTAGAATTGTACGTTACAAATTGTCCAACTTTTTAAAAAATGTTTTTGGTGTTTCGTCGTTCATGTCATGTGTGTGATAAATAAAGTATTTTTAATCATAATTTTTTTAAAAACCATGCTGGTCCAAGAGACCACTGGACTTTCTGGCTTTTCCCTGAAGACCTTTCGCTTCCCCTCCATGGAGCTTCACAGGAAACTCTTCAAAGGAAACTCGGAAAGTCCAGTTGCCACTTGAAAAAGCACCTCGGCCTGCCAGCCTCTGTTCCTCGCTCCTGCACTCTTCACATCTCTGGCCCAGAGGGTCACTAGTCCCTCACACAGGAGACAAAGTGCTGGGTCCCCCAACCCTTGGACCCTCTGCTCTTTCCCCACGTGACGCAGGAGATGCACAAAGAAACTGAGCTGAGGCCCAGGAAAGCTAACAGAGAGACAAAGCCGTTGTCCTCAACGTCACTCCTCAATGAGTTCCATCAACTTATTTATTTCTTGTGGTGGTTGGCTCACAACCAGGCTCTCTGGCCACGGACTTTGAGCCAGGGACGTCTAGGCACGGCCGGCCTGTGTGGCTGCGGGAGGAGTCAGAGGATGAGCCGGAGGAAGAGGGAGAGTCTGGGGGGGAGGAGCCTACAGAGGCTGTAGATCCCCCAACTGGGGCTTTGCCAGCGTCTGGGGAGAAGGAAGAGGAGATAAGGGATCCGATCCTGAATGTACGGGTGAGAAGGGTGCAGGGGAGGCAGGAGCAGTTACGGAGGCTCAGAAAGAGGAAGTGAGCTCAGCTGTGCATAACCTGCATTCCCAGAGACTAGATAAGGGGAGGAATTGCAAGGGGCTTCTTGCAAAAAGCCAACGTTTGTGCCTCTGGAGGAGAAAAGCCTGTGAAGAGCATTTTGCCTGACAGACCTGGAATTCAGTGTTGGACATTTATAGGGTTAACCTTGTGAGTAGACTTTTGGCTGGGAAGCAAGTGTGTGTGCTGTTATCTTTTTGGCAAAGGAAGAGACATTGCTTAAATTTTTTAACCATCTAGTCCAGGGGTAGGCAAAGTTGGCTCTTCTGTGACATGTGGACTTCAACTCCCAGAATTCCTGAGCTAGCATGATTGGCTCAGGAATTCTGGGAGTCGAAGTCCCCAAGTCATAGAAGAACCCACTTTGCCTAACCCTGGTCTAGTAAAAAGAACTCTTATTTTATTTTGAAAGTTGTGTGTGTGTGTTGCGGCCAAGACAGAACATTTATAAGTCAAATGTCCGAACTGCCCTGTGTCCTCCTCCCCCCACCGGCTGCAAGCCAAGGACCCACCTCTTTAAGACTGATCATGGCCGTGTAGATGATGTTTGTCCCGTCGCGGCGGAAGTGGCCGTGCGGCTTGTCCTTCAGGACGAAGACAATGTCGGCCGGGATGTTGTCCGGGGTGGCGTCTCCTTCCTTGGGGAAGGTGATCTTGGTGCCTTCCTTCCAGCCGCGCTTGATGATGATGTTCAGGATCTTGTCCTCCGCCCGCACCGTCCGCCCGTCCGGGTTCAGCCGCCGCCGGGTGATCTTCATCCGCTTCGTGGCCCCGTGGTAGATTTCCTCCAGAGAAACCTTCAGCTCGTGGATCACGGGTGGGTCCTGCACCTTCCGGCGCATGGGGATGGGCTCCGGGTGCCGCCGATGGAGCCCGTTCACGCCGTTGAAGCCGAAGCGGCTGAACGCGCTAAAGGGGTCGTCACTGTCGTCATCGAGGTCCATGTCCTCGTGGTCAAAGCCGTTGAAGACCCTGGAACGGCTGCTGCTGAAGAAAAGGTCGAAGGGGTTGGAGCCCCCAAAGAAGGAGGCGAAGGTGGCATGTGGGTCTCCGTGGAAGGTGTAGTGGAAGGTGTTGCCAGAAGGGCCCGAGGGACCACCACCCGTCTTGAGTCCTGGAAGAGACCAAAGGGAAGAAGAGCCGTCAGCGGAGGCTGTTCTCTCTGGACGGGTCAACGGTCAGAAATAAAAACAAAAGCCACACACACACTTTCGGAAGTTGATCATAGACAAAATCTATTGGTAAAACAAGTGCATGCAATAAACTGGTTAACTCTAAAGAATTCTGTATAGAGCGTTGGTGAGACCCCATTTGGAATAATACTGTGTCCAGTTCTGGAGACCTCGCCTACAAAAATAAATTGATCAAATTGAGGGGGTCCAAAGACGGGCTACAAAAATGGTGGAAGGTCATAAGCATAAAACAGACCAGGAAAGACTTCATGGACTCTATCTGTGTAGTCTGGAGGACAGAAGGAAAAGGGGGGACATGATCGAAACATTTAAATATGTCAAAGGGTCCAACAAGGCTCAGGAGGGGAGTGTTTTTAATAGGAAAGGGAACGAGAAAGAGGAGTAGATGCTTAGAACAAACTTCCAGCAGACGTGGTTGGTCAATCCACAGGAACTGAATTTAAACATGCCTGAGATAAACATAGATCCATCCTAAGATAAAATACAGGAAATAGTATAAAGGCAGACAAGATGGACCATGAGGTCTTTTTCTGCCGTCCATCTTCTTTGTTTCTATGCTGGCAGCGCTCCCACCTAATGAGCCAGAGACAAGAGAAGTCCAGGCTGCAAGCCAGAGAGTCATTAATCTCAGTCCTTGAAATGTTTCTGGCAGTTTGACCAAAACTTACAACTCAGCAAAGCTTTACAAAACATGGGATGAGAAAGATCCGGAAGCAGAGGGTGCTCTCAGCTTCGAGTCTCCAACCGCCCTGATACAAACGTTGTTCGCCATGCCCACTTATCCTCAGATTGTCCCTTATATACTGACAAGGCGTGGCCAAGTGTCCCATAGAGCTACTAATGCCACGAACCTCTCTCCTTTCCAGATACTCGTGTCTAGACACCGTCCTTCTAACTCTGGCATCTAACAGGAGGGCCTCCTCCTCCTCTGACTCACTCAATACCATAACTGGGGGTGCTACAGTCTCTGGTGGGCCCCCAGTCTCTAACTCCCCCTCACTCTCAGACTCGGGGGTCAAGGACGCAGGCCTAGGATACCAATACCTTTCCCTCTCCTGGTTCTCGAAATCCGTGTCCAGCTGAGGTGGACGTGGACCACTCACAACAGAGGAGACGTAGAACAGTGATTCCACCTTGGACCTTCAGCCAAGAAGAGTCACGGCCTTTGCCCACCAACAGTCCTCACGATCCGGGGGGCAGAAGCAGGGCCCAGCCTCAACTCTGCCCTTAAAGCCTGGCCCATGTTGGGAGGGCAGCCCCAGAACCTGCTTTGGCCCTTGACCGCCAAGGGCCCGTCTTGGACACAAGGATTGAACAAACTTTTGGGATGGTTGCCTGTCTAACAAAAAAGTTGGAAGGTCTTCAAGTCCAGCCCCCGTGAACCATTTCAGACAAATAAACAAGGACTAGGGGTGAAATGATGGACATGTTCCAATGTTTGAGGGGCTGTCATAGAGAAGAGGAAGGGGTGTCAACCTATTCTCCAAAGTCCCTGAAGACAGGACAGGAAACATTGGAGGCAACTGATCAAGGAAAGAAGCAACCTGGAATGAAAGGGAGGGGTTTCCTGGCACGTAGAGCAATTAACCAGAGGAACGACTTGCCACAGGAAATGGTGGGTACTCCAACACTGGGAGATTTTTTTTTATTTTATAAATCTTTTTATTAATTTTCATAAAAGGACGCACAAACTTACAAACATTAAACATATAGTTTGGGGAGGTATCCTCCCCACTTATCTCAAAAGTGTAAATGCAGATATAGAAAAAAGAATACAAAATTGAATACATAGTTGAATACTAATACATAAAAAAATAGCTAATAATAGATTTAAAAAAAAACTAGTAACAAGTAATTTAAACTAAGATAAAATCAAACATTCTTCTCATCTTATTACTATTGTATATATAAACTAATTCTAGTACCATTGTTTAAAAAAAAAACACAAATATATATGGTTGAGATTTGTTTTTAACACTGGGAGATTTTAAGGGGAGACTGGACAGCCCCTTGTCTCAATTATAACAGGGTCTCCTGCTTGAGGAGGGGGTTAAGAGCCGGGGTGGTGCAGTGGTTAGAGTGCAGCACTGCAGGTAACTGCTAGCTGTAGTTCAGCAGTTCAAATCTCCCCATCGGCTCCAGGTTGACTCAGCCTTCCATCCTTTCGAGGTGGGTCAAATGAGGACCCAGATTTTGGGGGGGCAAACAGGCTGTAAACACTTAAAGAGGGCTGTAAAAGCACGGTGAAGTGATAGCTAAGTCTACATGCTATTGCTATATGGATTAAAAGTCCTCTATGGTCCTTTCCATCTTGTTTCTGATGGTTTGTGTGTAAATCATTTGGCTGATCTGTGTTTTGTAGCACAGGGGTCAAGACTGAAGACTACGGACCCCTCCTGGCTCCACCCCGCGGCTATTTCGGACAGGGGAGGCTGACCATGTGGGTCCAAGCTAGTCGGACTCTAAGGAAACCTTCTGCAAGGACCAAGGTCAATTGAAGAGGTGGCTCCGTCCAGAGAAGAACCCCAGTCCCCTGGAGCTCCAGGCACAGGCCCTGCAGGACATTCTCTGCCCAATCCCCAAAGGAGGCGGGGGGGCAAGGCCGGAGATCTTCACTTTTCACACCTTCCTGTTTGTCCTTCAATTTGGGGCCGGCCTGGAGACCTGGTCCTTTGCGCAGGCACCCAGAAGACCCCCCTGGAGCACTGACACAGAGGCTTCCTCCTCCCTGCATTGAGGGGGGCTCTCTCCCCCTCTACAAGGCACCCTTTTGCCGCACGAATCCCAGCGACCAGTTAGGTCCCACAGAGTTGGCCTTCTCCGGGTCCCGTCAACTAAACAATGTCGTTTGGCGGGACCCAGGGGAAGAGCCTTCTCTGTGGCGGCCCCGACCCTTTGGAATCAACTCCCCCCAGATATCAGAGTTGCCCCCACCCTCCTAGCCTTTCGTAAGCTCCTTAAAACCCACCTCTGTCGTCAGGCATGGGGGAATTGACATGTTCCTTCCCCCTAGGCTTATAAAATTTGTGTATGGTACGCTAGTGTGTATGATTGGTTTTTAACTTGTGGTGTTCTTAAAATTAATTTAATATTGGATTTGTCTTGTATTGCTGTTGCTGTGAGCCGCCCCGAGTCTGCGGAGAGGGGCGGCATACAAATCTGATTAAACTTTAAACTTTAAACCCCCAGATCCAAATTAGCCTGTGAGATGACCCCAAAGGCAGAGCTGAAGGAGCAGCCAGCCCAGCCCTGAGGGGCAGTCGGAACCCGAATGGAGCTGGAAGGGACTTTGGAGGTCTTCTAGTCCAGCCTCCTCCTCAAGCAGGAGACCCTAGACCAGGGATGGCTCTTGTGCTTCCCCCAAGCATTCGTACCCCCTGACCACAACCCCCTCCAGCCCCCACGTGGGTGCACAGGCCTCTTTCAAATAACGGCCAAATGGGCAAACCGGAAGTCCATTTTTCCAAACTTCCGGTTTGCCCGTTGTGCTGTTTTTTGCCCTCTGGAAGCTCTGGGGAGCTTCCCTGGAGCCCTTCCCCAAAGCCTAAAACCATCATGCTAGCATGCGCATGCCTTGCGTGCCCTCTGATATGGCTCTGTGTGCCACCTGTGGGATGTGTGCCATGGGTTTGCCCTCATGGCCCTAGACCAGTGATGGTGAACCTACGGCACAGGTGGCACACGGAGCCATATCTGCAGGCACAGGATCCATTGCCCTAGCTCAGCTCCAGTGTGCATGTGTGTGCCGGCCAGCTGATTTTTGGCTCGCATGGAGGCTCCGGGGGGGTGGGGGAGGGCGTTTTTATCCTCCTTTGGCTCCCGTGAAGCCTTTGGAGCCTGGGGAAGGCGAAACACGAGCCTACTGGGCCCCCCAGAAGTCGGGAAAGAGGCTGTTTCCGGCCTCCAGGGGGCTCCAGGGAGTGGGGGGAAGTGTTTTTGCTCTCTCCAGGCATTGAAATATGGGTGTGGGCACTCGGGCACATGTGATAGTACCTGTCCACGCTCTTCTGGCATCGGAGGAAAAAAAGGTTGGCCATCACTGCCCTAGACCATTTCACTCAAGTGGCTCTCCAGCCTCTTCTTAAATCACTCAGTGATGGAGCCCCTACAATATCTGGTGGCAAGCAGTTCCCTTGGCTAATTGTCCTCACTGTCTCCTGAATTCCTGGTTCCTTCTCTCCTGCCTTAGTTTCTATTTGTTCTTCTGTTCTTCCTGCCAGCCCAGCCCTGCTGCCTATTTAAAAAGGGGGGGGGGGTGTCTTCCCCCCAGATTCTCAGGGCAAGCAGGGGGCAGAAGGCCAGGAGGGAGATGGGGGGGCAGCCTTTTCTGGACGCTTGTCTGACCAGCTGCCCCACAGCTGTTGGTTTACAATCACAGCAGCCCTTGCGGTCGGAGGGGAGAGGGCTTGTCTGGAAAAGGGGGAGGGCTAAAGGGAGGGGAGGGGCGGCCCCTAACTCCCACTTTGGGGCCAAAATGTTTCCTCCCCCCCCCCATGGGCCTTCTCTGATTAACAGGCTAAATTCCCCCTTTAACTCTGACTCCTTGCTGAGCTCACCCCCCTTCCTTGTGAATGGACCGGTCAGGGGAGCAATGAGGCCTTGTCACTCACTGCCCTGGCAGAATTAGGAGGCCCACTCAGCCGCCAGAGCAAAGGGCTTCTTTATTTTTAGACCCTGATGGAGGCGGGAGGCCCCCCACCCACCCAAACCTCCCCAAGGGACAGGACCACTCTGCTTGCCCCCCACCCCCAAAAGGCCAGGAGCAGACAAAAGGGAAACTAGAGGCCCCAGAGGGAAGGGTCATCTCCCCCCTCCCCCCCCAGACCTTGGCTGCTGCCCTCCCTGTTCTTTGAAACTGCCCCCCCTCCTGCAAAGCAGGGGGGGCACAGATATTTGCCCCCTGACTCAAAAGAGGAGCCTTGGATTCTTTTGCAAGGGAGGGAGATTCCAGGACAGGCCGTTCTTTAGCCCAGATGAAGAAGTCCAGAACTATTTGGCCACTCAGTCCTCTCCCGACCCCCGAAAAAAAATTATTTATTTAATTGATGGCTTTTTTCGCTGGGCTCCGGAGTGATTCCCAGCTCCTGGGTAACAACAACACAAACAGAGCTGCCAAAACTTGTGGCGCTGCCAAACGGCCCAGGATAGCTTACGAAAGGATGACTAAAATTGGGAAAGGCTCTTCGGGTCCAAACACACAACACACACACACACACACACACACAGAGTGAGAGCAGCAGCAGCAGCAGCATGGACTGAAAAGGAAGAGAAGCCACCGCCTCCCTTGGACCCAACGTGCAAAGACCCCCCCCCCCCGGAGAAGGAATCGGGGGCCCTGAGAAAGTCCTGTCCAGGGACCCCAGGTGGAAGGGATCGGCATCTGTGCTCCCCCAAACCTCAAGAGCCCCCCCTCACCTGGCAGTCAATTGGGAGGGGGGATAACTGGCCAGGGAGAGGTTTTGGGGGGCCACCAAAGACCCCGAGGGCCCCGCTTACCCTCCTCTCCGTACTGGTCGTAGACGGCCCTCTTCTTGGGGTCGCTGAGCACGTCGTAGGCCTCGGCAATCTCCTTGAACTTGTCCTCCGCATGGGGGTCCTTGTTCTTGTCCGGGTGGTACCGCAGGGCCATTTTGCGGTAGGCCTTCTTGATCTCATCCTCGTTGGCCCCCGACTGGATGCCCAGGGCCTTGTAGTAGTCCTTCCCCATGGCCGAGACGGGGGCAACTGCCGACTCCTTGTTCCTGCGCCAGGGAGGGGAGAGACCCAGATCAACGGGCGAGAGGAGCAGGGAGGGGCGTCACCGGGGGAGCTGGCATCCGAAGGGCACCACGTCAGCCCTGCCTGGACAGCCCTATTCCCTGCCCCCTGGCCCACTGAGAGGCGGGAAGGCAGGAAGAGCAGCCCGGACCCTGGGAGCCTCTGCGAGCCATCGCCACTTTCCCCGGCGGCAGCAGGCAGGCAGGCAGGCAGGGAAAGCCTCCGAGCCAGGAGAGAGAGAGAGAGAGGGAGACGGCGGCAGACTGCCGTACACGAGCTTTTCCTCGAGCGAGCGGGAGTTCACGCAGGGACACGTCCCCAGCCTGTACCGCCGGAGACGGCAGAGGATGGAGCTGTTAGACGGAGACATCTTGCAACGACGGTGGCGAGCTATTTTTAAAGAACTCCCAAAGGAGAGAGCCCGCCAGCCCACGGAAGGACGGCTGCGACTGGGGCATCCCGAGGCCCCCAGAGGTGCTGCTGGCCCAGGGCCAGACAAGGTCCGACCACCACCTCCGCCCAGGCCGGCCGAGGCTGCTTGTTGGGGTTGAGGCTGCCTTGCTGACCACCTCTGGAGACCCTCAAGTCAAACCCAGCTGTGCCCCCATCCCCAGCTGCAGGGTGGCCCTCAATCTCCCCCTCCTCTCTCTCCCTCGTGGGGGCACCAGAGGTCAGAAAGGGCCCCCCAAAAAAGCTGGGTTTGAGAAATTTGGAAGGGGGGGAACAAGCCAGACACACAAAGGCGCACGGACCCCTCTGGCTGCCCACAGTACAGCTCTCGATGCTGTTTTGTCCCTCTCGGACCCATCCATCCCCCCCTCCATCAAATGACCTGCCCCACTGTCACTTTCCAGCTGAGACTGGGGATGATGGGTGCTGGAATCCATCCCTGGGGCAAAGGGAGCGAGCCAAGCCATCCTCGGTGGGGATCCCACTCTCACCAAGCGGCCCCCACCCGTGCCTGGACCGGAGCCTCTGGGGTCCCCAGCAGATGCCCAGGCGGGGGGGGGACCTGGGTGCCTGCCCCCCCTCCTGAGCCCCAGCTGCCCGGGGGAGGCAGCGAGTGACGCCAGCAGCGCTGCTGACACAGAAAGCCAGAATCCCCGAAGTTCAGCGATGAGATCAGGAGCCATAAATAGCCGCGCGGGCAGGTGGGCAGCGGGGGGGGGGGAACACACGCGGGGGGGGGGTATCTCCGAGTGGGCACCGACAAGGACGGGGGGGGCACGGCTCGGCGGCCCGGGAAAAGGCGACCCCCGCTCCCCCGCCAAGCCCCGCTGAGCCCCTCCCACCCGACGGCTCCCGCCCCGATGGGCATCGTCCCCCTCAACCCCCCCCCCGCCTGGACAGCAGGCAAGCGCCGCTGGAAAGGAGCCCCCCCAAAAAATCTTCAGTCCATTGGAAAGACAGCCGCCCCCCTTCCATTTCTCCCACCCGCGGGGGCCCCTCGAGGGCAGCGGTTCGGTCCTGTGCGGGTGCGGGGAGAGGCGGGCGCCCGACCTCTCCAGGCGGCTCCAGAAGAGCAGGTCGGCGGGCACGGCTGGGCGGCCGGGGAAAAGGCGACCTTCCCTCCGGCCGGAGCCCCCGCCCCAGCCCCGCTGCGCCCCTCTTGGTGGGTCCCCCGCCCCGATGGGCAACGTCCCACAGGCGCCGCCCGGACTCCCCCCCCCGCGCCCCCAAACTTCAGCCCATTGGAAAGACGGACGCCCCGCTATTTCCCCCACCCGCGGGGCCCCTCGAGGGCAGCGGTCCGGTTCGGGTGCGGGGCGAGCACGGCTGGGCGGCCGGGGAAAAGGCGACACCCCTCCCGCCGCCGACCCAGCCCCGCGGCGCCCCCTTGGTGGGTCCCCACTCGGCATGGTCCCTCCCGCCGGGGCAGCAGCCGCTCCCCAGTATCTCGCCCGTCAAGCGCCGCTGGGACCGAGCCCCCCCCACTTCCCCCCCGCGGGGCCCCTGGAGGGCAGCGGTCCGGTCCCGTCCGTGTACGGGGCGAGGCGGGGGGGGCGTCGCGCTACCTGTCGAGGCGGCTCCAGAAGAGCAGGACGGCGGGCATGGCGGAGCGGCGGCGAGCGCGGCAGGCGAGGAAGATGCCGAGAAGCGCGTCCGCCGCCCCCGCCCAGCGCCGCAGCCGCCCCGCCCTCGCCCCCGCCCCCCGCTCCCCCCCCCCGACGGCACCTGCCCGGCCCAACGGCCCCCCCGCTCCTCCCTCCCGCCGCCGCCACTCACCGCCCGCGCCTGGCCTGCCTCCGCCGCCGCCTCCCGCTCGGCCGAGCCGGGGCAACTAGCGGAGCGGGAGCCCGCCCTCGCCTAGCAACCGCGCGCCCCGCCCCGCCCCCGCCGCCCTATTGGCTTCGGGCGCCGCCCGTCTCCCCACGGCGCCCATTCCCTTTGCAGGAGAGGGGAAGGCCGAGCCGGCCACGCCCACCCCCCTACGCCCGCCTCCGGAGAAGGAGCCCATTGGCTTCGCCCGCCGGCGGCCCCGCCCATTCTCCGCTGGCATTGGTTTCTAGGAGACGACGGGGGGGCGCGAGAGGCGCGCGGCCCTTCCCTCCCCGCGCCGCTTCCCATTGGCTGCCGGCGCTCCGCTTTGACTTCCGAAGGAAAGCCCCACGGGATCCTTCTGGAAGCCCCGTGACGTCACAAAGGCGGCGGAGGGGGGCCCGCCTCCACAGAGGGCGGGGCTTCAGGCCACGTGGAAGAGTCGCGCTCCGCCCCCCGCCCGCCCCGATCCTGGCTTGTTTGATAGGGATGGTGGCTTGCGCCTGTTAATAAGCAGGGATCGCCCGCGTTCTCCGGCCCCGCCCGGCTGGATTCCTTAGATCTCCCTTGGGTCACCTGATAAAAATGGGTAGAACCTGAGGCCTAGTGGTTAGAACCTTTAACCCAGGTTTGAATCTTTCTTTCTTTCTTTCTTACTTATTTGTATGCCTGTCCTCTCCGTGGACGCGGGGCGGCTCACAACAAACACACAATAGATAATAAAACAATTTGATCCTGGTAGCGCTGGTGAGGCCCCATTTGGGATAATTCTGTGCTCGGTTCTGGAGACCTCAGCTACCAAAAGAGATGGACCACATTGAAGGGTCCAAAGACGGGGAACAAGAATGGTGGAAGGTCTGAAGCATCAAACGTATCAGGAAAGACTTCATGGACTCAGTCTGTAGAGTCTGGAGGACAGAAGGAAAAGGGGGGACATGATTGAAACATTTAAATAGGTTAAAGGGTGAAATAAGGTCCAGGAGGGAAGTGTTTTTAATAGGAAAGTGAACACAAGAACAAGGGGACACAATCTGAAGTTAGTTGGGGGAAAGATCAAAGGCAACATGAGAAAATATTATTTTACTGAAAGAGTAGTAGATCCTTGGAACAAACTTCCAGCAGACGTGGTTGGTAAATCCACAGGAACTGAATTTTAAACATGCCTGGGATAAATATATATCCATCCTAAGATAAAATACAGGAAATAGTATAAGGGCAGACGAGATGGACCACGAGGTCTTTTTCTGCCCTCAATCTTCTACGTTTCTATGTTCGGATAAGACTTAAGAAACATCCTAAAAACTAAAAACATTCCACCATCATTCACTCAATCAATAATTCTAAACACATTTGCTGGGGAGGGGAGGGTATGGCTAGCTGACGAGAGCTGAAAAGCTCAAAATAGGCCTATCCTGGTTGTCTCTGTTTCTTTATCAATTCTTTACAAATTTGAAAGTATGATTTGGTGTCTTGGTGGCTCCTGCAGTGGGGCTGAGAGGTGAGAAGCAAAAGGGAGCAGTGAGTTCTGCCAGGTGACTTGAAAAATTATTATTATTATTATTATTATTATTATTATTATTATTATTATTTATTAGATTTGTATGCCGCCCCTCTCCGTAGGGAACCCTTCAACAACCCAACATAACCCTAAGTAAATCAAACTTGTGTGAAATCAAACTGTCCACCTGGGAACTGATGACCATCAATTTCACATGTGGTCAGCACATTCAATTTTGTACAGAACAAGAAAATGTTTCGTTCATTCAGACCTAGGAGGGGGTTTTTTGAGGGTCCCCTTTATTTTTCTGAGCCGTGTGTTTCCCTTCTAACCGAACATAAATGTCACCCCTTTATTCAAGGTGTGGGGGCATCCTGAGCCCCTTAGGCCACGTGGGCCCCTGGGTCAGTGGCAGGAGTTCCCCAGCCCCACCCACATCATTAGACACCTGGACACATTGGCCAGGGGCAGACAGTAACCACCCAAGGAGCATTTGCACAAGGGGAGGGGACTGGGGTGGCTCACAACAACAATAATAACAGTGTGACAATGTAAACAAATCTAATATTAAAAAGCACCTAAAACCCCGTCATTTAAAAACCATGCAACACGAGCCTGCCATTCATAAAACTATATAAGCCTGGGGAGATGTCTCAATTCCCCCATGCCTGGTGATACAGGTGGGTCCTAAGCAATTTACAAAAGACAAGGAGGGTGGGGGCAGTTCTGATCTCGGGGGGGGGGGTTGGTTCCAGAGGGCTGGGGCCACCACAGAGAAGGCTCTTTCCCTGGGGCTCGCCAGACATTGTTTAGTCAACGGGACCCAGAGAAGGCCAACGCTGTGGGACCTTATTGGCGGCGGCAGAAGGTGGTCCTGGAGGTATTCTGGTCCGATGGTCCAGAAATGTTCACTGCTTAGCAAGTGAGCTTTCCTCCATTTTACAAGCTTTCTTGCCTCAATGGTCCTTCAGTTGTTCTGTGAACCTGCCCGACTCCCAGTGACGCCAGTAAGATGGCAAGTCTTCTCCATGGACAAAATGGAAGGCAGTCCTTGACTTATCATCATCATTATTATTATTATTATTATTATTATTACTATTATTATTATTAATTACATTTATACGCTGCCCCTCTTCGAAGACTCAGGACGGCTTACAACATATAAAAGCAGTATACATCAAGATATGATTAAGTTAAAATTAAGAATCACATTTAAAAAGGAACTAAAAGGCCTGTCAACATGCACACAAAACCATTCAATCAACAAACACACTATACATTCATTGGCCCCAAGCCTGGCGACATAAATGAGCCTTAAGACTTGCGGAAGGCGAGGAGGGTGGCGGCAGTGTGAATCTCTGGGGGGAGCAGATTCCAGAGAGCCGGGGCTCCCACCGAGAAGGCTCTTCCATTAGGTCCCGCCAAGCAACATTGTCTAGTTGACGGGACCTGGAGAAGGCAACTCTGGGGGACCTAACCAGACACTGGGACTCATGCGGCAGGAGGTGGTGATGACTGTTCATTTAGTTTCGTAATTCAGTCGGTTGTATGAACGCAGCCAAAGCAGTGTTTACATTGATTCTACTTGCTGTGCATTTGTGTTGTGTTATAATAAAACTCTTTCTGGTGTGTCTTGAGTTTAAATAAATGTTTGACATCAGCAAAAGGAAATGTCCCGTTTCACAGCTCCCAAAAGTGTGATGGCACCGATTATTCTGACATTACAAGGTCTCCCCTCCCTTTGCCACTGAGCCAGCCGTGATCCACCTCCTCTCCACCCTGCAAGGCCCGGGATGAACTCACTTCCCCACCCCCCCCTTCCTGTGCAGGTAGATTCTTGGCAGGATTTTAGAGGGAGAGAATAGAATAGAAACATAGAAGATTGACAGCAGAAAAAGACCTCCTGGTCCATCTAGTCTGCCCTTATACTATTTCCTGTATTTTATCTTAGGATGGATCTATGTTTATCCCAGGCTTGTTTAGATTCAGTTCCTGTGGATTGACCAACCACGTCTGCTGGAAGTTTGTTCCAAGGATCTACTACTCTTTCAATAAAATAATATTTTCTCACGTTGCTTTTGATCTTTCCCCCAACTAACCTCAAATTGTGTCCCTTTGTTCTTGTGTTCACTTTCCTATTAAAAACACTTCCCTCCTGAACCCTATTTAACCCTTTAACATATTTAAATGTTTCGATCATGTCCCCCCTTTTCCTTCTGGCCTCCAGACTCTACAGATTGAGTCCATGAAGTCTTTCCTGATACGTTTTATGCTTAAGACCTTCCACCATTCTTGTAGCCCGTCTTTGGACCCGTTCAATTTTGTCAATATCTTTTTTTAGGTGAAGTCTCCAGAACTGAACACAGTATTCCAAATGTGGTCTCACCAGCGCTCTATATAGCGAGATCACAATCTCCCTCTTCCTGCTTGTTATACCTCTAGCTATGCAGCCAAGCATCCTACTTGCTTTCCCTACTGCCCGACCACACTGTTCACCCATTTGGAGACTGTCAGAAATCACGACCCCTAAATCCTTCTCTTCTGAAGTTTTTGCTAACACAGAACTGCCAATACAATATTCCCATTGAGGATTCTTTTTCCCCAAGTGCATTATTTTACATTTGGAAACATTAAACTGCAGTTTCCATTGCTTGTAAGTGCAGTTGGAGGAGGCTGTGGTGGTGTGTGAAGGGGAGGGGTTCCCCAGAGGTCATCTAGACCCAGAACTGCTCACAGGTGGGAAGTGCCTGGTGTGGACTTTCCTGCTGGGGCTCCTCTCCTCCTGCCCTGCCTGGCGCATCTTGGCACACTGAGAAGACCTTCTGCCAGGGCCCGGCTTTGCCCCAGGAAGGAGGGGTGGGGAAGGGGCCTCGGGTGCAGGAGGAGGCCCTGCCGACTGTGGCCAGTGCCCAGAGGTGGCTCCCAAAACATGCCATCAAATTTTCAATTTAGCAGAAGGGAATTTGAAATGAATGAGACTCAGACAAGGAGTACAAGATGGTTCCGTTTATTCAGCTCTCTCGAAGTGACTTCAGCAAGGAACGCATCTGAGCTGTCAGTGTCAGAACAGCCCTTTTTATACGTTCAAGGCTCGCGCCTAAAAGAAACGGCCGTGCGTCTTAGCCAATCAGACGCGGCCAAGGTTTATTCATAGTTTAAACAGTATTTACAAGGTCTTTTCTTTTACAGAATTTTACATTGGTTATATACAGACTTAACACCCCTCCCTCATTAGTTGAAACAAACTGTCAATCAGTGAGCCAAGTGACGTAGTCCTCCAATCGATTGGGCCGGCGTGACGTGCGCTCAGACCTGCGCAGATCATTACCGGCTGGTATGTCTATGGTGGAGGTTGGCTCGTCGTTGTCTCCTGTCCGCGGCTGGGCCCAAGTTGGGGCTCTGGCCTGCGGAGACAAGTATGTTGATGGCGCACCGTGCCCAGAAGAGGAGGAAGGCTCGGCGTCGCTGGAGGTTGCATCTGGCCGTGGTAAGTCCTTTTGTAATTCCAAAAGTTCGAGTTGCGAATTAATGTCTGCTTGGGGGGAAGAATTTCCGTTAGCGGCCGGCTCTTCACTTGGTGTTATGCGCCCCCTTAAGTGATCGATGTGCCGCCTCCATGTGCGGCCATCTTCCAATTGTACCACATAAGATTTTGGGGCTGTTTGTTGCATTATTTTTCCTTTCAGCCAACTCAACCCCCCATCAAAATTTCTAGCAAAAACAAGTTGCCCTAGGTACATATTTCTTTCAGGTGCTATACATGTTTCATTATATACATTTTGAGTACAATAACGAGGGTGCAACCTGTCCAGGGGGGACCTTATTTTTCGACCCATTAAAATCTCTGCTGGGCTTTTGTTTGTGATGGAATTTGGGGTGATATGCTGCATTAGTAAAAATTGATCTAATTTGTGTTGTATTTCCCCTGGGCCTGCCCTGCGCAAGGCTTCTTTGGCCACACGTACATAACGTTCTGCAAGGCCATTAACCCATGGCGAGTAAGGGGATGTGAGTGCGTGTCTGACCCCTAAGTTGCTTAAAAAACACTCAAATTGTCTGGCAGTCAATTGTGGCCCGTTATCTGAAACTAGGATGTCTGGGCACCCATGTGTGGCAAACAAATGGTATAATGCCTTAATGGTGGCACAAGTAGTAATGTTTTGCATAGCAATGATTTCCACCCATCTGGAGAACGCGTCTACCACAATTAAAAAGTTTTGAGTTCCAATAGGCCCTGCGAAGTCAATATGAACGCGGGGACCATGGCCCAGTGGGTCTTTCCCATTCCAGAGGTGTTGTTTTCGGGGGATTGGGTCGTGACTCCTGGCAAGGGTCACAGTTTGCTACCCCATTGCTCAATGTCCCTATCTAAACCTGGCCACCACAAGTAACCCCTGGCCAAACCCTTCATTCTGACAATGCCTGGGTGGCCTGCATGCAACATACTTAGTACCTTCTGTTTTAAGGTATTGGGAATGACCACCCTGTCACCCCATAACACGCATCCCTTCAAGTAGGATAATTCCAAGCGTTTAGATTTGAATTCTGACAGCCAGTTTCCTCAGAGTCTCCCAACCATCCTTTTTGAATACAATTGATTACTTTTAACAATAGTGAATCTTTCTTAGTGTGCTCAGCCACCTCTTTGGCAGTGGTCAGGCAGTTTTCCTCAAGGTCAATTAGTAAAACATCCTCTGTGGGGGTTGGATCTGAGACTAATTCGGGCATGGGGCATCTACTTAAGCCGTCAGCATGGTTTATTGATTTTCCCCCCTTATGTGTTAGATGGTATTGGTATCCTGACAGGAATAGAGCCCATCTTATTAATCTAGGGGACATGAAGGGAGGAGTTGGTTTATTGGCAGCTAGAAGACCAAGCAAGGGTTTGTGATCTGTTATTAGTTCAAAACTCCTCCTACAGAGATAGTAATGGAATTTCTTAACGCTAGAGACTAGGGCCAATGCCTCTTTGTCTAATTGGCTGTAATTTTCTTTCTGCCATGGACAATGTTTTAGAAAAGAAGGCGATGGGGGCCTCTGTATTGTTTGGCATTATGTGAGCTAATACCCCGCCAACCCCATACGCCGAAGCATCGCACGTGAGCCTTATTGGCAAAGTTGAGCTATATTGAACCACTACGCTTTTAGAGGTCAATAACTGTTTATTTTATGAAAAGCTTCGCGCTCCATTGTGCCCCAGGTCCAGGGAACTCCCTTCTGCAGCAGTCGGTGTAGTGGTTCTGCTGCCGTTGCCTCTGTTTCAGGAAGACAGAATAAAAATTAAGGAGGCCCAGAAATGCTTGGAGTTCTGTCTTATTATTTGGCTCGGGTGCTTTGGTTATGGCCTCTAATTTATCTGCTGTGGGGTGTATTCCTTCGCTGTCTATTCTATAGCCCAGAAATTCTATGCTATTGGCTCCCCACACACATTTGTCTGGTTTTACTTTTAACCCCTTAGCTTGCAGTCTGGCCAACACTTCACTGATGCGCATGTTAATTCTGCTTGGTTTTTTCCTGATATAAATATATCGTCAAAATATGGGAGGTTCCTTTTATACCTGCCAATAATCGTTCCATGAAACTTTGAAAATACCTGGGGCGGGTACTGACCCCGAATTGCAGGCGGGTGCACCTGAAAGCACCCCTATGGGTCCTATGGTCTGGGCCAGGGATGTGGCCTCATCGACCGGAAGCTGTTGGTACGCTTGCGCCAGGTCGATTTTTGAAAATACTCTCCCTTCCCCCAAGGAATGTAGCAATTGTTGGACTACTGGGATCGGGTATGGATGGTGTTGAAGGGCTTTATTGATAGTGGCTTTGTAGTCTGCACAGACCCTTAAGGAGCCATCAGGTTTAACTGGGGTGACTATGGGGGTTTCCCATGGCGCTTGTTCTACAGGGACTAAGATGCCCTGGGCAATCAATTTGTCCAATTGGATGTCTAGTTTAGGCAATAGTGGTAGGGGTACCCTGCGAGGCTTAAGTCTGACTGGGGGTACCTTGGGATCTAGAGAGAAGGAGATAGGGGCCCCATTATAGGTGCCCAAAGTAGGGCTGAAAACCTCTGGAAATTCTTGGATAAAGTTAGGAATATCAGGTTCAGCATTTACATGACAAAGACCCAGTATTTCAATACCCAAAGGAGACATCCATGTTAACCCCAGGAGGGAGTGTTTGGCTCCCTCAACCACAATCAGAGGAAGAAAATATTCACAATTTTTAAATTTTACAGGCACATCTACTTTCCCCAAAACAGGTATAATATTACCTTGAAAATCCCTTATTATTAAAGTTGAGTTAACAAAGTCAGTTTTAAGAAAATTTGGCATATACATTTTGAATTTGTCCCAAGGCATAATAGAATGCTTAGAGCCTGTGTCTAATTCTAGGTTACAGGGTTTGTTATTTAAAAGTAGTGAGATGATAATCTTGTTCCCTCCTTTAGCAGTTGCGCAATTTACGTAAGTTTGTGCTTTACCTCGTGCGTAGTCACGGTTAGCGGTAGAGTCGTTTCTGCGATTGAAGCCTCTGGAAAATTTGTTGTCTCGCGGTTGTTGTGCCTGGTTGTTGAAACGTTGTTGGCGGGGTGTAGAGAAGGACTCCTCTGGAAGGGGCGCTCTGCAAGCCTCTGCGATGTGCCCGCGTCGATTGCAGCGGCGGCAAATGGCGTCCCTGAAGGGGCAACGCTGTCGTGGGTGATTTCCTCGGCAACCGGGGCATGGGTTGGAGGGACGTTGGTATCTGGGTTGTCTGGCTTGCTCGGATGGCAGCAGGAGACAGGTGTCGTCGTCCGTGGCAGCTGGGCTGAGGTCATCTGTGGTTTCGGCGCGGGAAACAGCAACGGAGATTTTGGAGACGGTCTCCTTCTTTTCGTGTTCCTTGAGTTCTTTGGCGGCCGCGTCAGCTACTTCGGCTGTTTGAGCCAGCTTGATGACTGACTGAAGCGTTGGGTCGTCCTCTGTCAGGATTTTGTTTCGGACCGTCGCATTCTTCATCCCAAAGATCAGAGCGTCTGTGAGGCGAGCTTCTGGGCTGTCAAATTTGCACTTTGACAGTACCGTGCGAAGTCTCGTGGCGAATTGATTGATTGTCTCAGACTCACGCTGGGTCATCCTGGAAAATTGATGTCTGTAGACTACGGCAGGCTTCGTTGGTTTGAAGTGGTTTGCAAGTCTTGCTTGGAGGTCGTCCCACGGAACGGATTTAGCTGGAAGCGGGTCGGTGAGCGTTTGGACGAGGTCAAAAATCTCGGTCCCGCAATAGTTCAAGAAGATCGCCCGCTTCCTGTCGTCTTCAGCTTCTCCCATTCCTGCCGCTTCTAGGAAGATTTCAAATTTTGCCATGTAGGCGTCCCAAGACGACTTCTCGGGGTCGAAGTAGTCAGGAGCCCGGCCGATCTGGAGGTGATTCATGCTTGACTCGTGGATTCTTCGTTCTCTCGTCGCCAGTGAAATGAATGAGACTCAGACAAGGAGTACAAGATGGTTCCGTTTATTCAGCTCTCTCGAAGTGACTTCAGCAAGGAACGCATCTGAGCTGTCAGTGTCAGAACAGCCCTTTTTATACGTTCAAGGCTCGCGCCTAAAAGAAACGGCCGTGCGTCTTAGCCAATCAGACGCGGCCAAGGTTTATTCATAGTTTAAACAGTATTTACAAGGTCTTTTCTTTTACAGAGTTTTACATTGGTTATATACAGACTTAACAGAATTCTTCTGATAATGCAGAATGGCCCCATCACTTATATTAATTGCACCCATTACCTTAATTGCATTTCACTTGAGATGCAATCGTGAGAAACCTCACTCAGGCTAATTTCACACCACCCGAGCCCTCGAGTCCTTCCCTGGGCCTTTGCAGAACCTGCTGCTGCCCTCAAGGTCCCCGGAGAGGTTGGGGCGCGGCCTTTCCCTCCCCGGCCTCCCCCCCCCCTTTCCCTTCCTCTGTGTGTATGGCCTCCAGCCCCCCACGGCTGCCTCCGAGCCCTCCCTCCCTCCCCTTTTTCTCTTGGGTGGAAGGATGGCGTAAAAACCAACACATGAAAAGGGCTGCCATGACCTTGACGGGGCCAAAGTATCCACATGGTGGGGTGGCTCAGTGGCTAGAGTGCAGCCCTGCAGGCGCCTTCAGCTAACTAATCTCCCCACCATCTCAAGGTTGACTCAGCCTTCCTTTCCAGGTGGGTCAAATGAGGGCCCAGATTGTTGGGGGCAAGAGTCTGATTCTGTAAAGAGGGCTGGAAAAGCACTATGAAGCAGTATATAAATCTAAATGCTATTGCCCTCTTTCCTTCCTTCCTTCCTTCCTTCCTTCCTTCCTTCCTTCCTTCCTTCCTTCCTTCTTTCGTGGCTCAAATCACACTTGGCCAATAAAGAATTCTGTTCTGTTCTGTTCTGTTCTGTTATACACACTGAGAGCACCTGCACCAAAGATAAATTCCTTGTGTGCCCAATCACACTTGGCCAATAAATAATTCTATTCTATTCTATTCTCCTCTATTCTCAATAAAGATTCCATTCCATTCTATTTTATTCCAGACCACACTGCCCTGCCAGGACTAATGATGGGGTTGTTTCCCTTTTGATAGATCCTTGATTAGGCTGTTTACTCTCGGATTCCTTGACCACCAAGTGTACTTGCACATAAACCCAGAGCGAATCCCCTTCCCTCCCAGCACTGGGTCAAGAAAACAGAGAGCACCAGGGACCCCTTATTTCAACCCTGAGCTACAAATATTCTCTTCTATTGGCATATTAAGATTCTATTTCTTTGTAAATAATCAAATAATCTGTTTCCTACAAATAAATCCCATTCCATTCTGTCTCTTCTGGAGATGGAAAACTGGGCAGCATACAAACCTGTTTGGAAAATATTAATTTTTAGCCAATTGGTTATGGTTTTTTAAAATAATTTTTATTGAAATATATACTTTAAAAGCAGAACATATAAACACTTAAGACAAACAATTATACATGGGGGGGAAAAGAATATTCAATTAAATAATTCACGTTCATTAAACACAACATCTTAGTCATTTTTACAGCTATTACAGACGATGATACTGAAAAAAAAATAATTCCGGTTATTTGATTTATATATATGTTTCTTTGCTTTCAACCACCTTAAATCAATCAATATCACAATATCTCAATTAGTACAAATTAGATGGTTCATAATAACTTTAGCTTTTTGATACTTTTAATTTTCAGATCTATCCCGTCTCGTAGGTGCCTCTTCCTTTCCATCCCCAAACACCACCGTTTTTCTTAGGAAACATCCTTTCTCCTCTCGGCCCTCAGCCTCCTGAGACTCCCCTGCCCTGCTGGGCCTTGTACGGAGGGGCCAATCCTTTGATTGATTGATTGATTGATTGATTGATTGATTGATTGATTTTGTCTAATACACAATGAGGGTTTTAGTGGGTAAAATACATGATAAAGGTTATAGAGGAGATACTCATAGTAAAATATATCTAAGAAAGAATAGAAGAGAAGATAAAGGAATAGAACATATCAATGAAAGAATAGAAGAAGAGATATAGGAATAGAAGAAAGGTATAGGAGATATAGGAGAGACAATAGGACAGGGGATGGAAGGCACTCTAGTGCACTTGTACTCTCCCCTTACTGACCTCTTAGGAATCTGGAGAGGTCAACCGTAAATAATCTAAGGGTAAAGTGTTGGGGGTTTGGGGATGACACTATGGAGTCCGGTAATGAGTTCCACGCTTCGACAACTCGGTTATTGAAGTCATATTTTTTACAGTTAAGTTTGGAGCGGTTAATATTAAGTTTAAATCTGTTGTGTGCTCTTGTGTTGTTGTGGTTGAAGCTGAAGTATTCGCCGACAGGCAGGACGTTGCAGCATATGATCTTGTGAGCAATACTTAGATCTTGTTTAAGGCATCTTAGTTCTAAACTTTCTAGGCCCAGGATTGAAAGTCTAGTCTTGTAGGGTGTTCTGTTTCAAGTGGAGGAGTGAAGGGCTCTTCTGGTGAAGTATTGTTGGACATTTTCAAGGGGGTTAATGTCTGAGATACGATATGGGTTCCAAACAGATGAGCTGTATTCGAGGATGGGTCTGGTGAAGGATTTGTAGGCTCTGGTAAGTAGTGAGAGATTGCCAGAGCAGAAGCTACGTAGGATTAGGTTTACAACTCTTGAAGCCTTCTTGGCTATGTTGTTGCAATGGGCTTTGGCACTTAGATCTTTAGTTATTAGTATTCCGAGCTCTTTAACCGAGTGGGGATTATCTGTGATAATTTGATTATTCAGAGTCCAGATTCTTCTTCCCAGTCCTGTGCCACCCTCAGGCCTGACAAGCAGCCCATCCACCCTGATTCATCCTTGGTTCTTGTCGCCTTTCCCTCCGATTAGGGGAGTGAGGCTGCTGTGTCTCCCAGCCATCGTGCCCAGATGTGGCAGCACCCATGTTAAACAAGTTGCACAACTGCTCCTTGGGCAAACCGCATAGCCGACTATTAAGATTTTTGCATTATACGATCAACACCTGCAGCCTTGCTTTTTTCAGCATTCTCTTAAAAATGATGAGCAGCCTTTCCCTCCCCACCCCTGCTTGGAGTCCTGGCTTCTGCTCTTCCGCATTGCACGGTGGTTGTTATACACTTTAAATCTCTATTTTCCTCTTCCCTGCTAATGCAATTTAATTTCTCTACTGGAACCAATGTGGGGAAGGTAGGATTCACTTCACGACTGGATTGCTAACTTATGAACTGCGGTGATTCACTTAACAACTGGTTGTAAAATGGGGCGAAATTCACTTAGCAAATGTCCCACTGAACAGCAGATATTTTGAGCTCAATTATGGTCCTAAGTTGAGAACCACTTGTAGATTCAGGTAGATTCTGGCCCCACCTTCTTCTAAAAACTAGAGAGATCATCCATCAAGCAATGGAAACTGCAGTTTCATGTTTCCAAATGTAAAATAAAAAAGGAATCCTCCATCTGAGTATTGCATTGGCAGTTCTGTGTTAGCAAAAACCTCAGAAGAGAAGGATTTAGGGGTAGTGATTTCTGACAGTCTCAAAATGGGTGAACAGTGTGGTCGGGCGGTAGGGAAAGCAAGGAGAATGCTTGGTTGCATAGCTAGAGGTTTCAGAAGCAGGAAGAGGGATATTGTGATTCCGATGTAGAGAGCGCTGGTGAGACCCCATTTGGAATAATTCTTTGTCCAGTTCTGGAGACCTCACCTACAAAAAGAGATGGATCAAATTGAATGGGTCCAAAGACGGGCTACAAGAATGGTGGAAGGTCTTAAGCATAAAACGTATCAGGAAAGACTTCATGAACTCAATCTGTATAGTCTGGAGGACAGAAGGAAAAGGGGAGACGTGATTGAAACATCATTTAAATAGGTTAAAGGGTTAAATAAGGTCCAGGAGGGAAGTGTTTTTAATAGGAAAGTGAACCCAAGAACAAGGGGACACAATCTGAAGTTAGATGGGGGAAAGATCAAAAGCAACATGAGAAAATATTATTGTACTGAAAGAGGACTAGATGCTTGGAACAAACTTCTAGCAGATGTGGTTGGTATATCCACAGTAACATCAACCTGGCAGTGGAGTTTCACTCTGAGAATTCTGGGAGTTGAAGTCCACAAGGTTAAAGTTGCCCAAATTGTCGTCGCCCCCCCCCCCGCCTCTGTCCACGTCATGTGGCCTTGGGGTGGGGGAGATGGTCCATTCCCTCCAGAAATAGTTCCTCCGTGAAGCAGCTTCGAGCACCAAATTGGCACCTGGTGAGAGGGGGGTGGGGGGCGAGAGCCATCAGATGCAGCCGGTGCCCTGAATCCCATGCTCAGCGGGAGCTGCAATTATCTCTTTCTCACTTCCTGTGGCTCTGGGAGGACTTGACACAGAGGAGGAGGTTGGGCCACGTGAGGAGCAGGGCAGCCGTCCAGCAGAAAGACAACTACTCAGATGGAGAACAACGAGGAGGCTGACCCTTACCTTCTCTCTGCTCTGTGCCAAGAAGCTCCAACTGCCCAAGGAGCTGCTGATCCAGTTCTACAGAGGAACCACTGAGTCTGTCACCTGCACCTCTGTCACTGTCTGGTTCGGTTCGCAACCCAACAAGACCGACATAGACTCCAGAGGAGAATCAGAACTGCAGAACAAAACAATGGCTGCCAACCTGCCTTCCACTGAGGACCTGTAGACTGTAGTCAAAAAGAGGGCAGTGAAAATATTGACTGACCCCTCGCATCCTGGACATAAATTGTTTCAAATACCACCCTCAAAATGTCGCTACAGAGCACTGCACACCAAGACAACCAGACACAAGAACAGTTTTTTCCTGAACGCCATCACTCTGCTAAACACTGTCCAACTATTTACTAAGTCTGCACTACTATTCCTACCAGTTTTTTCTCATCCTTCCTATCACCCATCTCCTCCCACTTAGGACTGTGTGTCTGTCACTTGTTGCTTGTGTCTTTAAGATTTTTATTGTTTCCTCATTGCTTATAGCAATAGCATTAAGGCTTATCTACCCCTTCACAGGGCTTTTACAGCCCCCTCTAAGCCATTTGCAGAACCAGCCTTTTGCCCCCAACCATCTGGGTCCTCATATTACCCACCTCCGAAGGATGGAAGGTTGAGTCCACCTTGAGCCTGGTGAGATTTGAACTGGTGAACTACAGCCAGATTGTTGGGGGCAAAAGGGTGATTCTTTATAAACCACTTGGAGGGGGTGGTGGAAAGCACTGGGAAGCGGCATATAAGTCTACGTGCTATTGCTATTCCTTCCTTCCTTCCTTCCCTCTGCCCACTGCCAACAGTTCAATCCTCACCAGGCTCCAGGTGAACTCAGCCTTCCCTTCCTTCCGAGGGGGATCAAATGTGGACCCAGAGTGTTGGGGGCAAGAGGCTGACTCTCCGTAAACTGCTAAGAGAGGGCTGGAAAAGCACAGTGAACTGGTATATAAGTTCACTTATATACCATAAGAGCACGCAACAGATTCAAACTTAATACGAACCGCTCCAAACTTGACTGTAAAAAATATGATTTCAACAATCGAGTTATCGAAGCGTGGAACTCATTACTGGACTCAATAGTGTCAACCCTTAACCCCCAACATTTCTCCCTTAGACTCTCCACGATTGACCTCTCCAGGTTCCTAAGAGGCCAGTAAGGGGCGTACATAAGTGCACTGGTGTGCCTTTCGTCCCCTGTCCAGTTGTCTTTCCTTTCTCTCACTTATCATATATATTCCCTTCCTTTCATATATCCTCTCGTCTAAGTTCACTTTACCCTTATATATATTACTACATGTCTATTTTTCTTCCTATGTATTTGTGTATTGGAGAAATGAATAAATAAAATAAATAAATAAATAAGTCTACCTGCTATTGCCCTTGCTATCCAGGAAGGGGCTGGGGGAGAGAGGTCCAGAAGCCCCTTCCAGGCCTTCGGGGTCCATCGTGGCACATTTAGGGCTGTGTTGCCCCTTCAGGGGTTTTCACCTTGTGAATCATCCTGATTCTGTTGGGAACAGAAGGGGCATAAATAGTGAAATTCAAAAGGCGGGAGGAGGAGGAGGAGGAGGAGGAGGAGGAGGAGGAGGAGGAGGAGGCAAGGGGTGGAAGGCAGAGACCCGGGATGAGCCCCAGGGGCCGAAGGAGAGCATTTCGGGGGGGGGGCACAAGGATGCCAAAACTGATCCCACCAGAAGCAGGAGGGAGGAAGAGCAGGGGAGACGTGTGCAGAACCTTCTATTCTCCAAAGCTGCAGGAGGCAGGACGAGAAGCAACGGAGGGGATTAAGGAGAAAGTGTCCTGGCAGTGGGAACAATCCCCCCGTGGGACAGCTGGCCTCCAGAACCTGCAGATGCTCCATCCCTGGAGGTGGGCGAGGGGGAGTTTAAGAAGTTGCACAGCTGTTGGACAGCCGAGTCTTTGGAGAGGGGCAGCATACAAATCTAATAAATAATAATAATAATAATTATTATTATTATTATTATTATTATTATTATTACTATTATTATAGAATGATCTAGGGCAGAGGTGGGCAAAGACGGCTCTTCTATGATGTGCTGCTGGCGTGATGGGCTCAGGAATTCTGGGAGTTGAAGTCCACAAGTCATAGAAGAGCCAACCTGGTCTATCCCTGGTCTAGGGCAGTGATGGGGAACCTTTTTTCTCCCGGGTGCCAAAAGAACGTGTGGGCACATTAGTGCTCATGCATGAATGCCCACACCCACAGTTTCATGCCTGGGGAGGGCGGAAACAGCTTCACTCTCTGGTGGCCAGAAAGAGCCTGTTTCCCGACTTCTGGTGGGCCCAGCAGGCTCCTGTTTCTCCCTCCCCAGGCTCCAAAGGGTAAAAACGCCCCCCCCCCCCTGCATCTCCCTGGAGTCTCTCTGGAAGCCATAAACGCCCTCCCGGAGCCTCTGTGGGAGCCAGAAATCAGCTGGCCGGCACACCCGTTGGAGCTGAGCTAGGGCAACAACTCATGTGACAGCAGATATGGCTCCATGTGCCACCTGTAGGCCCGGTGCCATAGCTTCTCCATCACTGAAGTAGGGCTTCCTGTCTGAGCAGGGGGTTGGACTAGAAGCCCTTCAAGGTCCCTTCCAACTGTTGTTCTCTTAGTTCAAAATCCTGGGGGCATCACATCTCATGGTCCAAACTCCGCCGAAGAAAGGGAGAGTGCGGGGGGGGGGCTGGGGAGGGAAAGACAAGGATATGTTGGGAAGGAGGAACCAAATGGGGGAGGGGCTCTCAGGCGGCCCCTGCAGACCCTGGGACTGGCCCCAAGGGGGAAGGCCAGGGGGAGGGACTCACAGGGGAGGGGCCGAGGGCTGGAAGCGGCAGGAGAAACCGGAAGCAGCCAGGGGGTCGTTGGGGGCCGGAGAAGGAAGGGGTGGGGTGGGGGGTCCTGCTGGGAGAGGAGTGCAGGGTGGCAGAGGGGGCGAGGGCAGTCTTCCCAGCCACTGACCAGAGCCCACAGGGCTGTCCGTCTCCAGGTCCGGTCAGCCAAACCATGTCAGCTGGTAGGAGGTGGGGGGAAGGGCCTGGTCAGAAATAAGTTTATTTCAATGCAAGAAAATGGTTTGTAACCCTGGGAAAGGCTGATGGAAGCCATAATCAGCATGTCATCATGGCTTTGCTAACTGTGCTGCAACCTGATTGGCTGTAACCTATATAACAGGAGTAGCACCCTTGCATGGCGGTGGTTTGTTATAGAGAGGTTTTGTGCTGAGTGGTTTGTAGTTAGTGCTTAGTGGTTGCAGTGGTGGATGTAATAAAAGTTATATGATAGTATTGTGGATAGTGGTTAAATATAAAAGTGATCGTTTATTTAGAGAAGCATTTTGATAAGAAGAAAAGTAAAATATGTTTTTACATGTCTCTTTTTCCTTTATGTACACTGAGAGCATCTGCACCAGAGAGACAAAATCCTAGTGTGTCCAATCACACTTGGCCAATAAAAATTCTATTCTATTCTATTCTATTTATTCCATTCTAGGAGAAAGTCTGCTGCATTGTTTTTCATTGAAGACTTCAATTAGGTATGATGGTTAGTTGTGGTTAGTTAGTTGGTAGGTTACCTTCCGCATGGGCAAACCTCTCCCTACAGGCCTTCTCTGTGGCGGCTCCGGTCCTCTGGAACCAACTCCCCTGGGGGATTCACATGGCCCCCACCCTCGTGTCCTTTTGAAAGGCCTTCATGGCTTTGCTGACCGGCCCCGGGGCCACTGACCGTTATAATCTGCTCTGGCCTATAGCTATGAATGAATGTCTATATTGGGGGTTTAAACTGTATTTCCATTATTGTATTTTTTCTATTGTTATAGGCTGCCCTGGGCCTATACATTTAATAAAATGAAATAAAATGAAAAGGGAAGACATTTTGCCGAAAGGAAATTCATTCAAACGGCTGCAAACAGACCGACCGAGAGAAGAGAAGGTGGGGAGTGGGCCCAGGTGTCTGTGGGCCTTGCAAAGCCCCCACTGTCCATTTTCTCTGGTGAGGAATTCGGGAGGACGATGGGCAGAGGGCCAGCACGCATCCTGCCAACGGCCGAGAGAGAGCCAGGGTGACCTCTGGCTGACCATTCACGCCGCTGAAGACTCTGCAGGAGACTAATCAGCGTTTGGCTTGTGCAGGCGGCGAGAAGAAAGACCACCTGGCCGAGATTCCTAAGCAGGCACCAAGCAGGCCGGCCCGACCTTCCTTTGCTGCCAGGCTGACCGGTCTCGCTGATCGGCAGAGCCGGCGGACAAAGGCAGCCTCGTCTTGCACGGCGTCTCCTGGAAGATTCCCGCAGAGAAGGGGGCAAAGCCAGGCCGGTCTGCCCTGGCAGCAGAGCCGGGGAACAATCGCCCGTCCGTGGCGCTGCCTGCAGATGGCAGGAAGCCTGGTGGGGCTGTGTCCGAGGCCCTTGCGCCACGCAGCCTCCGAGAGAAAATGCTGCTGTCCGATCGTCCACTGACAGATCTGCATAGCAAACTCTAAAAAAAGCTTAGAACTATGTCGCCTTTGACACGACCTCAGCACAGCCCATAAAATCATCGGCTACAACGTCCTTCCGGTCAACGACTACTTCGGCTTCAACCACAACAACACACGAGCACACAACAGATACAAACTCAGAGTAAACCACTCTAAACTCGACTGCAGGAAATACGTCTTTAGTAACTGAGTAGTTGATGGATGGAACTTACTCCCTGACTCTGGTATCACCACCTAACTCTCAAAACTTCACCCTTAGACTCTCCACTGTTGACCTCTTCCAATTCCTAAGAGGTCAGTAAGGGGCCTGCATAAGTACACCAGCATGTTGTCTCTAAGTACTATCATGTATATAATAAGTAGTGTAAGTAGTATCATGTATATATTCCTAAGAGGTCAGTAAGGGGCCTGCATAAGTGCATTAATGTGCCTTCCGACCCGTCCTATGCTCTCTCCTATATCCCAGATATCTTCTATCCCTATATCTTTCTTCTATTGATTTATTTTATCCTATATTCTCTCTTCTATTCTTTCTCTAATTCTATTTCCTCGAAGGTGTCCTCTATTACCTTCATTGTGTATTATGGTGTATTGGACAAAATGAAATAAATTAAATAAAAATCATTATATCTTTGTATACCACCAATACGTACTTGACAAAAGAAGCAAACAAATAAATAAAATAAATAAAAAGGGGCAATATCAAAATTCAAGAGGGAGCTTGGCAGAAACAGGCAAGAGGAGCGGAATGGAGGGGAGAGAAGGCAGGACGGACGGACGGGCTGCCTGGAGAATCCTGGAGGTTCAAGTCCAGAAGTCTTAAAGTTGCCCACTTTGGAGAGCCCGGCCTTGGGCCAAAGTGTGGCCAGGCTAGGCTGATGCCAGGGCTCCGATGCCCGGCAGGCCTTGGGCACCTCTGCACAGGAGCAAAGTGCCCGCATGGCTGGAGGGCCAGGCTCTGTATACGCAGGCGAGGGAAGACGGGGTGGGGTGGGGGTGGGGGGCTTCAGAGGAAGATGGCTGGACTGCCCCCACACAACTGGCCTTCCAAAAGGCCGTGAAGACCTGGAGGGCCCTGGACACTACCATCGTGTCACGGCTGGATTGTGAGTGTTTGGTATGGATGTCTGTGTGACCAGATAGTTTAGAATTATCATTATTATTATTATTATTATTATTATTATTATTATTATTATTATTTAATTGGACTTGTATGCCTCCCATCTCCGTGGACTCAGGGCGGCTCACAACATATACCAAAATACATAACAATAGTTGGTCCAATTAATACACTAAAACAATTCTTAGATTTCTAATTTAAAAACATTCATTCACATTCATACGATAATCATGCTAACAACATTTCATTGGGCAGGGGAACGTCTAATGTCCCCAAGCCTGATGACAAAGATGTGTTTTTTGACTCTTGCAGAAGGCAAGGAGGGTGGGGGCAGTGCGGATCTCCGGGGGGACCTGATTCCAGAGGGCCGGGGCCTCCACAGAGAAGGCTCTTCCCCTAGGTCCTGCCAGCCAACATTGTTTGGTCGATGGGACCCTGAGGAGACCAACTCTGTGGGACTTCACCGGTCGCTGGGATTCGTGCGGCAGAAGGGGGTCTCGGAGATAGTCTGGTCCTGTGCCACGCAGGGATTTATAGGTCATAACCAACACGTTGAATTGTGTCTGGAAACAGATTGGCCGTCAGTGCAGTCCGCGGAGTGATGGCAAGAAGGCCCAATACCACTCACGCGGCTGCATTTTGGACAATCTGAAGTTTCCGAACACTCTTCACAGGTAGCCCCATGATTCTTTCTTGGCCAAGTGGGGTTGGACCCACAAGGGATTTGTCTTGGGTGCAGATGCTCTCAGTGGACATGACCACCATATAGGTTATGACCTATGAAGCCCTACCTGGCATTGGACCACAATATCTTTGGGACCGCCTTCTGCCTCACAAATCCCAGCGGCTGATAAGGTCCCACAGAGTTGGCCTTCTCCGGGTCCCGTCGACTAAGCAATGCCGTCTGGCGGGACCCAGGGGAAGAGCCTTCTCTGTGGCGGCCCCGACCCTCTGGAATCAACTCCCCCCGGAGATTAGGACTGCCCCAATATTGGATTTGTACGTTGTGTATTGTGTTGTGAGTCGCCCTGAGTCTTCAGAGAGGGGCGGCATACAAATCTAAGGTGACTTTTTGCATTGCATTGTATTTTATATTGTTGTAAGCCGCCCTGAGTCCCCCTGGGATTCGGGGGCCCAGAAGTCAAATAAACCGATTATTCTCCTGGGGGGGGGGGGGGGCGAGGGCAGCCGGGGAAGGGTCTCCCAGCCTCAGGGCAGCCTCCGGGGGAAGGAGAGGCCGGCGGGGCCCCTGGAGGAGGAGCGGCCCCCCCGGACAGAGCCAGGCGGGGGGGCGGGGGGGGCGGCTGCCGGAAGCCGAATGCGCGCGTGGCGGCATCCTCTGCGGGGGCGTCGTGACGGGGGGGGCGCCGCCCGGCGTTGCGTAACTTCCAGCGCCCCCGGAGCTGCTGCTGGCGGGGGGGGCGCCCAGAGCCGGGGAGGGGCCAGCAGGGGAGGGAGGACGGCGGCTCCCCGCCAACGGGGCCCTGGTTGCTAAGCGCCCTCGGTTGCTAGGGGGACGGTATCTAGGGCGGCAGATGCCCCCATTCCCCCCACCCCCGGCGAACGGGCCGTCTTCCCACTCGGCGGTCGGGGCCGGCGGTCCTCGCAGCAGCTGGGGAGGTGGGGGCTTCTTCCTTCCTCCCTTCCCCCCCCAACCAAGCCCTGCTCTCAGTCAGGCCCCGAGGCCCAGCAGGCCTTGGCCCCCAGATGGGTTGGGTGGGAGGGGGCGCCCAGGGGGGGATCCGGGAAGGGGGTCTCTTTCCTCCCCCCCATTGGAGAGGTGAGTGGGATGCTCCCCAAGGCAGGGGGGGACCAAGGCGAGCTCCCCCAGGAGCCCCTCCAGCTCTGCCAAGGATGCTCCACCTGTCACTCAAGGGCTTCTGCTGGATCCCCTCCCCCTTCAAGGAAGACCACGGATGAGGCAGTTTGAGTGAGGCAGGTGTGGCCCCTGGACAGATGGTCCCTCTCCCCCTTCAACCCCCCCACGCCCCCTGCACAGCTTTGGATGCTTCTGGAAGGCCGGGGGGGGGTCTGGCTGGCTCTCCCACCTGAGCAGCAGCTGCCAGGTGAGTGGGAGGAGCCGTGATGCCACTCAGCATCTGCAGCCACGTCTGACTTCGCACCTTCGTCCCACGCTCGCTGGATAAAAGAGGAAGGACCAGAGCCCCCACCCACCCACCCAGCCTGGCTCTGCAGGTACAGGCAGCGGTTTTGCCCCCCATCAAAGAAAACAAGCCCTGGAGATGCCCCCCCCCTCCTGGGACACCCAGCAGCCCTTTCGAGGCAGGGAATGGGGAGGGGTTGCAGCTCTTTCCTGCCTCTCCCTAGTTATGGGCCTACTAGGCATCCAGGAGAGCCCGTTTGGTCTAGGGATGAAGGCCCCAGGCTGGCAAAGAAGAGACCCTGAGTTCAAGTCCCACCTCAGACATAAAAGCCAGCTGGGGGGGTCAGGGCCAATTCTCCCTTCTCAGCTCAACCCACCCCACAGGAGTGTTGTGGTGAGGGAAACAGGAGGAAGGAGGTGGGTTGGAGATTCTCAGTCATCTCACCAGGGTCCAGGTGGACTCAGCCTTCCGTCCTTCCCAGGGGGGGTCAACTGAGGACCTAGATTGTTGGGGGCAAGAGGCTGACTCTCTGGAAACCCCTTAGAGGGGGGGTGGAAAGCACCCGGAACCGATATACAGTATAAGTCTACGTGCTATTGCTACTCCTTCCTTCCTTCACTCTGCCCACTGCCAACAGTTCAATCCTCACCACTGGCTCAAAGTTGATACAGCCTTCCATCCTTCCAAGGTTGGTAAACTGAGGACCTAGATTGTTGGGGTCCAGAGGCTGACTCTCTGTAAACCGCTTAGAGAGGGCTGGAAAGCATTGTGAAGCGGTAGATAAGTCTAAATCCTATTGCTATTGAGGTCACGGTGTCACGAAGGAGCTTTTTTCGACTGGACTTTCTGGTTTTTCTTTGAAGACATTTCGCTTCCCATCCAAGAAGGTTCTTCAGCTCTGCAGTCCAGTTGTCTTGAGTTATTTGTAAAAATTATAACAGGCAGGATATAAACAATTAAACTGGGGAGGGAAGCAGAGGCCAGGTCCCAGCGGTTTGGCCTTTCACTGCCTCCTGCACAGAGGCCCTTGCTACAAGGACTGTTTGATGCCAGTGACAGCAAATACGTGACAGGCGGACGGCTCCAGAGAGGCTCCACACCAGGTGATATAATACGACTGATGATGACGCCGTGAAATCTCCACTTTGGTACTGTAGCCGTGTGCATTGTGAGGACAGATTGCTGCTGGAGGAACCTTCATCGGATGGAGGGAAGGAAAAGGGGGAGAGAAGGAGGAAGGAAGTAGGAAGAGGGGATGAAGGTTGGAAGAGGAGACCGTTGGGTTAGATAGCAGGCGTTGAAAACAGTGCAAAGTAAAATATTGGTTTATGAAATACGGAAAATGCCTGGGTATTTTATTGATATATTTTAAGGCGCATGTGTTTTTTATAAAAATGGAATTTGTGGAAAGGAATAAAAATAAATAAACCTTTTTTTAAAAAGAAAACTTCATTGGTAAGAAAGAGGGTTGGAGGGTTTCAGCAATCACCAAACTTGATTTTCTAAACAAGTTAGAAAACTGCTTGAAGTCTATAAATGGGTGGTATAAACCTTGATTTTTTTGGGGGGGGGGTGTCTGAAAACCCCTGAACTTCTGTTCTGCCGGGCTCTATGGTATGAGTCTCCCGAAAATTCAAAAACAATGTTCTTTATCACAAAATTCAAAAGAAACAAAGCATCCTTTTTGCATTGCAAAGAGCACCCGTCCCAAAACAACCTTGTAGGCTGTACAATCCCCTTAATCAGTCCTTAAGTACTTAGCTAGCAGCTGTGAAGAAACATCACAGCCCTCCTTCTTCCATGAAGTGAAACACACACACACTTTGCTCTGCTTTGGTTTCAAAGTCGTGAAAAATCAACAAACTCTGGAAACAGCAAGGCACAGTCCTGAAGAAACAACGATCAGATAATCTTCCACAACGGCCAAGCCAGCACGCTGCTATTTATATCAGCAGCTCTAATTACTGGAGCCCCCCCCCCCCAAACACAGGTGGCCTCTCTTATCTCCTGTAATATTTCTTCAATTGGTCTCTTTGATGCATAATTCTGCCCCTGCGTGGGTCTAACACTTCCTCACCCGAATGGATCAAAGATAATGGAGATTGGCTTCCTGGGCTGTGTGCCAAGCCCCCCTCTTCCAAGTCACCCCCACCTTCTTCTTCGTCCGAGGAAACTGCACTCCCTGACTCTGTCGGCAATAAAACAGGCCTAGGACATGTTGATGCTTCCCCTGCCTCCACCTCCACACTCCTTGGGGCAGGAGCTGGGCCAGAGCCAACCACAACAACTTCAACACCCAGAATTCCCTTGGCAGCCAAGGCTGGAGACACCCCCCCCCCCCTTACTCAAAGGATTCAACATCTGGATGGCCAGACTAGCTTCCAGGCCGGAAGAGCTGAAGACTGTGTGGAAGAGGCATTTGGCCAGGTTGGGGACTTGGGCGGAGTCATCGATGGTATTTATTTTATTTATTTAAGAAAATGTATATGAATACAAAACAATGAAAAATGAAAAAAAAAAACCCCATCTCATGAATGCCCATATTAAACAAGGAGATTCCACCCATATTAAATGGGTGGAAACTAAACAAGGAGAGAAGCAACCTAGAACAAAGGAGAAATTTCCTGACAGTCAGAACAGTTGACCAATGGAACAGCCTGCCTCCAGAAGTTGTGAATGCTCCAACACTGGAAGGTTTTAAGCAGATGTTGGAAGTAGTGTAGGGTTTCCTGCCTAAGCAAAGGATTGGACTAGAAGACCTCCAAGGTCCCTTCCAATTGTAGTTTCTATCATCATCATCATCATCACCATGGTCAATAAATAGAGGTCAATATAACAAGCCAGAGTTTACAAGATAAGCAAGTGTGATGGTTGAATGCAGAGTGTGCATTGTCACAACACACCAAGACAACGGCTGACCCACAAACTCCTCCAGCCCCCCTGAGCCTGGTCCCGCATGGGATGCAAACCCTGAAATATCTTTATGAGCTGGGGGCTTTGTGACTGGGGGCCTTTCAGCCAATTCTACCGGTTGGGTGAACTCAGTCCATCCAACATGGATTTAATTTAATTTCAATTTATTCAACTTCTATGCCATCCTGTAGGACTTGGGATTGATGGCTTTCTTTATTAAAAACATTATTTTAAAGAAACTATAATCTTTATTGAAGATAAATAGGGGAAGGGGATGCAAAAAGCAAAAGGACTATGGGGATATTGGTACAAATGTAAATGAATTTAGAGTATACAGTTATAAATCAAAATACACCCTTACATATAGAGAAGGAAATAAAGCTAAAGAGAGAGAAAGAGAAGGAAGGAAAAAAGGAAAGAGAAGAGAAGAGGAAAAATTAAAAATAAAAGAAAGAAGAAAGAAAAGGAGAGATAAATTCATATCCATAAATTTATCAGCTGCTGTAGATGGTGTCAATTACAGCTTTTAAGATCTTTACTATCAGTATAGATGAAAGTTTTGAGTTTCTAGACTTGAGTTAGGGATGGGGGGCTTTCCACTGTCCTGCTAAGCCCTTAAATGGGCCGTTTTGCCTCCCCCCTCCCTCCCATAAATAGGGGGGGCAAGTGGGGGTCAAAAGGAGGAGGGGCAGAAAGCGAGGAATCTGGAGCAGCAAAGGGGGCTTGTGGGGGAGGGGGGTCTGAAGGAAGGAGGGAAGGAAGGGGGGGGGTCTGCTTTGCCTCCACCCGCTCAATGGGTGGAATTCACTCCCTCCCGCCCCCCTCAAGGCTTCAGCAGGCAGCCAGCGGGGGAGGGCAGAGGGAGGGGGCACCCAGCCAGAGCCCCCCCGGGAGGGAAGGAAGCGGCCCCGGTCTCCAGCCTCCCCCCTTTCTCCCCCCCCCCCCGCGAGGCCGCCGTCGGGCGGGAACAGGAGCCGCGCGGGGGAAGCGGCGGCCGGGCTGCCTGCGTCGTCGAGTGGGGGCGTCGGGCGGGCTGGCGCTGCCTGCGGGGCTCCGGGGGGGTCGGAAGCTGAGCCGGGGGGGGGCACGGCAAGGCTGCGCTGGTGCTGGCGCTGCGGGGGCGGTGTCTCCTGGGGGGGCGGCGCCTGTCTGGGCACCAGGTGGGCCGAGCAGCTGGCGGCGTGACGTCCCGGAAGGCTTCCGTCACTGCGCGCCCGCCCCCCCCCCCGCCCAAACAAGGAGCGCGGCTTGCGCGCTGGGCGGAGGCGCTCTGCCCGTGCTCAGAGGTCCCCTGGCCTGCAGAGGGGGAGGAGGGGAGGGAGCACGGGTGGGGGGGAGCAGTTGTCCGCCAAACGGGTGAAATCCAATTTTTTAAACTATTTGCACTTCTTCAAACTACTCAAAATTTCCGGTCTCAGTTCTCCAGAACCTGTCAGAACCGGCTGGATTTGCCCTCTCCCCTGGGGGGTGGGGGGGTCTCTGCAATGAAAGGCAAAGCAGGGCCCGCTGGGACTCAGCCTCCTCTGGGCTGACCTGGTTGGAGGCCCAGGGAGGCGCAGGGGCATGTCACAAGCCACACAATCACAACTCCAGAGGAGGCCCTGGCAGGGGGGGGGGGCAATGAAAGGAGGGGGGAGGCCGAAAGGGCTTCACAGAAGCCCACTGACCCAGGCTGGAAGAGGGTGGGGAGGAGTCTGTGCCAGTCCAAAACAAGGGCACCGGGGTGATGGAATGAAATTATTATTGTTGTTGTTGTTATAATAATAATAATTATTATTAATTAGATTTGTATGGCGCCCCTCTCCGAGGACTCAGGGTGGCTCACAGGATACAATACAAAACAGTGAATACAAAACAAATCCAATTAATTAAAAAAATACATAAGCTAAGAACCGAGTATATTAAAATCAATCAAACAATTCAATTGCAGCCATACATCACATATATTGACCAGGGGGTCTAGATCTCATTGTCCCAAGACTGGCAACATAATTGAGTCTGGAGACTCTTGTGAAAGGCGAGGAGGGTGGGGGCTCTGCAAATCTCTGGGGGGAGCTGATTCCAGAGGGCCGGGGCCCCCCACAGAGAAGGCTCTTCCTCTAGGCCCCGCCAAGCGACATTGTCTAGTTGAGGGACCTGGAGAAGGCCGACTCTGTGGGAGCTGACCGGTCGCTGGGATTCATGCAGCAGAAGGCGGTCCCATAAGCCATCTGGTCGGATGCCATGTAGGTCTTTGTAGTTCATGACCAACACTTTGAATTGAGTCCAGAAACCAACTGGCCGCCAATTGCAGACTGTGGAGAGTTGGAGAAATGGGGGGGGGGATCTGGGGAGACCCAAGACTCTCGCGTGGCTGCATTTGCATGATTTTAAGTTTCCAGACGCCCCCTAGCAGACCCCATGGAAGGGCTAGGGTCCCCCTGGTCATGCTGCGGCTGGAGCCAGAAAGGCTTCCGGTGGGCTCCAGTCGGGGCTCCTGGGGGACCAGCCGTATGTGGGGTCACCAGTGGGGGGGTTCCTTCCTTTACTGGGAGGGTCCACCAGGCAGAACCACCCGGGAAGAAGGGTCTCAGCAGGGGACACACGGATTGTTTGGGCAGCTGGCTTAAAAGCAACCGTTCATTCCCCTGGGAACGGCCAGACAAGGCCTGGGGGATTCTGGGGGAAAAGTCAGGCCGGAACAGGGGTGGGCTATGGGGCCTGGATGGGGGGACACAGTGGGTAGCAAAAATGGAGCGCCCCCCCCCCCAGAGCACCCAATTTGCACCGAAAGATGTTGAAAGGAAATGCATAACCCACCCCCACAGGGTGGAAGTCAAATTTTGGTAGCCCTTCACTGGGCCTGAACGGCCTTCTGCACTGCAAGGACCCTCAGCTTGACCCCCTCTTAGCCCCTCCCTCCCTCCCTCCCTCCCTCTTGGAGATGAAGGGAGGGGGGAGGGAGCGAGGATTACAGCCAACCACAGGCTGCTTGTGCCCAGTGTGATCTCAAGAGGGCTCTGGGCTTTTTGGGGTGCTGCTGGTGGTGATGTTCCATTGTTCTGGGGAAAGTTGGGGTTCAGCCTTCACAGCAGGCGCCCTGAGGACTTTGGGGGGGGCGTTTCTGGGGTGTTTGAAGGCCTCAAATGCACCACTTTATGCAATCCCCAAAGGGGGCTTTTTTCTGAAAGGGAACTGGGACTTTCTTGGGTTTTTTTTTCTTTGCTCACCCCAGAAGCCTCTTCAGTTCTCTTGGTCCTTTGACCCCATCCCTGGAGAATAGAGCCTCGGTGGGGCAGTGCTTAGAGGGCAGGACTGCAGGTTCCTTCGCTGATCACTGGCTGCCAGACGTTTGGCAGTTCAAATCTCCCCACCGGCTCCAGGTTGACTGGGCCTTCCGCCCTTCCCAGGTGGGTCAAATGAGGAAAACCACCTTGAAGCGGTAGATAAGTCTACGAGTGCTGTGGCCATTGCTGTAAATGCTTGCAGAAGCTCCTCCCGCCTCCCGCTAAATGCTCCCGGGGTCGGCTGGTCAGCAGCTGCAAAGGAAACTCGCTCTTTCTTCCCTCATCCAAAGGGCCCCTCCCTCATTAGCAGCCAGGCCAACCGCGAGGGGGGGGCTTCTTCCCCCACCGGCCCCAGGAGATGCGAAGGAGCCGCAAGGGCGGGAGGGGCCGGAGGAAGGAACCTTAGTTTGCGGGGCCCGCCAGGACTTTGCTGGGCCGTTCTTCCCCCGCGGGGTCTTTTGCCGGCAGACGCGGGGGGCTTCCTCGCCCTTCTCCCGCAGCCCGACCCAGGCGCCCGGCTCAGCGGCTTCCACCGGCTGCAGGGGAGCGACGGAGCGGGCAGAGGGGGAGGTCGGGGCCCAACCGGCAAGCGGAGGGTCTGCAGGGGAAGCTCTCCCGGGAGCGAAGCGGCCCCTGAGTCCCACGGCCGGCCGGGGCAGCGCGGGCTCCTTAAGGCCATCGGGCCGGGTCGGGTTCCGCCTGTGCCGCGATGGAGCCGCTGCGGGCGGTGGCGGTCCAGCTGTGGGCGCTGCGCCGCTCCCTCCGGCTGCTGGTGGGGCTGCTGGTGCCCTGCCTGCTCCTGCTGCTCCTGCTCACCGCCCTCCTCCTCCTCCGCTGGCGCCTCTGCCGGAGGGTGGGGGCCGCCCGCGCCTCCCCGCGGACCCCCCCCGCCGCCCCGCCCAGGCCGCCCCACCCGGGAGGCGCGATGGTCCGGCGGGCGCCCTGCGGTGGGAGGAGGGGGGGCGCCTCCTACCTGGCCGCCTCCAGCCCCGGTGAGAGGGGGGCGCCGCCCGCAGCCGCCGCCCGGTCCTCCTCCTCCGCCACCGACCTGGACAAGCACCCGGTCTTGGTGCCCCCCAACTCCCTGGTCACCTCCTCCACCACTGGGGTGAGTAGGGGGCGCAGCCTGGGGACCCTCTTGTGTACGTTTGCTTGTTTCTTTGCCTGCTTGGTTGCTTGATTCCTATTCCTCAGACTCAGGCGGTTCACAACAAAAGTGACTACACAACATAGCCGTGATGGCGAATGTATGGCACACCTGCCACAGGTGGCAAAGGGAGCCATATCTGCCGTTGCCCTAACTCAGCTCCAGGGCGCATGGGGGGGGGGGGCTAGCTGGTTTTTTGGCTCACAACAGGCTCTGGGGGGGGGGGGGTGTTTCCGGCCTCCAGAGGGGCAGGGCAGAGCTCCAAGAAAACCTCTGGAGGGCAAAAAGTTGGCCTGTTGGGCCCACTGGAAGCCAGGAAATGGGGGAGCATGGGCACGTAGGGAGCACTGAATATGGGCATGGACACACACACACATGTACAGTAGTGTGTGCAGACACTTTCGGCACCCGAGGCAAAAAAGGTTCACCATCACTGACATATAGAAATCTAAAATTAAAACATACTAAAAACCCCATTTCTTAAAAAAGCCAAGCATTCACCTTCATGCAATCAAACCTACACATTCATTCCCTGGCCAGGGGGGCAAGATGGTGGACTTAGTGGCCTCTTCCTGGGACCTGGAACCTTTGGGATGTAATTGGCTAGACTCCCTGTCCAGTCTTTAGTCTGCCATGCTGGGTGGGGTGTAGGGGCGCGGGGTGGAGGTCAAACCCCCCACTTAAGATGAGGCCTTGGCTTCCCCTACCAACTTTGGGGGCTGAAATCCCTGCCTGGGGCAATTTATTTATCTATATATTTGATTGATTGATTCGACTTCCATGCTGCCCGATCCCAAAGGACTCAGGGCCTCTTACAACTAATCCAGACGGAAGCATTGAGCCCCCCCCCCCAAAATGCTGCCCCCTTCTTCCTCTTCCTCCTCCTCCAAGGCTGGACAACCAGGCTCAATGGCCAACTTGAAGGAAAAGCCTGGAAGGGCCCCTGGATGGATTGGGTGGAACTGGTGGAGTTTTCCAAGATTTAGATGACTTGTCAGAGGAAGCAGGTGAGAAGCAGTGAGAGTAGAAGGGGAGGAAGAGAAGGAAAGAGAAGGAAGGAAAGAGAGTAGAAGGGGAGGCGGAGAAGTGCTACTCCTAACCCCAAAACCTTTAGCCTCAGACTGTCTACAATTGACCTCTCCCCGTTTCTAAGAGGTCTGTAAGGGGCGCGCATAAGCGCATCACTGTGCCTACTGTCCTTTTGTCTCCTATCATTACTTTTTATCATTGCTTATCTAATGTTTTATTTGTACAAATTTCCATCCCATAATAGTTTGACAAATACATAAATAAAATAAAATAAATGAAATAAATAAAAGAAGGAAGGAGGAGGAGGTGGTAGGAGGAAAGGGGAGGGGTTAGAAAGTAGGTACTAGGGGTGGAAGGGCCACCTGAGATAGAAAGAAGGGAGTGGAGAGAGGGAAGATTGAGATGGATTAAATAATAAAATTAAAATCAAAACTGGAATGCAGCTTAGGGTATTGTATTATTGTTTTTAAGCTATAGTATTTGTGTATTGATTTTCATTGAAAGTATCTCTGATGTATGTTACTTATGTTATTGATGTGGAGGGGGAAAAAAACTGGAAAAAAAGTTTTCCCTGTTGGCCCTTTCGGCCACTTGTGCCTGGGCCAGAGGGGTCAAACAAAGGGATCTTGGTGAGCGAGGGGGAACTGATCCCAGGAGATCCCTGGCAACTCCCTCCCTCCCTTCTCTGCAGGGGGCCCTGGAGAGGGTCTTCTCCAGCTGCTACACCAGCACCCAGAGGAAGCCCCGTAGCAGCGGCACCAGCAGGGGGGCACTGGGCACCCACTCCAGCGTGGGGCCATTTGAGTTTGGCAGCAGCATCCGGCCTGGGAACAGGAGGACCCACCTCAACTCTGCCCACTTCACAGCCTCGCAAGGGCCCGGCCTCGACTCGGACTTTGGCGCCAGTGCTGGTGAGTGGAGGGCCAAGGGGGGCTGAAGGGGGAGCGGCTCCTGGTGGGCTGCAGTTCCTGGCATCCCAGGGCCCCAAAGGCAGCAGATGGTTTGGAAAGGAATCGGGAGGGGGGTCTTAAGGAGTGTGCAGAGTGACCCTTAAGTTATCAAGGATGCACATACACAAAGGAAAGGTGGAGTTCTAGCAGACAGTCAGGAGATATGAGTAATGGTTCAGTCAGACACAAACAGATACATTTCAGTGTATAAAATTAGTATTTACTTTAGCAAATATCGTAGTCAAGTTAAACAGTCCAATCATACACAGTCAAATCAGTCAATAACTCTCAAAACAAATTAACCATGCTAGTAGTCTTATTAGTTCAGCTTACCAATACATAAACTATCATTGAAACACAGTTCTTACTACAGCAGTCACAATGAATCAGCAATACCAAACAAAGAAATAACAGTAATAGCAGAGAGAGAGAGAAATCAACTTCTGGCTCCCTCTTGTGGCCATCTCCAACACTAACTCTTAAAAGCTGTAATGCCTCAATACATACAAGCATTCATTGTTAGCTTGTTGATATATTGCCAAACCCAAACTGTTATGTACTTAGTAATAGCAGAGGGGCTGCAATGTCATGGGTCATGTCCAGAGGAGGGCCCTCCAGGAGGAGACAGCTGTGTTGAGCCAGGAGTGATGGACGGAATGGTGCCTGGAGGGACCGGTGGAGGGAAAGGAGAGAGCCTGCTCAGATCCAGAGCAACACAGCCGTGGAAGAGGCTGTTGCAAGGGCTCTGAAGAAGGAGCCCCTCAGCCCTGAACTTCTGTGCCCAGGAATAACCGTATATATACTGGTAGGGCTTCTAGTGGGGCTGAGCAACATGGGGCCCTGCCCCAGTCTACATTCCACCCTGCAGCTCATTCCCCAGTCTGAGAGGGTGGAGAATCAGCCTCATCAACTTTAAGATGGACAATTCTCAGAATTCTTGGAGTTGTGATCCACACATCTTAAAAGTTGAGGAGGTTGAGAAATCCTGGCTTAGAAGGTTGGCTGAGGGGACACCCAACCCAACCCAACCGCCGTGGTTAGAAGGATCTCCTTGACTTCCTTCCCTATGGCGGTTCCTCCAGGGCAGTTTGAGCTGCGATGAGCACAGCCTGGTCTTCCGAGCTAGTAATTCTTCTGACATTTTCCAAGGCGGCAGCTGAAGGACGTGATTGTTTTTGACACCAACCCTCCTTAAGCTCCTGACAGATCTACCGACACTCACTCGGATCTCCTTCCGCTGGAGAGGGAGCGGCTGGTTAATGAGGAGACAGAAGGAGAGTGGGCTTCTTTGTTAACGTCTCTGTAGTAGTCAACTCTGCCAACCGATACGTAATCTGGGGAAGAGCACGGAAGAGGCTCCTTGGATTCTTCCAGACCGCCAGCTGAGCAGACAAGTGAGAGCTACAACACGGCCGCCTTGGAGGGGCAGCCAGCCACGTCGGCCCCCTTCTTCCCTCCTCGCACGCAAGGCCTGCGTCTCGCTGGAGTCTCTGCCGGGCTCTTTTCTCTCTTTCCTCCCCTCCTGGTTGTAGTTCTGCAGTCCTCCCCCGCGCATCGCTAGCACGTTTTGCCCACATAAAGGTTTCCTATTTAGGGGATAACTTAGCATCACGTAGGCTGGTACATAACGCGATTCCTGGCAGGATAACGCGGCGGCTTCTCTCTCCCTCCCTCTGCAGGCGTTTCGGTCCGGATCTTGTCAACCGACAGCGAAGGCAGCCCCAACACCCCCCTCGTGCCCTGCCCACAAGCCGAGCTCTTTGAGTGGGACTACTACGACCCCAGCTACAAGAGGAAAGCGCCACTCCCTCGCTCCCTGCCTCCCATCTGCAGCAAGCAGTACTGGCTGTAGCCCCGGGGAGTCCACGCGTTCCCTGCGCCACGCCATGTCCACAGGAGAGAGGCGGCTTGTGGGAACGGATTGTGAGGAAGGCTTTTAGTCGCGGTCTCTCTCTGGCTTGCACTCTGCTTATTGGGAAAGAATTCCTGGGTTGTCTGAATGCGTCTCCCCCGTGAAATACCTTCGCCCCACAAAAAGCTTCACTTACACTTACCTGCACCTCGTATACCGGGGGTCCAACCTTGGTGACTTCCAAGAATTCCCAGAATTCCCCAGATTGGAGACCCCTCCTCCGTACAACACTTCTGTGCCCAAATGCAAACCTTTTCAGCACCCCCTCCCCCACCCGTGGGGCTGCCCACTTCACCAACCACAGTCCCGATTTTGCAGTCCACAAGACCCACGCCCTCAGCACTACAGGCCACTGAACAAAACCCCTTGGTTAGAATGCCACCGTCTCCACTCAATAATTCAGTGATTTATCACCTGAGCACGGATGGACACACGTGGAGAGGGGCATGTCCACTTCACAGGGGCTCATTCTGCCCATGGGCACAAACCGAAGCCTGGGATGCAAGGAGAGAGACCTGATTTTATATTGTGCTTATTAAAGAGACTGAACTTTTTCTCTTCCATTTCTTTTTAAATGTGTGTGAAAGCGGAGCCTGAACAGGTGTAGCCCCTGCCTCTGCCCTCCCTGGGCGTGCCTAAGACACCTGCCCCCAAAACAGCCGTGTTAAAACAAAGGTAGAAGCGTTATCAGGAAAGAATGGTCATAGATAATTTTTATCCTTAGATAATCATAGATAATTATCAAAGAATAAAGCATAATCTGAAAACCTATCAGGAAAGACTTCATGAACTCAAGCTGTCTAGTCTGGAGGACAGAAGGGAAAGGGGGGACACGATCGAAACATTTCACTATGTTCAAGTGTTTTTCATAGGAAAGTGAACCCAAGAACAAGGGGACACAATCTGAGGTGAGTTGGGGGAAAGATCAGAAGCAACATGAGAAAATATTATTGTACTGAAAGAGTAGTAGATCCTTGGAACAAACTTCCAGCAGACGTGGTTGGTAAATCCACAGTAACTGAATTGAAACATGCCTATGAATATTTTGCAAGTGAATTCAAAACCCAGGAAGCACAGCATTTCATATAGAGCCTCCATGGTGCAGCAGTTAAAGTGCAGTACTGCAAGCTACTTCTGCTGATCACCAGCAGATCGAATCTCAGCAGGCCCAAGGCTGACTCAGCCTCCCGTCCTTCCGGGGGGGTGGGGTGGGGTGTCAAATGAGGACCCAGAGTGTTGGGGGCAAGAGGCTGACTCTCTGGAAACAGCTTAGCGAGCGCTGGAAAAGCCCTAGGAAGTGGTAGGTAAGTCTAAATGTTAAGGCTATTCTGCAATCTCATTGGCTCAAAAAGGGTTCCTATTCCTGTAGCAAAAAACATGGCATTCAGTGGCCTTCTGCTCGGAAGGGTCCCACCCCCATTTTCTGGGAGACCCCTGGAGGGAAGGACTGGCTTCTTTCACTCACCAGGTCAAGTTACAGAGGCTGAGCCCAGAACAAGCCATATGATATTCTAGCGGGTGTGAACGGAGCTGTCACTTACCAGCCAACACCTTGTGGTGTCCCTGAGACGCCCACAGCTGCGGAGCTTCCTTAACTTCAGGAGGGGTCTTCATAGAGGTGGGCTGCTAAGGGGGAGCGGTGAGGTGTGCTCGCCCCCGGGACTCTGAGTGCTAGCGGAGTCCAGCCCAATTCTGCTACTGCACCTGGGCGGCCCTGTGTGTCCACGCGTGATGTCCCTCCCAGCCCAGCTGCAGTAGCAGAATTGCGCTGGACTCCGCTAGCACTCAGAGTCCCCGGGGGTCAGCACACATCACCGTCCATAGAAACACAGAAGACTGACGGCAGAGAAAGACCTCCTGGTCCATCTAGTCTGCCCTTATACTATTTCCTGTGTTTTATCTTAGGATGGATCTATGTTTATCCCAGGCATGTTTACATTCAGTTACTGTGGGTTTACCAACCATGTCTGCTGGAAGTTTGTTCCAAGCATCTACTCCTCTTTCAGTCAAATATTTTCTCATGTTGCTTTTGATCTTTCCCCCAACTCACCTCAGATTGTGCCCCCTTGTTCTTGTGTTCACTGTCCTATTAAAAACACTTCCCTCCTGGACCTTATTTAACCCATTAACATATTTAAATGTTTCAATCGTGTCCCCCCTTTCCCTTCTGTCCTCCAGACTATACAGATGGAGTCCGTGAAGTCCTTCCAGTTGAGCAGCCCCACTCTGGGTCTTGAGCTCCTTGACCATCACTGCACCCCCTTCCTTACTGCCATTTTGTCAATCTGGATCTCGCATCCTACGCTTGGTCTGGAAAGACGAACCAGTTCGGCCAGTTTCAGCCATGGAGGGCCCAGTGCTAATGTGAAGCGGCCTGTGGGGTGGATAGACAATGCAGTCCCACTGGGCCAGGCCTAGAACTTCCTTGGACCCCAAACACCTTTTCCACACCAGTTTTCCCAGAGGGGGGCTTCCACCTGTAAACCAGCAGGGGAACAGCAACTGGCTCACGGAGATGGCCCGAGGCTTCTGGTCAAGAGGTCTGCGAAGGATCCTCCCTCCGAAAGACACAGGCAGCCAATCAGCATTGGAAGGAAAGGGGCTGGGTGGGAACCAGGGTCCCTCTCCCTGAACGTACATTTCAATCTAGACACCACGTGGATTGCAACAAACTGTCAGATGGCATCAGCCAGCGCCTGACTTGGCTTGACCGGAGGGGTTTAGCCGAATGATGGCCGGAGAGGCTGTTGATTCAAACCTCCTAGGTTTTGCTGAAGAGGCCTTGGCCAAACTGGCCTGGACTGGCCTCTTGGCTTAAGCCATGATGTGGGTCAAACTGACAGGAGCCACGCTGGTGGGGCTATAAATCGGAACCCAAATCTGAGATGGAGGTCTCAGCCAAATTGAGGCTTGATAACTGGCGCTTACGGCTTCTCCTTCCCGATGAATTTGTGGTTCAAGCCCTGGCTAAGCCGCCTTGGTTGAGGGGATCAGAAAGCAGCGCTCAGAGTGGGCCAGGGCTGGACCTTCATGCTTTGACTGCATTGGTGGACAAAAGGGGGCAAAAGGCAGGGGGGCTTCGGCCCTCCTCCTTCAGGACTAGAAAGCTGGAGGGCAAACTTCCTTCCTCTGCAGAGGACAAGGCCCCGAAGCCGGGGGAGGGATGAGAGCTCACATGTCGACTTGTTCAGAAAACTAAATGACAAATACAAACAAAAGCAGGGGCCTCCGTCAAGAGTGCTGCTGAAATCGGGATAATTGGCCTGTGGGTGGAGAGCGCGGGAGAAGAATGCGAGTCAGGAGATAATGAAGGGGCAGCGGCTCCTTCGCGGGGTTAATTGCACCGGCTCCTGCGCCAGAGCTGCCTTCCCAGAAGCTCCGGCCGTTTCCCAGAACACCAGCGTCCAAGAGGGTTTTGTGCTCAGACTATTAGGCTCCCTTAGTCACATCCTACACTGAACATTTTGTGATTCCGTGCTCTGGAGGGTGGAGACCCCCCCACTGGGAGAGCCTTCTATTCACGGGCTCCCAGAACAGCCCATTCACGCGCTCCACAAGGGGCCTCCTGAATCACGGCTCAAGTCAGGAACAAGCCACCATTGCGATGAAGGTCAACCAAAGTTAGCTGAACCCAGAGCTCCGATGGCCTCTCAACGGACAATGGTGGTGATTGAAACGGAGGTCCAGGTGCCGCCCCTGTGTTTGGTGGAGGCAGTCGGGGTTCCCTTGGGCCCCATTTGTTGGGGGTCCAGGGAAAGGGAGGGTCTTGCCCTCTCTTTCTGCTCAAGATCCCCACGGACAATTGGGGGGCCACTGTGGGACACAGAATGCTGGACTCCATGGCCTTTGGCCTGATTCAGCAGGGCTCCTCTTCGGTTCTTATGTCCTCTCTCTCGTCCAAAGCGAGAGGAGGAGACCAGGGGAGGGAGCTTCGCACGGACACCAAGGCAGCATGGACACCCCAAGGGGCTTTTCCGAAAAGGCAGCTGGAGTTTTTTGTGTCCTGGGGAGACGTTTTGCTCCTCATCCAAGAAGTCTCTTCAGTTCTTAACTCTGGCTGGGAAGCAAAACGCTCTCTGGGGGGGGGGGGGGACGCCCAAGGGAGGAGTCCAGCTGCCCTTTGGACAAGGGCCTTTGGGGCCACCCTGACCTGGAAGGCCAAAACTCTCCAGGGGCCCAACGCAGGCGGAAGAGGCGGCTGGCCTGGCAGAGGAAGCGAAAGCCACGCGGCCACGTCCTGCCCACGGAAAAGCCCCCCCCCCCCTGTTCTTGCTCCCAAAGGCTTCCCTGCAGGACCTTGGCTGGCCCCCCGAAGAGAGGAGAAATGCCCAGAGGAGTTTAGTGGGGAACAAAGGCACCTTTAGGCCAGGTTGAAGTTATGGGACTTTTTTATTTTTGTGAGTTTTTATTAATCTCTTTTTTTTACAGGCTATTGTTGTACCCGTTGCTAAAGCTGCTGATTCCGCCATAAAACTAGAACAGAAAAATTTTCCCAGAATTCCCCTCCTCCTCCTCCTCCTCCTCCTCCTCCGCTTCCCAGCCCAACCCGGCAGCCCACCGCCCGGCCTTGACCCCAGGCCCCGCGGTGGGGGGGGGGGGGGGAGAGAGAGAGAGAGAGAGAGAGAGAGCCTGAGACACGCAGCAGCTACATGAGTCTGACCGAGGAATGAAGAAGCCCGGAGTCCACTGGCTGTGAGGACTGCCCTGTACAACGTGGCCTGGGCGGGAGTCTGGTCCACTCTGGCCGCAGCTTAACCATAGAGATCGTCATCGTTGTCTTCACTGTAGACGTTGCCTCCACCGCTGCCACCCGTGCCCTGGCTCGGCCCAGCGCCCCCCTGGTTGCCTGACGGGAATCTGCCGGGAGAAGCACAGCACGGAGGGTCACTGGGGGCGGCAGGGCACAGCTGGGGAGCCCCACATCTGGAAAGCCCAAAGGGAACACCTCTCCTCCCCCCCCCCCCCCCAGGGTCTCCTGTCTCAGAATAGCTTCCCAGAGCCCTGGACACCAAGAGCCCTTAGGCTGATCTCCCTCCCTCCTCTCTAAGCGGTTCCCAGAATCAGCACAACACCCCCAACAATCTGGGTCCTCATTTGACCCCCCCCCCTCTCAGAAGGATGGAAGGCTGAGTCCACCTGGAGACGGTGGGGAGATTTGAACTCCTGAACTACAGAGCTAGCAGGTAGCTAGCCCCTGCACCCCCCTCCCCGGCTGAAGGCAGGGCAGCCCCTGCAGGAATGGCCTTTCTGACCTATGAAATCCCTTCCCGCCTGGCCTTCCTTGTTCTCACACAGTCCCTCACTCTGCGCAGAGGACCAGGGACCAGAGGCCTCTCCAGATGCAGAGAGAGAGGGAGACAGGAGCAGCCGGGAGCCAGGAGGTGGTGAGAGGGTGAGGGGCCGAGAGAAGCAGCCTGGGGTGGGTGGACTAAACCCTCAGGGTGGGTGGGACTGGGATGAGTGGGGGTCACCAGGAGGGTCTGGGGCCAGGGAACCAGCTTGTGCCACTCACTTGTTCAGTATAAACTGGGGGGAGGGTGTCAGCAGGCACAGGGAGAACCCGCGAGGGAGAGGGAGGCAGAGGGGCTGATCCTCTCAGCTCCTGCAGGCCCCTTCCGGCCACAGGGGAACCTCACCCCACTGGCCAGTTTGGGGAAGTCAGGGATCCCCAGATAACAGAACAGAGGTTCCCGGTGTCCAGAAAAACCATCCCCCCTCCCCACTAGTCCCTGTTGACCGAGGGGCCGGAGGGGGGAGGGCCCCCAAGCAGCTTCCCAAGACCCCCTCGCCCCCGGGCGCGCACCTGAAGCTGCCGAATCCACGGCTCTGCTGCAGGGTCTGCGCAAACATCTCGTATTTGCGGATGTCGTTGTCGCTGACTGATCGGCGGGCAAAACGCATGGCTTCCTCGAAGTGATCCCGACGGATCTCGGGGACCGGGTCGTCCTCTTCGACCTCCTACGCAGAGCAAGGGGCATGGCTGTCAGCACTGGGTGGTGGTGAAGGTCACCCCTCGGGACCGCCCCCCTCCGGCTGCCCCTCCCCCGAGCCCCAGCTGCTCACCATGGCCGAGGGGTTGGTCTGCCTCTCCCGCTCCCGCCGGATCTCGCTCTCGATCGACTCGCGGATGGCCAGCTTGCAGGCCCGCTGGCAAATCTCCGTGAGGTCAGCTCCTGAGAAGCCGTTGGTCATTTTGGCCAGGAACTCCAGATCCACGTCCTGAGGAGGGAAGGGAAATGCCACGTGTCGCCTGTGCCCACCGAGGCCCCGCTGGCAGTTGGCTCCCATTCACCCGCCCTGCCAGCAAGCAGCACAAATAGGGAAACTCAAGCCACAATGGCTGCAACCGCAGGAGACCGGAACACGTTGGGAGCCCCTCTTTTCTCCAGCGATGAGCAGCGGGAGGCCGAGACTCTTCCGGCAGCAGCGCTGGGCAGGGCTCCACTCCCACATTGCACCAAAGGAGGAGGAGGAGGAGGAGAGGGAGCTCGACCAGGAAAAGGGGGAAGAGGCCTCCGTCCCCCGTCCCCCCAGACTCCTTCTGGCCACCGGGCTGCAACTCTGGGGCCCCTCCAAAATGGATGGCTGCCCCTAACATCCAGCTGCAACCCAGGTCCACGTTGGGCTTAAGGCTCAGGGAAGACGGGAGGGGCCAGGGGCGGCTGCCTGCCTGTCTTCCTGCGGGATTCCCAACGGGTGGTCCCCTTCCCCTGAATGGGTGTTAAAAGCCATCGTGGCCCCATCACCTCGGGGTTCGACTACTGCAACGCTCTCTGCGTGGGGCTCCCTCTGAAGAGCACTCGGAAGCTGCAGGTTGCGCAGGACGCAGCCGCGGGAGCAGTCACGGGCCTCCCCAGCCATGTACCTCTCTCTCCAACACTCTGCGGCCTGCAGCGGCTGCCAATTGGTTTCCGGACACAATTGAAAGTGTTGGTTATGACCTATAAAGCCCTACATGGCATCGGGCCTCCTGCTGCATGAGCCCCAGCGTCCGGTCAGGTCCCACAGAGTGGGCCTTCTCCAGGTCCTGTCAACTAGACAATGCTGGTTGGCAGGGCCCGGGGGAGAGCCTTCTCTGAGGGGGCCCCAGCCCTCTGGAATCCCCCCCTCCGAAGATCCATATTGCCCCCACCCTCCTCACCTTCCGCAAGAGTCTCAAGGGTCACTTATGTCGCCAGGCTTGGGGCCCTTCATTCATCGGCCAGGGGCCAAGAATCTGACTGAACCTGATTGAATGGGAATGGCTGGGTTTTTAGGGTTTTTAGTTTGAGATGATATATATTTAATTAATTGGTCCTGAAATGTTATGTAAAGTCCTCAGAGATGAGCGGCATAAAAGTCCGATAAATAAATAAATATACCAGGGCCCAAAATTAAACAAGGCAGATAGGAGCAGCAGCCTTCTCTCCCTTCCTCTCTCTCACACACACACTCACAACACACACACACAGAGTCTGGTAATACCAACGTGCCTTGGCCACGGGCGACTTCCGCAGGTTGGCCTTGAGGATGGCCACGCGGGACTTCTCATCGGGCAGAGGAATGTAGATGAGCTGGTCCAGGCGTCCAGGCCGCAGGATGGCCGGGTCGATGATGTCCGGCCGGTTGGTGGCCCCAATGATGAAGACGTTCTTCTTGGTCGACATGCCGTCCATCTCGGTGAGGATCTGGTTGATCACTCGGTCGGCGGCACCCCCGCCGTCCCCAATGTTGCCCCCGCGGGCCTTCGCAATGGAATCCAGCTCATCGAAGAACAGCACACAGGGAGCGGCTTGGCGGGCCTGACGAGGGGAGGAGAGCGCCTCGGTCAGCACAGGCTGCCGGCATTGGGCCCCGAGAGGGCCCCTGGCAACGGCTGTCCCTGAGTGCTGGTGCACAGGGGCTACAACCTCAAGGTCCCGGAACTGGGCCCCTGCCCCAAAGGCCCTGCTGTTAATGTTAGTTCTCCCACTCTTCTCCCTAAAGGGCTTCTCCACCTGTCTAATGCCACAACCCCTTAATACGGTTCCTCGTGTGGTGGTGACCCCCAACCCTAAGTATAGTGCCAATTGTCCCAAGACAGCTTGAAGCTGATTGGCGGGAAGGTCAGAGGGACACCCTCACTGTCAACGTCTGATTGGACGGATTGTAAAAATAGGTCCCAAGGGGCCAGAATAGAACTTTAGCTCCTAACCCCAGGGGAAGTTTGCCTTTTCTCCCCAGGGCCTTCTTAGGTGACCCCTGTGAAACGGTCATTTGACACACCCCCACTGGCCAGTTTCAGGATTTCCAGATACCTTCCAAATGCCCCACCCCTTCTTCCTGCGTTCATCAGAGCAACTGGGGCAGCCCTGTGCCAGAGAGGCCCTAGAGAGGCAGCAGGGCAGGTACAAAGGGGGGACGTGGGACTTCCCAGTTTCCCCAAACAAAGCTGGCCCTCTTTTCCATGACTTAAAGGCTGCACAGAACTCCTCAGGGTTTCTTTGTTTTTGGGGGTGGGGGGCAGTTGTTTGGCTTGGCTTAAGAAAGACTAGGCCTAGACTCCTGCTACTGCCCAGTGCATTTCTCGGAGTGTAAGATTCGCCCTTTTCCTCCCTAACAGAGGCTGATCGCTTGGGTGGGTCTCATATTGTGAATATAGCTCTTCTCCCCCCCCCCCCAGCCCTAACCAGGCGCTACCCATGTTCCCAGCTCCTTCACTGTTACTCTCTGGGAAGAATGTTCTCCAAGCCCCTGAGTCTTTGCAGGGTTTTTCCATTGTTCTACTTGCCCAGATTGTTTCTTTCCAGCCCTAACCAGGTTCTAGCCATGTTCCCAGCTCCTTCACTGTTACTCTCTGGGAAGAATGTTCTCCAAGCCCCTGAGTCTTTGCAGGGTTTTTCCATTGTTCTACTTGCCCAGATTGTTTCTTTCCAGCCCTAACCAGGTTCTAGCCATGTTCCCAGCTCCTTCACTGTTACTCTCTGGGAAGAATGTTCTCCAAGCCCCTGAGTCTTTGCAGGGTTTTTCCATTGTTCTACTTGCCCAGATTGTTTCTTTCCAGCCCTAACCAGGTTCTAGCCATGTTCCCAGCTCTTACCCACTTGCAAGCCCTTTCATGGTTACTCTCTCGGAATAAAGGTTTTTGAAAGCCCTTAACCAGGGGATTAAGATAATGGGCTGAAGCTGACCAGACTATGGATGCTGGCCAGATGGATACTTGGTTCTTTCCCTATTTTCCTCCCCCAAAACTAAGGGGCGTCTTATACTCCGAAAAACACGGCACTTGCCTTTCCCAGAGGGAGGGCCTGACCCCCTGGGCCCTGACCCTGGACCTCATGCCCCATGGATGTGCCCCTTCTCTCTGGACTTCCTCCCTGCCTTCGCCAATTGGGTCTGGCTGTTCACTGGCTGTGGGGCTGAACCTTACCTGGCGGGGCAGAGGGCCACCTGTTGGGGCAGCTAGCAGGGCAATAAAGGACTCGATCGAAGGCCGGCTCTGCCTGGGCCACCTGGATCGCAACCCCCCGCCCCCCAACTGAGATGTCCAGGTGAGCAGGTGGGGGGAGGGGGGAAGGGCAGACTCACCTTGTCGAAGATCTCGCGCACGTTGGCCTCCGACTCTCCAAACCACATGGTGAGCAGCTCTGGACCTTTGATGGAGATGAAATTGGCCTGGCATTCATTGGCAATGGCTTTGGCCAGCAGGGTCTTCCCACAGCCGGGGGGGCCATAAAAGAGGACCCCTTTGGAGGGGGTCATGCCAAACTTGAGGAATTTGTCTGGATGCTCCACCGGGTACTGGAGAAGGAAGGGACTCAAGGTCAGCTCCCCGAGAGGAGATGGCCGAGGGAAACAGGGAGGGAGAACCACCTGGACACAAAGCCTGCCCTGTCACCCACCACTCCAGAGGGCACCAATCAGGTCACGCCGAGGGCAGGGAGGGGGCTGGGACCACCCTGTTTCAGCATCCAATGAACATGGCCCCCATCCCATGGCAAGGGCCACCCGTCCCCTCCCTCCCACCAGCGTGCCATTATCACCCCCACCTCCAACAAAGACACTGGGGGGAGAACATGTGGAGAGGAAGGAGAAGGTGGACCACACGTCAGGACGAAGGGAACAAGCCTCACAGCAGCCCTGCGGCTCCACCCACAGCACCAGCGCTTCCCAAGCAGCTTGATGGCTATTTTTTGGGCAAGGCGGGAGGAGGCCCATCTAAAGGCTCACAGCTCCCCCCAGGGCCCGGCCCTGTCCCGAAGGGCCCACCCCCCACCCCCAGGCTTTGGGTCAGAGTGAGTGCAGGTGTGTGTGTGTAAGTGGTTTTTATTCTCTGCTTTTCTTCAAGGTGTTGGGATTCTTAACTGCTGTTTTATGTGTACTGCTCAAAGAAAACAGAGGGGACCCTCAAAGAACCCCCCCTAGATCTGAGTGAATGGAATCTTCCCATGGAATCCTTTGTTCTGTACATATCTGGATGTGCTGACAACATGTGACATTGATTGTCAACCACTGTTGCTTCCCAAGTGGGCAGTTTGATTTCACAGAAGTTTGATTGACCTGGAGTTATATTCTGTGTTCCCTTTATTTTTTTGAGTGGTGCGTATCACCAATCTTGCTAGAGAGCTGGGTGGCCTAAAAGGTCAACATAAAATCGCCAGGCAGGCAAATGTTCAATCCATATAAAGATTTCATAGTTGCTGTGAAACAGAACCACTCAAAACTTAAGACCTACCAAACATTTTTAAAGAGAGACTAATTTCTAAGAGCAGGGGCTGCCCTGAACATCCACGAGGGGACACGGCCCCCCAGCCTCACCTGCACCAGCTCCTGGAGTTCCCGCTTGACGTCTTCCAAGCCCCCGATGTCTTGCCAGGTCACCTGTGGGACTTCCACCACCGTCTCGCGCAGGGCTGAGGGGTTGCTCTGGCTTAGGGCCCACTGGGATGTGCAAAGAACATTGATTGACGGCAGAAAAAGACATGCGGGTCCCCCTACTCTGCCCTTGTACTGTTTCCCGTATTTTATCTTAGGGTGGATCTATGTTCATCCCAGGCAGGTTTCAATTCCGTTCCTGTGGATTGACCCACCACGTCTGCTGGACGATTGTTCCAAGCATCTACGACTCTTTCAGTCAAATCATATTTTCTCATGTTGCCTTTGATCTTTCACCCAACTAACTTCAGATTGTGTCCCCTTGTTCTTGTGTTCACTTTCCTACTAAAAACACTTCCCTCCTGAACCTTATTTAACCCTTTAACATATTTAAATGTTTCGATCATGTCCCCCCTTTCCCTTCTGTCCTCCAGACTCTACAGATTGAGTTCATGAAGTCTTTCCTGATACGTTTTATGCTTAAGACCTTCCACCATTCTTGTAGCTCGTCTTTGGACCCGTTCAATTTTGTCAATATCTTTTTGTAGGTGAGGTCTCCAGAACTGAACACAGTATTCCAAATGGGGTCTCACCAGCCTTCTATATAGCGGGATCATAATCTCCCTCTTCCTGCTTGTTATACCTCTAGCTATGCAGCCAAGCATCCTACTCGCTTTCCCTACTGCCTGACCGCACTGTTCACCTATTTTGAGGCTGTCAGAAATCACTACCCCTAAATCCTTTTCTTCTGAAGTATTTGCTAACACAGAACTGCCAATACAATACTCAGATTGAGGATTCCTTTTCCCCAAGTGCATTATTTGACATTTGGTAACATTAAACTGCAGTTTCCATTGCTTTGACCACCATATCTAGTAAAGCTAAATCATTTATCATATTTAAAGATGCTTCCAGGAATATCAACCCCATTGCACACTTTAGAGTCATCGGCAAAAAGAGACGAGAAGGGACGGGAGGTGTTACTTCGCTTGATCCCGGCCATTTCTCCAGGCCGAGGAAGGGGAGTTGCCCGCGCGGCTGCCTTACCCGGAAGTCATCCATGGTGACGGCCAGGGAGTTCATCACTTCGGCATCGATCGTCTCGTCTTCAAGGTCAATCAGGTCCATCTTCTTCCGGATGGCCTGCAGAGCCGCCTCTGAGCACAGCGCAGCCAGGTCGGCCCCCACATGGCCGTGGGTCTCGTTGGCCACCTGGAGCAGAGAAGGGACACACGTCAGGACCTGATCCTGCTCTGAGACAGGGGGACCTGGAGGAGGCCCCGCAACAATGCCCAAGCAACCGGAGAGGCGGCTTGAGTGTATCTCCGCTTTTGGACAATGGAATTCATTGAGATTTATCCCTGTTCTTGAGAAGGGTTTTTGAGGGCACTGAGCAGAGAGGTCTGCTGTGCAAAATGTCAGCCGTGACCCAGTTTAATGAGAAGGCTCCGGGGTTTCGGTGGCCATGTGCTCCCTCCGCTCCTGGCTGCTTCCTTCCACTCTTCTGTTCCTGCTCCACTGCCTCGCGCCTGCCCCCTCCTTTCCCACCTACGGATCTAGGGCAGAGGCAGGAGAGAGAAAGGGGGCTGGGGGCTCCTCAGGCTGGGAACCTGGCCAGTCTCAACGGTGCTGTGGAAGGCCCTGTGCCAGAGACGACCCCTCCGCTTGAGAGCCACAATGCACACCCCCAAACTATTCCCAGGCTAGGCAATAGACTCTCTTCCTCCTTAAAACCCTGAGGAAGTTCACAACTAACACACCACAATGGGTCCAGCACAGGATCAGTGCTTAAGCTACCAAGGTGGGTGGGTGTGTTTGGGGTGGGGGGGTGTTAAATAAACAATAGCTTTTGGTGTAATTAGCCATTGACATGCAGGTGACAGTCTTCTCCTTCCACCTCCTTCTAAGGGAAGCTGAGCCTGAGCAGCTCTAGCGGCTGAGTGGCTCGGTCAGTCGCTCTCATCCGCATACAACCCACCTCACAGGGTTGTTGTTGTTGTGGGGAAAACATGAGGAGGAAACAGTATTAGACAAGTGGCAGGCGTGATTGCTGCCTTGAGAAGGGAGGGAGGGAGGAGAGAGAGAGAGAGAGAAGAAAAAGGAGGGGGGAAAATAATAATGACTTTAAATGGACCCACCTCACATTTTGGAATGATTCTTTTATTGTGGCCGTCATGACCTGCTACTAAGTTTATATAACATTTAACTATAATAATTAAGAAAACACAACCAAACCCACCTGCTCCAGATCAACATCATCGGCCAACTTCATGTTCTTGGTGTGGATCTGCAAGATCTCCAGGCGGCCAGTCGCATCAGGGATGCCAATGTCCACCTCCCGGTCAAAGCGGCCTGCAGTGGACCAAGAGCAATGGTCACCTTTCCTTTCCCCTAGAGAGCTGAATCCTTTGCAGCATCCAAGGTCCCACAGAGGCCAGGCTCAGCTCTTGGCAAGCAAGGAGGCTACCAAAACTGTACAGCCTTGTGGGGGGCAGCTCCCCTCCCCTCCCCACCCATCGAGTGCCCCTGGCAGTTGGAAAGAAAACCCACCCCCTCAGATGCAGCCCCACTGGCTCTACGCAGCCAACACGAAGGACTCCCAGTGGAAGGAAACATGCAGGCGCATAAAAAAGAAGCACCAGCAAACATCCTCAGCCAAGCAGCACCATCTATGGTCACGGTGATAAAGAGGAAAACTCCCCAAACAGAAAAAGGCGCTTGCTGGGGACAATGGAACTGGACCTGGTGTCTGTAGACCAAGCAATCAACCTAGAGGGGCTTTGCTGCCTCCCTGGAGCCAAAATCAAAGATGTAGCTGAGAAATTAACCAAAGTTTTAAAACCCAGACTACTCCCCCCTCCTATTACTCCATGTAGGAACAAACAACGCAAAAAGACAACTTGGAAACCATATTAATACAAGCAGCGAGGCAAGAAAGCCCAGGACATAGGTGCACAAGCAGTTTTTTCATCTCTACTCCCAGTGAGGGAAAAACAAAGAAACCTAGAAGATGGACGGCAGAAAAAGACCTCCTGGTCCATCTGCCCTTATACTAATTCCTGCATTTTACCTGTATTTGTATGCCGCCCCGAGTCTTCGGAGAGGGGGGGGGGGATACAAATCTAATAAATTATTATTATTATTATTATTATTATTATTATTATTATTATTATTATTATTATCATCATCATCTTAGGATGGCTATATGTTTATCCCAGCCACGTTTCAATTCAATTACTGTGGATTTACCAACCATGCCTGCTGGGAGTTTGTTCCAAGCATTTACAACTCTTTCAGTACAATTTCCCCCCCAACTAACCTCAGACTGTGTCCCCTTGTTCTTGTGTCCACTTTCCTATTAAAAACACTTCCCCCCTTGAACCTTATTTAGCCCTTTAACGTATTTAAATGTTTTGATCCTGTCCCCCCTTTCCCTTCTGTCCTCCAGACTATACAGATTGAGTCCATGAAGTCTTTCCTGATACGTTTTATGCTTAAGACCTTCCACCATTCTTGTAGCCCGTCTTTGGACCCCTTCAATTTTGTCCATATCTTTTTGTAGGTGAGGTCTCCAGAACTGGACACAGTATTATTCCAAATGGGGCCTCACCAGCGCTCTATGCAGCCAAGCCTTCTACTCGCTTTCCCTACCGCCTGACCGCACTGTCCACCCATTAATAACATCCAGTAAAGGACAGGAATTCTTAGAAGTGAACCGGCCCAGATGGGGTCTCCCGTGCTGGACAGGGGCAGCCTATAAAACAGCCTCCACGCAGCTCTCCCTGCCCATCTGCGGCTGCCATTGGCCACCTAGGTTTGCTGCAGCTGATGCTCCTGGGCCTCTTCTCAAGGCAGGGGTGGGGGTGGGGAGGGGAGTTGCCAAGGCTGTGGGTCTTGTGCCATTCGCTTGCTCCAGGCCCTGCAGGACAGACACTCTGCAGTTGGGAAATGTGTGGCCCCGGCACAACGGGCAAGGGTGTGTGTGTGCGCATGCAGTTGATCTGGTCTTCCCTTTGGAGTGGAGACGACCCGTGATCTGGACATTAACCCCTGGCCTTTGCCTTGACCAGACTGAGCTGGGGTGGTGCTATCTGCTAGCTGCAGTTTGGCAGTTCAAATCTCACCCCCGGCTCCAGGTGGACTCAGCCTTCCCTCCTTCCAAGGGGGGTCAAAAGGGGACCCAGATTGTTGGGGGCAAGAGGCTGACTCTCTATAAAACGCTCAGAGGGGGCTGTCAAAGCCCTGTGAAGCGGTAGGTAAGTCTAAAGGCTATTGCTCTGCTGGGCCACTGCAGTCTCTTGTGGACATCCTGGTCCCATTTTTCTATTCTTTTGGATTCAATCTGCTCTTGTGCTCCACTTGCCCAGACCCTGTGAGGGGGGGGGGGGGGAGAGCTATAAATGACACTGGATCCCGGTGGCAAAAGATATTATGGGATAGGACTGAAGAGTCCGGAAATGGAACAAACCCTTTTTCTACCCTTAAAGAGCACCGGCCATGCGCGGCTACACTGACCAGTAAAGGCAGGACAATAATGGGGGCACATCAGCCTTTGGTGAGGTTCCAGGGGCCAAGCCAGAGTCTTTGGAGAAGGGTGGCATACAAATATAATGAATAACAATAACAATAACAATAATAATAATAATAAAGCCACCCTCCACCTGCTGGCTTGGCTGTCCACTAGTTCTCCCCCCCCACTAGGAACCCTCCCTTGACTATTAATTTAATGATAATAATAATAATAATAATAATAATACTATATTAGATTTGTATGCCGCCTCTCTCTGTAGACATGGAGCAGCTCACAATTTATCTGTTTTTCCCCCTTTGCATCCTTCTTCCTTTTGCAATAAACTTCTTTTTATACCTCACTATCTGGCCTCCCTGGTTTTATAAGGGGATTTCTGTTCAAAACCTTAAGCAAGACGGGTCACCAATTGCATTTCTGGGCCTCCCACTGGCCAGCCCCACGCCGCCCCCTGCCTCTCTCCTCCCTTTTCAGGGCTGGGCTGAAGGGAGAAAAACCAAACAGCTGACTAAAGCCCGCCACCTTTTCCCAAGGGGCCCACAAAAAGGGGTCTGTTAGGGAGACCCCTCCCCATTTACTCTCCTTCCAGCTCAGAAGAGCCAGGCAGAGGGAGGAGCGAGCAAGGCTGGCAACCAGGAAGCCTTCTGCAGGGGGAGTGAGGGTGTGCAGGGGAAACAAGAATTTCAAGGACACAGAAAGCAAGCGACCATTATTCTTCTATATAATGTAAGATCCAAATGTGCTTATTCAAGCAAGCAGATAAGGGCCTGGGAACAGTCACCCTGACTGGAAGGAGCACCGACTTCCTTTCCTTTTACTCACAGGCGCATGGGAATACGAGGCCCCAGGGAGTACAGGGATGTGTCATTAAACAAAGCCCCTGAACCAAAGCAGCCTTCTCTTTCTCCAGAAGGCGACGCCTCCCTGCACATGTCACCAATCATAGCTTGAAGTCTCTAATCCTTCTGCACGTGTGAACTGGGCTTCTGGTGCAAATTAAGGTCCACTTGCCTGTGGTGCCAGCAAGGAAGAACTCCGAATGTTCTACCAAACCCCAAAATTTGCACACTCACACGTGAAAAAGTGCACGAGATGAGCAGAACTGCAATTTGTACCTGCCAAGTATTATTTCATCTTAAGCGAACGCTCAACCCCAGAGTTCACAAGTTTGTAAGCAGAGAAAGTTTGAAAATGCCAGAGTTCTGACTCCTGGCACAGCTGCATTCTGCACCCTGGCTGCTGCAAAAGGAGACCTTGCTGACCCCCAACTGCACACGAGTCGCTAACACACACACACACACCCCGAATGGAGCAAGCTTAGTTACCGAACCGCCGGAGGGCTGGGTCAATGCTGTTGGGTCTGTTGGTGGCAGCCATGACAATGACGTGGGCTCGCTGCTTGAGGCCATCCATGAGGGTCAGCAACTGGGACACGATGCGCCGCTCGACTTCCCCGTGGGTCTGCGGAGAGACCAGCCGAGAGGGTCAGTTTGGGAACGAAAGAACCTGGCCCTAAGGAAGAGACGCCAAAGCGAAGGCCTGGACAGGAAGGGACACTTAAAAGCAGATTAAACACAGTGATATCTCGTCTTACGAACTTTTCGAGATATGAACCCGGGGTTTAAGATTTTTTTGCCTCTTCTTCCAAAATATTTTCACCTTACGAACCCGCTGCCACCGCTGGGATGCCCCGCCTCCGGACTTCCGTTGCCAGCTGAATCACCCATTTTTGCACTGGTGGGATCCCCCTGAGACTCCCCTCCACGGGAAACCCCACCCCCGGATTTTGCAATGCTGCAGGGGAATCCCACCAGTGCGAAAACGGGCGCGTCTGGCAAAAGGGGTGAGTTTTGGGAATCATTGTTTCGTCTTATGAACTTTGCACCTTACGAACCTCGTCCTGGAACCAATTCAGTTCGTAAGACAAGGTATCACTGTACTTCGGAATAAAGTAATATGGAGAAATAATACATACAATCCAAGAAACCAGCCCTTAAGATGACAGCGAGAGAGACACAAATGCAATTTTAGTTCATCCCTCAATTAAGAGGCCCTTTCCTCCTTTGGCAGTCTAGACTCCACAGAACAAACCCCTGAACAGCTTGCATACCAACACGGGTCAGGAGAAGAATCCCAGGAGAACCCGGAACTCTCCCTTCAGGCAATCTCGGAGGGAAAGCCCTGGTTGGCTCCCCCACCTTTCCTCCCCCGCGCTTCCCCCTCTTCCTTCCTTATTCCGGCCGAGGAAGGACAGGTGCCACTCTGGCCTGGAAACCCCCCTGCCCCCTCCAGCCTCCGCGTGCCCTGCCCTCCGAGGCGCCAAGAGCCCCCCCCCCGCCTGCTCCCAGCCCACCTCTGTTCCAGGGCACTAACTCCCTGGCCCTCCTACCTCTTTCAGCATCGTCCTTTTCCTATATCTGATTTGGGTTTGCGCTTGTCCTTCTGAATCAGTGAGTGGACAACCAGCCCACCCAAAGCTCAATTTGATTTGCTCCAATGGGATGAACTGGGATACACTGGGGGAAATCAAGCCCAAAACGTGGCTCACTGGGAGATATGGGTTGTGTGAGCTGGTGGGTCAAGGGCCCAGACCACAACCACGTGAGCCTTGGGGACAGCTGGAAGCCTGAGTGAGGGGTTCCCTTATGGCAGGCGTAAGATGAGCTGGAGAGAGAGAGATTTCCCAGACTCACTTCAAGCAAACGGGGGGCGGGGGGGGGGGGCAACGGAAGGCCCCCTTTGGGTTTGTGGCATCACCTGCCACCGAGTTACCCGAGGGAGCAATTCTTCAGCTGGGCTTATGCCTGAGGCTGGGTCTCTTCCTTGCCTTCCCCTGGGGGGCTCAGGGCTATTACTACTAATAATTTATTCTATTTCTGTTTCTTTAATGCCGCCTGGCGGCTTACAACATGTTAGCAATAGCACTTTTTAACAGAGCCAGAATATTGCCCCAACAATCTGGGTCCTCATTTGACCCACCTCGCAAGGATGGAAGGCTGAGTCAACCTGAGTCAATAATAATGGTACCGCCCCCCCCCATGGAAGGCTGGCGAGGCCCCCACCTTCTCCCTCTTTGGCGCAATGGCATCCAGCTCGTCAATGAAGATGATGGCAGGCGCGTTCTTCTCGGCCTCCTCGAAGGCCTTGCGCAGGTTGCTCTCCGACTCCCCGGCCAGCTTGCTCATGATCTCGGGACCTGTGGAGAAGCAGGGAGGGGGGCGTCCGCCTCTTTAGGGTGGGGGGACCCCAAAAGAACACCCCCACACACACAAACACATCAGAGGGGCAGAGCCTGAGGTCCCAGAGGCCTCCAATATCCACGGCCGGAATTGGAAACTGTGAAGCGCAAGGCTGGGTGGCCACCCTGTCCCATGCGCATTTCATGCGGATTCAATAGACCTCGACCCTACATGAGACCTAGTTCCGTTCTGGTTCAAGTCCACATGACTACAGATAGTCCTCAACCTACGACCACAACAGAGGCCAAAATGTCTGTTGCTGGGCCAGACAGTTGTTCAGTGAGATTTCCTCATTTTACACCCTTGATTGATTGTCAGTTGAGTGAATCACCACACTTGTCAGGTTAGTAACACAGTTCTTACAACGGCTCCCCCCACCCCACCCCCACTGATGTTGTCAGTCACACGGTCAGTCGCAAAAGACGAACATGGGACCCTGAGATACGGCAGCTGTCGTAACTATGAAACCAGCTGCCACCTGCCTGATGTTTGATCAAGTGACCAGGTGGAATGCTGCAGCGTCTGTGTGAAAAACATTCCCGAGTCGTTTTTTTCCCCAGTGGTGTTGTAAAATTTGGAATGGTCACTAAATGAATCATTGTTAAGCCAAGGGCTATCTCTTCAGGCAAAGCAGCTGTGCTTCCAGACACAAAACCTTTCTCCTGTGATCCCCATGACAATCATCAAGTGTTGCATCTCATGGTTCTTGGCAAATGTCTCTTTTTTAATGTCCACCGAGAGCATCTGCACCAAAGACAAACCCCTCGTGTGTCCAATCCCACATGGCCAAGAATATTCTATTTCAGGAGGGAGCAGATGCAGCCACGAAGCATGATTTCTTCCAGGGGTTCAAGGCCATCCTGTGCTCACCTGCCTGGGCGGAAGCAGGAGGAGGACCAGCCACAGTGGCACAATCTGAGTGGGCAACGTGACAAGTCTGTGGGTGGGGGGGACAAAGGACGTGAACTTTCAACTGGGTGGGAAGCTCAGACCCCGGCCTCCCAGTGTGGGTGCCAGGATGGCTCCGGCAATACATGGGGACTGTGAGGGGCAGTTTGGCTCTGATTCAGTTCGGATGTTAACCTGGAGCCTTGACGTCTTCATAGAGATATAGCTTAAGACCCCCCCCACCCACCCCCGCCTGCTCTTAAATCAATAAGCACAAAGGCAGAGCCTGCTTCTCTCTGGATGTGGCTGTGAAGCCCAGGCCTTCCCTCCAGTTTCCTTAAGGCGCCTGCAGGTGGATCCCGGCTTCAAACCCCAGCATGAAACACACAGGGGGCAAAGAGGGTCTCGGAACAATTTAGACCTTGTCACTGCAAAGATGACTGACGGGGTTTCACACTGGGACTGTGTTGGGTTTCCTGTTGCATTTCTAAACTTTTTTAAAAAAAACCCATCCCTGACGGTGCTTGTTTCTATTGCATCATCTCCTTTAGTTCTGCTTTGGGTGGTAAAATGAATAAGGGAACCTGGGTCATCGCAATCAGAAGAAGGAGGGAGCTGCCTGCTGGAGGCTCCGTCCCTGCCGTGGGTGGTGGCAATACGGCCTTTGGTTTCAGGCCTGCAAGTTGAGAGGGTCAAGGCACAGCTACTCACCGTTGATTAGAAAGAAAAATGCTCCGGTCTCGTTAGCCACAGCTCTGGCAATCAAGGTCTTCCCGGTACCAGGCGGGCCGTAGAGGAGGATTCCACGGGGAGGCTGGAGAGACAGAGACCCATTGGGGCCAAAGGCCGAAAGCCCCCCACCATCCACCCATGGGGCACCCGGCTTCAGGCACCAGCACAGACACTGCACACCCCCACCCCGCGGATCCTGGGCTCTTCCGCCTGAGGAGGGGGCTGGCTGGCTCTAGGGGGAGCGTCCTCCAGCTGAGGCGTCAGGGCCAGAGGGGAGCCTCACCTTCACCCCAATGGCCTTGAAGAGGGCCGGGTGTCGGAGGGGGAGCTCCACCATCTCCTTGATCTGAGCCAGCTGCTTCCGGCAGCCCCCGATGTCATCGTAGCCCACCTCGTTGAGGGATTCCTCTTCATCCTGGAAGCAACACAAAGGGGGGGGGGGAGAAATGTCAGGAAAACCAAGGTGGTCTTCACGTTGCATCTCGTTGGCTGGGAAGAATTTTGACACGTCTGCTTTAAGTACAGAGAGTCCTCCTGGAAGAGGGGGGGGGGGGCAACGATGGCCCCTTTGCGAGATGTGGACTTCAATTCCCAGAATCCCTGAGGCAGAGGTCCTAACGGTGCCGGTGTTGCCCACCCTTGCCCTAGGAGAGGCTTGGTATCAGTGGAAAGGGTCAGCCTGGACTCTCTCTAAAGCAGTGGTTCTGAATCCTTTCTTAATGTTGTGACCCCTTAATAGAATTCCTCAAGTTGTGGTGATCCCCAACCATAAGCCTAGCCCCAATTCTCCCAACACAGCTTGAACCTGACTGTCTGGAAGGCCAGAGGGAGACCCCCCACTCTCGACCCCCGATTGGTTGGATTGTAAACATATCTTCCAAGGCGCCAGAATACAGTGGTACCTCGACATACGAGTTTAATTCGTTCCAGACCCGAGCTCGTAAAGTCGATCAACTCGCATCTCGAAGAAATGCCTTTAGACTTGGTTTTTCCGCACCGAGATAACTGGAAGCAAGGAATTCTTGCGCCACCTAGTGGAAGCTCGGCTGGTATCCCGAATTTGAGCTCGGGTGTTGAACAGAAATTTTGCTTGCATCGCGGCTCGTAACTTGGAATACTCGCATGTGGAGCAGCTCGTATCTAGAGGTCCTACTGTAGAAGCTTTAGTTCCTAACACCAGGCGAAGTTTGTCTTTTCCCCCCAGGGTCTTAGGTGACCCCTGTGAAACGGTCGTTCAGCCCCCAAAGTGGTCCCGACCTCCAGCTTGAGAACCACTGGACTAGAACAACAGAACATCCAGGCAACCTGTGGTCAGGTGACCAGACCCTACATTTCTGAAGTGTTAAGACTGTGTTCTAATTCTCATTGATCTGAATGGATCCTATCTTGCAAACTGGAGACTCTTGAGAGCATTTTCTGTGTTTCTTTGATAAGGGATCCACTGGTCCTCCACTTATGACCATCTGTTTAATGGGTCAAAGACAAGACCTTCTTGGAAAAAGTGACCAAGACCTGTACTCACACTCACCACCGTTGCACGAGCCTTTGTGGTCACACGATCTGCAACTGGGGGATCTGGATTTGCTTAATGACTGTCATAAAAATGCCCCACGCTATATACCGGGGTGGGGGTGGGGGTGGGCTTACGACAGAAACTCTGCTATAAATTGTGGTCACAAGGACTACCTGCAGTTGGTTCACACCAATAAAATGCCTTTTGTTGTACTGTGGCCTATTCTTTGGTTCCTAATTGAAGGGAGCATTTTTCTACAACAGCTTTGGCCAAGCTCCCCACCAGACAGACAATCTTGGGCCTGGGCATAGCTGCGTTTACTGGGCCGTCTGCTTAAGGACACAGAAGGTCGAGGAAAGGCGGAAAAGGCCATCTGCTGACCTATTCAGGGCGTCCAAACCGAGCGTGATTGTGAAGGGAGTTGGAAGGGCCTCTTTACATTGGGTCAATAGTCCAATGGAAAATAGAACATGATGCCAGGCGCTGTGACACATTGAACATTTCACATGCGAGTGTGACGGTGTCTTCACCCAGGAATGAGGAACAGGATGTGGGGCTCGTGGTTTGGCTTAGCCGTTTTAAAAAAGGTTGGTTGCATTCATGGGAGACACATCCACCGATGGCTATTAACTGTTTTAATATTGGATTGTCATATGCTGTTTTACTACTGTTGTTAGCTGCCCCAAGTCTACGGAGAGGGGCGCCACACAAATCCAATCCAATCCAATCCAATCCAATCCAAATCAATCAAATATCCCTCTCGGAAGCTCCTTTCCAGCTTCTGGGTAGCCAGACAGCAAATCTTGGTTCCAAAGGAGAAGTGGCACGAGAGGGGGGGAGGGAGGGAGGAAGAGATTGCTAGGCAGCCCCCAGCATTAACCCTTCCAAGGCTAGCTGGGTGCTGCTACCATTTGCTCTTGGCCAGGTAATTGCTCCCCCCCCCCTTTGGTCAGCCAATGGAGCTGATTGAAAGGCCAGTCCCATCCCCCCCGCCCCCGTTCCTTCAGATGTTGCATCATTGACCTGTGGAATCTGTGATTGTAAGATGGGTAATGGCTTTGAAAGGGGAGCAATATGACTTAGACCTATACACCGCTTCACCAGGCTTTATAGCCCTCTCGATGGGTCCTCATTCCACCGACCTGAGAAGTCCACCTTGAGCCCCGGCAGGATCGAACCCCTGGCTGTGACAGTGTAAACATGCCATACTGTGCTCTAACCACTGCGCCACCCGGTCTCATCAATTCTGAAGACTCAGCATCCTCTCCCGGCTGGGGGAGCACTTTCCAACCACCAACCCCAGGGCAGCAGCAACACAAGGGCAGCGCATCTCTGTGTCTTGCTTGTGGGCACCTCTGAGGCCTCCAATGATCCAACGCAAAAAATAAATGATGACTCATCTTGGCTTGACCTAGCAGGGCTGTTTTATGTTCAAAACACATGGTTTACAAATTCACAACGCCTGGATTCACACTAAGCCAAATCTAAATCTTTATCAGACTTAATACCAAAGTTCACGCAGGCTTATTTGCAACTATACTTCTGATGCTGCATCCGCCCAAGGAGCCGTGTCAGCGTGTGTCCCTATCAACAGAACACCTGGGTTGGAAGGGACCCTGGAGGCCTCCTAGTGCGACCCCTTGCTCAAGCAGGAGACCCTCCATCATTTCAGACAAGAGAGTTTTGATTCGCCAACTCAAACATCCTTGTCTGGGGATGAGTCGGAGGGGGAGACACTGGAGAGAGTGGGAATGTTTTCATCATAGGTTCATGGTTTCTATTAGCTGTGCTTTTGCTAAGGGTATGTTACCTAACAAGTCTCACTGTCTGTCTCTATCAATTGTACATGGCCTGTTGCTATGCCCCTTCATAAAGAGGCATTATAAATAAACATTATTATTATTATTATTATCATCGTCATCATCATGAGGCTGTCAAGTCTCTTTTTTAAGTGGTGGAGCACCCACAACTTCTGGAAGCAAGTTGTTCCACCGACTGTTCTCATTCTCAGGAGATTTCTTAGTTCTCAATTGGTTCCCTCTTTTTCCCTAGGAACAACTGACCAAAGCCCCTTCCAGAAAGGCTGGGGATGAGTGTGTGTGTGTGTTATAGCTACAAAGACCCCTCCCCTCTCTCTCTCTCTCTCGATATCAGACCGTGTTTTTTTTGTAACCCCCCCCCCCCTCTCCCCCCAGGCAGAGTCCTGCTGCGTCCCCAGGCTGCACTCACCTCTCGCTTGATCGGCTCCCCCTCACAGTGGATGACCGTGTCCGGAGCGACTATGCAGTAGGGGCTGGGGTCTGTCTCCACCACCTTGAATTCCACGGCGCGCATCCCTCCACGCACCAGGAAGATGTCCCCTGAAAGCATCAGCACATTCAGTGAGGGGCCTCACACTGCATGTCACCCATCCACTAATTAGTATTGACACATTTAGACTTTTGCAAGGGCTGGCCATATAATTTACCTGAAACCTGTAATAATAGCATCTATTGCGTTCTTTGTTTAGTCTGGTTGCCATAGCAGCCTCTCAAATTTTGACGGCTCAAAATGCAGTGGGAAAGTTTTTTATAGAGGCAAAACAAACCAGTATTAATAACAACAGTTAGATTTCATCAAAGTAAGTGTGGAACATAAGCGTGGTTAGGAATGAAGAGTTCCATATTTTACAGAAGATTTAAGCAACACCACATATATTTCTTTTACAGGTTTACTGGGCTGCCCAGTGGAAGTGGGAAAAAATCTCTCTGTCACCTCTTTTTAGGGGACATCAGTACTATAGGGAATCGGGTTCTTGAAGAACTGCAGAAGAAACAATGGCTGCCAATCTGCCTCCCATTGAGGACCTGTAGACTGCACGAGTCAAAAAGAGGGCGGGGAAAATATTGACTGACCCCTCGCATCCTGGACACAACTCCCACCCTCAAAACGTCGCTACAGAGCACTGCACACCAAGACAACTAGACACAAGGAAAGGTTTTTTTCCCAAACACCATCACTCTGCTAAACAAATAATTCCCTCAACACTGTCAGACTTTTTACTAAATCTGCACTGCTATTTCTACTAGTTTTTCTCATCATTCCTATCATCCTTTTCCTCCCACTTAGGACTGTATGACTGTCATTTGATGTTTGTATCCCAAGATTTTTATTCATATTGATTGTTTCTTCGTTGCTTAGTTGACCCCTATGACAATCATTAAGTGTTGTACCTCCTGATTCTTGACAAGTGTATCTTTTTCTTTTATGGACACTGAGAGCATCTGCACCAAAGACAAATCCCTTGTGTGTCCAATCACGCTTGGCCAATAAAATTCCATTCCATTCTATTCTATTCTATGTTGACATAGTATGAAATGATTTCCTGAAAGCTGGGGTCTGTGCACGGAGCTCTAGATATCCCAGGCCTAGACTGCTGCAGAAAGAGAACAGTGGGTTCCCTGGAGGAGCCTTGCACGCCAGCCTTAGAGGGTTGGCTGAGCGAAACAGAAAGAACAGGGCGATGGACTAGATCCTTATCAACAGAAAGAGCCCATCAGATAACATGATCCCATCAGACTTTAGATTAAATTTGGCGCTTACAATTTGAGATGTAGCCATTTGCATAAAGGTACATGGTAAATGTGTTTCCTGTATCGCGGAAAAGTAAACTAATTCTGTTTTTGTTTTCTCTTTCTTTCCAGTTCACTTTTTCACATTTTTATATTTTCACATTTATTTTTCATAGTTCACTTCTTCACACTGGAGCAAAGAGCATAGATTTCGCATATGCGCTTCGGAAGTTACCTATATTTTGATCAGCCCTGTAGGCCTGTGGCTTACAGTGGTTGGCAACGTTTGTTCGATTTTTTTATTCAATTGCTCCATAATTCTTCAAATGCCTATTTGACAATCCAACTGAATTGGATGGCACTTATTCCCAAGGAAAGAGATGAAGGATTACAGTGCTAGTCTGTTTTAATTGTGGCCTCTCTGAACGGATGTAACAGGAAAACTGAATGCTTTTTTTAATAAGGGGCTTTAAAGTGTTCTTTAAATTGATTTTGGATTTCTTTTGCTGTAAGTCGCCCAGATTCCTTCGGGAGTTGGGTGGCATATAAATAAAATAAATACATAAATAAATTGTAATCATTCGTGTGGCTTATTTACTCCTTTTAAATATAATCTTGCTATTAAATTGTATTGACAAATTTTGTATTTTTTTAATCTTTATTTGTAATTAATGGAAAGAATCAGTAAGAATATTTTAAAGGGAAGCGTTCTCAGTGGCTATTTATTTATTGGATTTGTATGCCACCCCTCTCCGTAGACTCGGGGTGGCATACAAATCCCGCCAGGAACTCCTAATCCAAGAGGCACATAAAATATGGGGAAGCAGCACCTGGATGGACACTGGCACGGACACATAATGGGCCCTGTAAGTAATCAGAGCCTTGTAAATACAATCAGTGAGCAAGAAAACCCCATTGGACAAGAGGGAAGGCAGGAGGAGCTTGCAGGCCTGCGTTGCGCCTGGAGAAAAGCAAACACAAGCCCCCCAACCCTTTTCTTCTACACTGGATTCCCCCAAATTGGGGGATAATGTGCCTCAAGTCCCCTCGTCTTGCAATCCCTGAAATGGTTGAGTTATTTAAAACGTGATGGAGAGACTGTCCCTCTGGGGCATCACTACCAGCTCTCAAGCAGGGCAAACAGACACGCGTGGCCTGCCAGTCGAGGAGCGTGGTCTGCTAGGCAGTGGCTCCTCCATCGCTTAAGCCTGTGAGACCGAGAAGGCTGCTCACCTCCCCTGCTGCCGAGAGGCCCTGCCTGGGGCTGCCCACGTCGAACGGTCATGTCCAACTCTAGGAGACGGCACTCACCTCTTGTTCTCTAGACAAGGGAGCCAGTTTTAGGGTCACCTGGCCAGCAGGGCTATATGGCCCCTGAGTGGCCCCTGCGGACGATCCCCTTGCATCTGCCTGCTTTTGAGCTGCTAGTGGGCAGGTGGTGGTGACAGGGTCCTGAATAAAGGGGCCTTATCCTATACCTGCGCTTTGTGGAGGCGTAACAGTGAATGTGTGTGTGCATCTCCTAGCTCTCCTGGACTCTTGCAAAAAGACCAGTGACTACCACCAGGAGAAGGAAACTCGGAAGTACTCGGGCCTTCTGCAACCTTACAGACAGTCACCAGCAACAAAAGGGGGGGGGGGACCTACTGATACTTATTATTATTATTATTATTATTATTATTATTATTATTATTATTAATTAGATTTGTATGCGGCCCCTCTCGGAAGACTCGGAGAGGCTCCCAAAGCCCAATGGCCAGAGCCCGAGGGATTCTTATCCTCTTGAACCCTTGCAAACAAAACCCTTTCATGACCTCGTCCAGCTTCCAAGAGCAGAGACCCTTCTGACCATAGACCACACTAATGGGGGGGGGGGTGGCTAAAAGCACCCACTCCGGACACTGCAGAGCAGGGGCAGGAAAGCCGGGGCCAGGGGCGAGAGAGGCTGCATTTGGGGGCCCAACAGCTTCCACGAGGGGATGGGGGGCTCTGTCTCAGCCCCGCCCCGAACGAAGGGCCCCGCTCCCCCGCAGCCGGCTCAGGCGCTTGCTGACCTTTTCTGATGGGCCTGTAGGCCTCCAGGAAGTATGGCTTGAGGTAGACCTCGAAGAGGTTCCCGGTGATCCCTTCCACGGTGTCATCGATGGGCAGCACGTGGATGCGCTTGCCGTACTTCACGTCTGGACAAGGCTGGATGCTGAAAAGGGAGAAGCCCCCCCCCCCTCATTTATTCTCAGGTGCGACATTTCTCTCCTCCCCTTGCCCACTTTGCTCCTCGGCCTTCCCTTCGGCCGCCTCCTTTTAGCAAAGAGAGAGGGGTGCCCCCTCCTCCAATGGGGCTCTGGGCAGCAGACAACTAGCACTTATTTTTTTTATTATTATTATTTACTTGTTTGGATTCTGTGCCGCCCTTCTCCGTAGACTCAGGGCAGCTTACAAAATAGGAATAAAATACAAAAATACAGCAGTGAGAAACCCAAGCAAAAACGGATGCTAAAACCCTGGGATTCCTCCACCCTCACCACAATCACACACACACATATCATTGGCTGGAACTGGATGCAGCACTCAACAGCCCCAGGCCGGCCAGCAAAGGTGTGTTTTTCAGACCTTACGAAAGGCCAGGCGGGCGAGGGCAGTGCGAATCTCCCGGGGGAGTGGATGCCAAAATCTGTGACACCTAAAACAATGCCACAGATGTTTCAGAAAATCCTTAAAAATTCAGGTAGTTCTCAACTGACAACAGTTTGTTTAGTGACTATTCAAAGTCATGTGCAACCATTTTTCACACCCTCTTTCGGCTGTGGTGTGGGGGGCGTTTGCCTGGGTCCACCTGGTGCACCAATTGCAGCCCTATCTGGACAGAGAGCCTCTGCTCATAGTCACTCCTGCCCTCATCCCCTCGAGGTTCAACTACTGCAATGCTCTCTACGTGGGGCTACCTGCGAAGAGTGTTCGGACACTTCAGATTGTCCTAAATGCAGCCGCGTGAGTGGTATAGGGCCTTCCAAGGCATGCCCATATCTCACCATCACTCCGCGGACTGCATTGGCTGCCAATCTGTTTCCGGACACAATTCAAAGGGTTGGTTATGACCTATAAAGCCCTGTGTGGCATAGGACCAGACTATCTCCTAGACCCCCTTCTGCCGCACAAATCCCAGCGACCGGTGAGGCCCCACAGAGTTGGTCTCCTTAGGGTCCCGTTGACCAAACAATGCTGGCTGGCAGGACCTAGGGGAAGAGCCTTCTCTGTGGCGGCCCCAGCCCTCTGGAATCAGCTCCCCCCAGAGATTCCTACTGCCCCCATCCTCCTCGCCTTCTGCAAGAGTCTAAAAGCACAACTTTGCTGCCAGCCTTGGGGTTTTTAGATCTTCCCCCCTGACCAATGAATATTTTTTAGTATGATTGTCGAATGAATTGTAAATGATAGTTTTTTAAAATCAGAATTCTAAGGATTGTTTTAATGTATTATTAATTGGATTCTTTATGACTGTTTTCTGTATATGCTGTGAGCCGCCCCGAGTCCTCAGAGAGGGCAGCATACAAATCCAATTAAATCTTAAATCTTATGGCTGCAGCCTCCCCAGGGTCACGTGATCAAAATTGAGAGGCCTGGCAACTGACCCACATTTATGACGGCTGGAGTGTCCCTGGTCAGATGACCCCCTGATAAGTCAAGTCAAGTCAGGTTCACTTAACAACCGTGTGACTAATTTAACAACTGTGGCATGAAAAGTCATAAAATGGGGCAAAAACCCCTTTACTGTCTCACTTAGCAACAAAAAGTGGGGGTTCAATTGGGGTGGCTAAGTCGAGGAGGAGGAGAAAGTCCATCTAAGCAGAACGGACCCTACGTCTGTTCCGGGGCTTCCCAAGGGCTAAACGGAGTGGGGGGTGGGGGCTAAGCTCATCCCAGGGAGGGGGCTGATGTTCCAGAGAGCGGGGGCCACCGCAGGGAAGGCAGGTCACCACCCGACAGGACCCCTGAGCAGCAGCAGCAGCAGCAGCAGCAGGTCTCTTGGACTCAGCCTGAGGGGGTGGCTGGGGGGCTGTGACTGGGAAGAGGGGTCCCTGAGACAGGCCACTTCCTCTGCTTGGAGGGGCTCTAGAGGTTGAAATAAGCATCTAGGCTTCCACCCTGGAACAGACCGGCAGCCAGTGGGAACGGAGGGGGTCTTCCGAGGGGCACATCTTCACTCTCTGCCCAGTTCATCACCCACCAAGCCAGGGTTTCTTGACCAGAATTCCAGAACTGAATCCCACACCATTTCACGTGGCCATGGTTGAGAGGCACCGCACCAGGTTTTTGAGGCTACCCATGAGATACGGCGGGAGGGAAGTCCCGCCACTGGCCAAGTCTTTCGGCTACTCATCAATTCAATAACTTTGCAGGGTTAAAAAAAAAAACCTATCAATTCCTGGCAACTTCATGGGGCCTCTTTGTGTACTTTTCCAGAAAACAGGGTGGAAATGGAGCGGCCACTGCCAGAGACCAGGGTGGAGGCTCTTTGAACATCTCCATGAAAGCAGAGCCATTAAGAACAGATTGATTTACAAGCAAGAGGCCATTCTGCTTTGCCCGGCTACATCAGCAGTTTCCACAAAAATCAGAAACCTATAGAAACCTAGAACGTTGAAAGCAGAAAAAGGCCTCATGGTCCATCTCGTCTGCCCTTGTACTATTTCCTGTGTCTTATCTTAGGATGGATCTATGTTTATCCCAGGCATGTTTACATTCAGTGACTGTGGATTGACCAACCACCTCTGCTGGGAGTTTGTTCCAAGCATCTACCACTCTTGCAGTCAAATAATATTTTCTCATGTTACTTCCCCCAACTAACCTCAGATTGGGGCCCCTTGTTCTTGGGTTCACTTTCCTATTGGAAACACTTTCCCCCCTCCTGGACCTTATTTCACATATTTAAAAGTTTCAATTGTGTCCGTCCACCCCCCTTTCCTTTCTGTCCTCCAGGCTCTGATGATTAAAGCTCACACAGAGGCCTTTGTGTCCATCAGCTTCACAAACCCTTTAAACCAGGGGTGTTAAAACTTGATTTCATGGAAGGCTGCATGGGGGTTGTGTTTGATCTCGGAGGGGGGGCATGGCTGGGGCTGGACCACACTCATGATGGGCCCCGGTGGTGGCCGAGGGCTGAGGCAGGACTTCCCCCTCGGACCTTCTCTCCCTCCCTCTCATTGTCATCTTCCTTCCTTCCTTCTTCCCACCCCTTTCCTTACTTTTCCTCCTTTGCTCTCTCCCCATCCCTTCCTTCCCTCCCTCTCTCTTTCCAGGCTCAAATGCAAAGGGGGAACTTTTGTTTTTAGTTTGTTTTGATAGCCCTCTGCCAGCAGAAACGGAGCTTGGGGCAGCTGCGCACGGCCCTGCCAGGCAACTAGAGCTGGCCGCCACAGCCTCCTCCCAGGTTCCATCACCACAGCCAAAAGTGGGCTCCGTTTTCGCTGGCAGAGGCAGTGTGGGCCCCGGTCCTTGGCTCTTCCCAGGGCAGCCCTGAGGGCCAGATCTAAGCACCCCATGGGCCGGATTCAGCCCGCAGGCACTGAGTTTGACACACACACACACACACACACACACACACACACATGCTCTAAACCCTCCCAAATATCCCAGTCCGCCTTGCGGCCTCACCTGATGACATCTCCCAGTCGCACCCGCAGGTTGTTGCGAACCACCCGGTTCATGCGGATCTTCTCGTCCGAGCAGGAGTCGTCGGAGAGCACGATGCAGACGGCCTCCCGCCTCTTCTTGCCTTTGAGCAGCACCGTGTCCCCCCGGAAGAGCTGCAGTTCGTCCATCTTGGCCTGACAGGGAAAGACAGAGGCTTGGAACCGGGGCAGCCCGGGGATGGACACGGCCTGCCTGGGACTGGCAACACTCCCTGCAACCTGACTAGGGCAGGAGCCGCTCCCCCCGTGGGCCTTCCGGCCGCCCCTTGGGGAACCTGATACAGGTCGTGTTCAGTTCCGGCAGCTGTTCAGCCGTAAAAGGCAGTCCTCCAGTTACAACCACAACTGAGCCCAAGATTTATGTGGCTAAGTAACGAATTTATCAAGTGAGTTTTGCTCCATCTTACAACTTTTCTTGCCACCGTTGTGACTGTGTCAAGTCAGCAACCTGGCTGTTAAGTGAATGTGGCTTCCCCATTGTCAGAAGGTCACTGAAGGGGGTCACGTGACCCCCAGGATGCTGCAGCCGCCCTAAGTCTGAACCAGTGCTGAAACGTCCAAGCATAAACCATGTGGCTGTGGGATGCTGAGCCGCCCCGAGTCTTCAGAGAGGGGCGGCATTCAAATCTAATAAATTATTATTAATTATCATTATTATGCTGCCAGGCCCCCTAAGTGTGAAAATTGGTTAGGAGTCACTTTTTTCAGTGTCGTTGTAACTCTGGTCCCTAAACAAACTGTTGTAAGTCAAAGACTGCCTGTACAGCTGGATAGTTGCATTAACCTGATAGAAGCACCCAGAGGTAAAAAGACCTTTAGAGGATTTGGGGAGCTTATAAATCTAATAAACAAAAAAAATATGTCTGATCACACCAGAGTTTTCAAACTCTGCATCCAGGTTGTCTTCTGGGTGATTCTGGCCCTGAAAACCGCCAGGAGCCAAGGCACAGAGGCTTGTGGAAATCTCTTGGGGTTTTCATGCTGGAGAGGGGGAAACTAGCAGGGGTTCAAGGACCATTCAATGTTTTTAGTGGGCTGCCCTCCCTCTGCAACAGGGAAGAGCTGTTAAAACAGAGATTGGGGGGTGGGGGGGATACTGCTGTGTTGGAGGCAAATGTGAGGAGCCAAATTTTGGTTGAGAAAGAAAAGGAACAAACAGCAGAGCAGATTATAAATAAACTCCGCCACGAATAAATCGCCTGGAGAAGCCGCCTTGCTTCCTCCTGGGAAAATCTCCATTCGTCTGCTCAAGTGCTCAACTACACACACACACACACCTGCGACAGTGACACCACACTGTTGTCCTCATTGATTGCTTCATCAACAATCAACCGATTGGGCCGGTTCTTCTGCTTGAGAATCGCAGTGGACAAGTCGTCAGCTTTGGAACTGTAACCAGAAAGAGAGGAGTTGCTGGCGCCTTCGGGAACAGAGCCCCCACGCCCCGTCCGGAGGAGTTGGCTCTTCTCTTTTCCCCACAACCACCGGCCGGCCCTCGCTTCCAGTCTTGCGCAACCCTCTGTGACAGACCAGCATGTCATGCGCCACAGAGCGCAACGCAAAGGCCAAACGTATTTTAAAAGGCTCCTGCTAAGCTGCTATGGATGGGAAGGGTGGACAAATGGCCTCCTGCAACACTTGGGAGACCTCAGATATATGCACTGCGAAAACGACTAGCAATTTTGCTCCAAGAAAATACAATGTTTACACGGCATTTTTTATTTGATTCTCAATATGGTGATTTCTGGCCACTTCCAAACCAGGACTGACCTTTTTCTCCACGCCTCCTGCTGTTCAGGGAAGCCTTGAGAAAGACCTTCTAGCCTTAGAAGAAAGAGCGTCTAGGATCCCCCAAAGGCCCCTCAGGTCCACTCACGCCACAGCTCTGTGGAGGAGCCCTTCCTGCCTACCCCAGCTGGGCCTTTCGCACAGGGAGGGCGCCCGGGGAGCACAGGGCCAAGGAAGGACCCTTTCCTTCCTCCACGTGGGCACTTTTCAAACTTCTTAAAGGAGGTGAGTAATAAGGAGCCTTTGCTCTGGAAGCGAAAGTACAACCAGCTCCTCTGGGGTGCAAGTCAACTCCCGAGCGTGAGTCTGCAGAAAGGCTGCAACCTTTGCTCTCTCACCAAAGGGGACGAAGGCAGACACGAAAGCTCCCAGCAGCCATTCACAGCTGGCAACCTGGGAAGCATGGGCCTCCCTCCCAGGGCACCTCAGGTACATGCCCCGTCAAGCATCACTCCACCTGCATTTGCCAAAGGTGCTTTTTCCAAAGGGCAGGTAGACTTTCTTGGGTGTCCACCCCCCACCCCCCTTGGTAAAGGTCTCACTTCTTGCAGATGGGGGCTGCTAAGCTGGAGCCCCGGGGCTCTGAGTGCTACTGCAATTCTGCTACCGCACCTGGGCAGGTAGTGAAATCGCACGTGGACACACAGGGGCACCACGGCCCAGGTGCAGGAGCAGAATTGTGCTGGACTCCGCTGTCACCCAGAGCCACGGGGGCGAGCGCACATCACCGGTCACCTTAGCAGCCCCCCTCTGGCTCCTGGTCTCTTGGATGAGGAGGGAAAGGTCTTGGAAGAGACCCCAGAGTGCCCGGCTGCCTCTTGAGAAAGCAGCGCTGGCAGAACCACCGGGGCTTGGGCGGCAGAGTCTCCTCCCTCCCCACTTGTTCCACCTGCAGCTTCTGTGGTGCTGAATTCCAAGCAGCCTCCGTGAAGTTCCCCATGAGATGAAAGGGGGCAGACGCAGCCACGCTGGAGCCCAGCAGGAAGAGAGGGAAGTCCCTCCTCACCCCCTGGCTGCTCCAATGAGATTGGGGGGGGGGGGCAGGGGGTTCCCTAAAGGGGTCTCTGGAAACTCTCCCATTGCTACAAAGAGAATACAGTGGTACCTCGGTACTCGAACGCTTCCTTTCTCGTACATTTCGAATAACGAACAAAATTTTCGGCAAAAATTTGCTTCGGTATCTGAACAAAAATTCAGATACCGAACAGCCAGAGAAAATTTTGTTCATTATCCGAAATGTAATCCCGGCAGCTTCAGGGGGCTGAGGAGCTCTCTAAGAGCTCCAAGCTGCAGGAAGGGTGGGGGCTGCTGCAATCTTGGCAGCTTCTGGGGGCTCCTTTCCTCATTGTTTCCTCTTATTGCCTGTAAGCAGCTTCCAAAACTTTCTCCTTCCCTGTGGCTGCAACAGCGGCGGCTTCCCTTCCAGTAGCAAGAGTGCCGGGAACGTCACGTGATGAAGGGAAGCCGCCGGAGCCATGTTCCCGGCGCTGTTGCTACTGGAAGGGAAGCCGCCACTGTTGCAGCCACAGGGAAGGAGAAAGTTTTGGAAGCTGCTTACAGGCAATAAAAGGAAGCAATGAGGAAAAGAGCCCCCCAAAGCTGCCGGGATTGCAGCAGCCCCCACCTTTCCTGCAGCTTGGAGTAGCGAATTTATTTATCCCATTGGAAATAAAGAAAATAGATTTAATTGGTTCCCAGCGAGTTAACAGGGGCTGGGAACCAATTAAATCCATTTCCATTATTTCCTATGGGATAAATAAATTCGGTACTCTACCAAATCGGTTCTCGACCACACTTCTGGAACGAATTGTGGCCGAGTACCGAGGTGCCACTGTATTATGAAAACGCACCACATTCTTTATACATTTAAAGGCGACAGAGCAGCCCAGAGCCCTTCACGTGTTTCTGCTGCAGGGTTTGAACCAACGTCTAATAGCACCAGCAACAAGGAAAACAAACAACAATTAAAACTATCTTAGTCCACCAGGATGACAAGCAAAAAGCGCCTGGGTGTGAGCATCTCCAAACTGACCAGGGTTTGTGGTTTGCAACTTCTGTGTGGTCTGGTTCTTGTAGGTCTCCCGGGCACAATGGGTCAAAGAAGAAGGTGAAAATGCTGAGGGCAGAATTCCCCCAATTCCGCCAGCTGAGCCAAACTGGGCTGCTTAGGGTCACGTGGAAGAGGTGGTGACGGCATCAAAGCCTCAGCCAAATTGAGGCAGCAGAGCAGAAATCAAAGCCGGTGCAGGGAGGGCAGAGCCTGAGGATCATCGATGCAGCCCCTCTCCTGACTCACCCGGGGACCACTCCCATTCCCCCCACTGCCCCAGCCCTGATGACACAGCACTAAATGGCCAGGCCAGAGGGGCCGGCCGGCCTGGAGCTGCTCAGGAAGCTGCTTCCGGGAGTTGGGCTTGTCCTCTAGAGCAGGTGAGGCCGAGACGGAGCCTTTGCGCTGCCTGCTCCCCATTACACCACAGGGGCAGAAACCCCTCCTGGGCATTGATGCTGAGGGCAGAAGCCTCGCCTGGGGGGCCCAGAGCCCCCTTTTGTCCAAGGAGGAGCCTCCCACCCACCCACCCACCCTGATAATGGGGAAGACCTGCGGATGTCTACCTTCCCCCTCTGGGATCCTGGGTGCTCTTTCAGATGGACGTTGGGCTGCCCTCTCCCATCCGCACCTGCCCTCCCCAATTTCAAGTTATTCCATTTTTAACAAACACTAATGGAACTTGTGGAGCAGGCTCTGACTTTGCACGCGATGCCAATCTGCCAGATGACAGATCCTGTCCAGTGGCCATCTGACACACCTGGCAGCAAAGAGGCATTTACAGTGAGGATCAGCAAAGCATTTGGTCCAGCAAACTGGCCCCTAGGAGTATGCCGCCCCTCTACGGAGTCTAGGGAGAGGGGCCGCATACAAATCCAATGAATAAATAAATAAATAGGGACCTGGCTTTAGGCAGCCACAGAGAAGGAAACGGGCAAGATTTCTATGGAAATCAGAAGCAGATTTTCAACCCCACAGAGATGATAGAAACATAGTTACCGGTAGCTTAGTTTAGTTTATTCAATTTGTATGCCGCCCCTCTCCGAAGATTGACAGCAGAAGAAGACCTCCTGGTCCATCTAGTCTGCCCTGATACTATTTCCTGTATTTTATCTTAGGATGGATGGATGTTTATCCCAGGCATGTTTACATTCAGTTACTGTGGATTGAGCAACCACGTCTGCTGGAAGTTTGTTCCAAGCCTCTACTACTACTATGATACAGCATATAGTTGTCTTGTGAAAAGCTGCCCCCCCCCAAATCCACAGCTGGACATGCTTAAGGTTGGCTCCCGACTGGCAGTCAAGGCAGACAAACAATCCACTTGCCAGATGAGGAAAACACCTGCCTGGGCCCTCCCCCATTGCAGCACCTGCTCTTGATCTAATTAAGTGGCCTGGCCCCCTCCACCAACCCATGGGGCTCTGGGGGGTGAAGCAGCCGAGAGGCCTAGGGAGATGATGATGACACCACCAGCCCTGGGGGTTAGAGAGCAATACGGCAGGCAAATTCTGCCCACAGGCTCAGGGCTGACTCCGGCCTCCCACTGGCAAAATGAGCATTGTTGGGGGCCACATATACATATCTGTAAACATCTTACAGAGGGTTGTATTTGTAAAGCAGTATATAAATCTAAGTGCAATTGCTATAAAATAGCAATCTTCAACCTTTAAGACTTATGATCAGTTAGCCAATTGAATCCTGAGAATTGAAGTCCACCAATCGCAAAGTTGCCAGGGTTAGAGACCCCCGGCCTGAAACAAAGAATGAATTGAAACACCCCAGATACAATCTCAAAGCTGGATTTGCATCACGGCAGTAAGAACAATGAACCAGCTCAATTCCCTCATGGCTACCTGACTGCTTTGAAGACTCAAGACCAAAGTCCTGCTACAGAGCAACACCTGGGGGATCAAATCCCTTGCACCTGCTCACGGCTGCAGGACAGCTGGGCAGCCGCTGCTGAGAGGGTGAGGCGGCCATCTTGCCTGTTATCTGAGATCAGGGGATTCTAAAGAGGAACTGGACAGGGTAGTCCAAGCCATTAGTGCAGCCACCTATGGACCTGATATCTGGCCAACAAAAGCTGCAGGGAGGCCGCAGGAAGCTGCTTTGCGTAGTCCCTGGCAGGGTAACTCCCTCCTCCAGCAGCCATCACCCAGCCTACGTCTTTTAGGGAATTATTGCTTGCACCCAAGTCTTCCCTTTCGTTTGCAAGGCGATTGGCCAGGGAATCCTGAGAGATCTGATCTAAACCAGTTGGGATTCAGACATGGGCATCGGACAGGTTACCAGTGGTGGGATGAGAATAGACATGACAGCCTTGGTCTTGCAATATGTAGCTTGTCCCCAAAGATGCTTTTTCAAAAGGCAACTGGCCCTTGTTTTTCCCCCCTGAAAATGTTTCTCATCTAAGAAGCTTCTTCGGTTCTAAAGGTGAAACATTTTCAAGGGAAAAGACCCCCAAGAAAGCCCAGCTGACTTTTGGAAAAGCGCCTTTGGCACAACCAGAACCCCCACAGACATTGGGGGGGCTCTTGATTCCACCCACCAGCCTTTCCTTCTGGACTGGCTCTGTTGGGCTGGGGATGGAGGTGGGAGGCCTCGTTTTACAAGGGGTCTGTGGGAACCTCAATATGGAATGGCACAATCCCCACCCATCAGTATCTTCATGAAGCTACAGAGATATCCGCATGCATCCAACGAGGTATCACTCATGTAGAGGTGACACCTGTTCTAAACTCTGCCTGAATTGAAGATGCCATGGGTCCCGATGGGGAAAATGGGCACAGCCTAGAATCATTCAAAATCCTACAGCAAGTCCTGATTTAACGAATGAGGTCACGCTGCACCCCATGGAGTTTGATGGCACCTTACAGGAGAGCTGCCCCTGGCATAGTGCAAGTGGAGGTCATGGCCAGGAGGGTTTTTGCACAAATACATCTTGTGTGCCAACTGTGGCTCTGCAAACGTCGTATTCACCCACTCATCACTTCAGGGCTGACCACTGCAATTCACTTTACAAGGGGCTGCTCTTGAAGATCCCAAGAGAGACTTTCAAAGCAAGTGACGTCTCCCTATTTACACTGACGTGTGAAGGAGGCAGCGGCCTTCACGCATCCCAATTCCAAACCACTGAGAGCTCTGAAAATCACCCTCAATATTCTGCGCTCTATTCCATAATGAAACGGACTCTCTACGCCCAACTTCTGTTATAAAATTTCCTACTGCAAGTGAATCCATATTAGTTTCTTCAATAATCTTCAACAGAAGCTCCGTGAAGAATCCAGTGCCATCCCTGAGACGTCATGCGCCATTCTAGCCCACTTCTCAAGATGGAGCTGGCCCACCACAGACGGCCAAAAGCTTTTGGTGTCAGAGTCCAGGTCTATGAAGAGTCCCCTAAGTGACAAACCTGGCCTCTCCACCCACTCCAGAGCAGTCAGGCCGCAACCTCAGACTCCTTGGCTCTACTGAGCCCAAGCCATGTCAGGATTCCGTTTCAATTACTCAGCTGGTGCCCATGTCACTGCTGTCTCTGCATTTTTCAACTTTGACAACTTTAAGAACCCCCCACGCACGCTTGCTGCCAGATTCTGGGAATCGAACCCCCACATTTTAAAACTGCAGGGCTTGAGAAACACTGCTCTGCTCCATGGCTCAGACCCTTACCACCTTCCATGGGGTGCAACTGAGGAGATCTACAGAAATGGGTGGCAGCTGCTGACGGATGAAACTCCGCCCACATTGAGTCACCTTCCCCAGCAGTTTCAAAAGAGAAGTGAACAGCCTGTCACAGAACAGAATTCTACAGTTTTTCACAAGCTAGTGGCCACAGGGCTAGGTAGACATCCCTTAGTCCTATCTACTGAGATTTGTTTTCAGGAAGGCCAGGAAGCACCTGACCTTTCCAGGGAATGATGGCCAATTGGTATCCAAACCTTCTGAGCCATCCAACAGAACAAAATCATATCACTTTCAAAGCATAAACCCCTTGGCTAAATTGGGGGGGGGGAAATTGTCTTAACCCTGCTTCTATCCTCAGGTCTATATGACCCAAAATGAAATTTGAGACCCTGTAGATTATTTGTCATTCGGATCTGAAACTTGTGATTGATTTTTCCTCATTTGAGGAGTTCTTACTATGAGTGTGGGATTTTTTTTGTTTATTTTTTGCTACATGCTGATTGTTACATTTCGTTACACCCAAAACAGTACATACAAGTGTATAAATGCAAACACAACAGCAGGGTTAATCTCATGCAGACCCAGAGGACTGGAGCTACTTTTTAAAAAGTAGTTTTTGAAAAACATTCAGAGATCTTGAGAGAGAAGGAATCATTCTGTCAAGAAATTATAAAGCAACAGTGGTGAGAGATACCTGCTACCTTAAAAAAACCTGCAGTAATTTACCTAAGCAACTAAGAATATTTGTCTAAAAACTGAAATAAAACTAAAAGGGATTTAGGGTCACTTGGGTGACAAGCAAAGACAACTTCCCTAACAAACGCCTTATGCCACTTACCTTAAATAGAAGAGAACCTGTCCAAAGGAGGCATTTACAATTCCCATTGTATGCTTGGCTAACCCTTTTCTAGCAACTTCCACAAGCCAAGATGGACAAGAATCCAGGCAGCTTGCCACCACTGACCACCTTCCTCTAATCAGCCACATTTCCAAGTCCCACCCGCTGCTAATCCAAGCCAAGGAAACCCACCTCAATAGAAGGGGGTGCAGGGAGCTCAGGGCTGAACGGGGAGGCGTCCTGCTGCTCTCCCAGGAAGCCCAGCCTAAATAAGCCGCCCAAAGCGAGGCCCCAGGGCTCCCCAAAGGCCCCCCTGACCTGAGGCAAGAGAGGCCCCCGTTCCCAGCACAGCACCTCCTCTTCCTAGCCAGCTCTACAGCCAAGGCTCAGCCCTCCTCCCTTTCTCCCTCACTCCTCTCCGGCTGCCCTGAGTCTCCATCCTCCCCAACACTCCCTCCCTCCCCCCCGCCGTGATTGTGCAGCTCGTGGGATTCTGGGAGTTGAAGTCCCTTCTCTGGCCGGGGGGGGGGGGGGAAGGGAAAAGGCAGCGTTTCCCAAAGGCGGCGGGGCTTCCTCCATTTCCTCCTCTGGAAAAGCCTCCCGCTTCCCTCTTTCCAGAAGCCCCTCGGCCGGGAGGAGCCACGCGTCCCCCAGGGAAGACGAGGAAGCGCCGGCTGCCTGGGGAAAGGAAGCCAGAGACCCCCGGGCCCCCTTCCCTCCGAGGGAGGCCCGGGGGCAGAAGGCGCGGCCAGCCCCGAAGGAGCCACGGAGGGAAAACCAGGGCCTCCCACGTGCACGCGGCCTACTCTTAAGGCGGCTCCACAATAAGGCCGGTTTCGGGGTTCGCCCTCCAGAAGGCGGCTGAAGCTGGGCGCGCCAGGCGGGCGAGGCCTCCAGGCAGCGAGGCCTGACCTGCGCCTCCCCCCCCCCCCCGACCGAGCCCCAGCGGCCCCAAGGCCCCTTTGCGGGAGCCCCCTCCCCCCAGCGCCTCCCCGGCGCCCCCCCCCCCCCCCAGCCAGGCCCCGCCGAGCCCCGCGGGCGGCAGACAAAGGCAGCGCGGCGCCTCCCCCGCCCCCCCGGCCGGCCAGCCGAGGAGGTCGGTGCTGCCTCCGGGGAAAAGCAGGGCCAGCGGGGCCAACGTCGCCCGCCCGCCCTCCCGCCGGCCGAGACGCGGCTCCCCTGAGGAAGGCCGGGCGGCGGAGGCGGGGGTCGCGGGGCAGGGCACTCACTCGGGTCCCGAGGCCATGGTGGCGATGTGGGCTGGCGCGGCGTCGGCAAGGGTCGCTTCGGCTCCGGCTCTGCCTTCTTTCTCCGCGCTGGGTTTTCCCCTCAGCGTTCAGCGCCGACTCATCGGGGGTGACGCTCCGCCCGGCGCGCTAGGCCGCACTCTGCCTAGCAACAGGTGGCCCGGCGACCAATCCGAAAAATAGAGGCGGACGCGCGCGGCCAATGGCAGCCCCAGAACGGGGACGGCTTCCCGCCCTCTCCCTTAATGAGGAAGCGGGAAGGCAGAGCCACCCGGCGACCGCACCAGGGACCAATCAGAAAAATCGGCTGACGTCCGAAGGCGGAGCCCGTATGATTTCAGGCCAAAGGCCAATTCGAAGTCCCCTTTCCGGCTAGTCACGCAACGGCGATAGGAGGGCTCACATCAAAAGAATTCACGGCGAATGGAAAAGCGGACGCCTTGATTGGCACGACGGCACACCTATAGAAATAAGCCTCGGCGCTTGAGTGGGCTGAAGCGGGCCATGGGTGACCCCGGAAGTAGTCCGCCGGCGTGGCCGCCCTGGGCCGCATGACGTTGGGGATTTGGGAACCGGTTTCTGAGCATATGGCGTCGGGAGGATGGGCCTTGTAGTCGCCGGCGGGGCTGAGCTGCGCGGAGAGGAGGCCGAGGAGAGGTGGCTGGCCGGGCGGTGGTCTCTTCCTCTGCCTTCTGCCCGCCGTGGTGGCTTCCCGATCTGAATGGAAGTCCCTCGTGAGGGAAGTGATCCACGGATGGGTAGCCTGGGCCATTGTAAGGAGGGCGGACCTTGGAGGCCATGGGAATTGAAGTCCACTCTGTCATCCTGGCCTCCCTAGTCCACACTGGGCAGCTTTAAGACCTGTGGACTTTGACTCTTCCACCACTGCCTCGCCAAGAGTCAACGGATCGGCTCTTCTGCCTGAGCAGGGGGCCGGGCTAGAGGATCTCCGAGGCCCCTTCCAGCTGATTCCATTCTAAAACACGTTAACTCATCACTGTCGGCTTCTTGTGTTGTTGAAAATTTGTTCCCTCATATAAACATATAAAATAGGTACAGAAATACATTCAAAAAACATCGGCTAAGACAGTGATGGCGAACCTATGGCACAAGTGCTACAGATGGCACACGAGCAGTTGCCCTAGTTTAGCTAGGGAAAGAGCCTCCTCTGTGGCGGCCCCGGCCCTCTGGAATCAGCTTCCCCCCCCCGGAGATTAGAACTACCCCCACCCTCCTTACCTTTCTAAGTTTCTGAAAACCCACCTAGGTCACCAGGCATGGGGCAATTGAGGTATCCCCAGGCTAATATATTTTATATATGATATGACTGAGCTGTATTGTTATTTTAGTGATATGGATTTTTAGATGTCTTTTAAGTATTAGATTTATTACATTGTTTATCACTGTTGTGAGCCGCTCCAAGTCTACAAAGAGGGGCAGCATACAAATCTAATAGATTATTATTATTATTATTATTATTATTATTATCACTATCACGGACATGTGCTGGTGAGGATCTGGAAGGGCATTTTTTACTTCCAGACGGCCTCCAGGAGCAGCAGGATGGGGCGTTTCCAGGGAAGTCTACTGGGCTCACCAGAATCAGGCTTCCAGAGGGCCTTGTGGGGACAGGGAATTATGGGCATGGGCACTCGTGTGTGCAATAGCACACACGCACGCACGCACGTGTTTTCAGCATCCAAGGGGAAAAAGGTTCACCATCACTGAACTAAGACATTGCATATGTATATTATTTCACTTATGTACATTATCACTATTTGTAGTTGAATTTAAGCTTCTAGTTATAAATTATTTGGATTTATTCTTGGCTCTCTATGTACATATCTTTTATTTAGAGGACATAAATGTCAACTGTCCTTTGACTTTTGTAGTTTTGCGATCTAATAATATCTATAGTTTTATATGTTTATATGTATATCTGGGGGGGTGTTTCATTTTATTTTTTAAATAATTTTTATTAAATATAAACATTAAAAATACATTTAAAACACTGAACCACAAACTTCAAAACAAACCTATACAAACATCACATATAAACAAAAACAACCTTCTAACCCTTTCTTTTACAGTAACTGCATTGACGTTATACTGTATTTCTATATCCTTTCTAGGAAGTTAAAGTGTAATTCTACAGTTTTCAATTTCTTCTTTTCATTTTAATGTATATATTTAATAAAGATTTTTTTAAAAAAAAATTGTTCTCTTTTTTGGAAGGAAAGGGAGTTGGGAAGCACAAGGGATGTAGGCCTGTTTTTAGACACAAAGTTATGCCAACTGGAAATAGATATTAGTCTATTCCATGGATTCCATGTCCCTATATCCTTGCAGGAACTTAGCAGGGAGGTGGCGAGCTGTATATACTGTAGGGTAGTCCTCTGCATACAACAGCAGTCACAACCACAATTTTAAGTGGCAAGGGATGATGATTGTAAGCTGAAACACTCAAGTAGCCAGATCTGATTTTATTACCATTTTTATATAATCCGAAACCATGCTTGGTCACAAACCAGGGTCAGGTGGCCACAGATACTGCAGTCACGTGAGGGAGGGGGCCAAGCAACAGCTGGAAATGCTTCTCAGGCCATCAAGCAGCCTGGAGGCGGAATCTGAATGTTCTGCCTGCAAATTATCCAGTTGAAGGAACATGTCCCACCTCTATTTTTGTTACTGTTCATTAGGGTTGGTCAGCTAATTTTTTTTAATCCATGTGTGGAATCCATACAAAGGACAGGCAAATATAATTAAATTTATTGGCCACTCAACTCTGGGAGATTTGGACTGTAAACGATCGATATTACAGTAACAATTTATTACATTTGTGTGCCACCCAACCCTCAACGTCTCTGGGCAATTTGCAGTGGCTGTAACCAGTAAAAGAAATACCACCCCACCCCAAGGACAATGCAGAAAATAAAGCAGAGGACACAGGGACAAGGAAGCAGAGGGCGACAGAAAAGCAGCATCACCCTGATCTTTAAGGGCCTTTGAAACAGGATGCCTGTACAGGTATATACAGCGCATGTCTTCAGAAAACAAGAGCTCCTGGTTTCTAACAGGGGAGGGCTTAAGGTACAGAAAAGGGGAAGAATCCCTGTCCAAAATTATCCATTATTTTTTTCAAAAGAACAAGTGAAACTGAAGCTTCCCTCCGCCACCAACATTTCTGAGTGTCATTTGGGAAACAACTGCAGTTCCTCCAGGGTTTCTGCCTGGGAAAAAAGGATAATTGTTCCCATAGGTAGAGGTGAGATCACAGACAGGTGATTGGAATTTGGCTGTGTTCACACCACATACTTAGCCTGATTAACAAGGAGGGTGTTTTCTGATTTTTCCCATTATAAAGGCTGGTATGTAACTTTTGAAAGTTCCCATTGAGTCTGTCCCAAGGGAAGCGTTTTAGATGTTACTTGGTTCTTGCCTGGATACAGGATTCCTCTAATTCACCATCTCTATCTGGACACTAACAACAGTGATGAATAAGATGGGAGAAATGTGGAAAGGGAGGCAGTTTCATAAAGTCCACTCTTCCTAGGAAAGAGGCTGAACTGAGCTTTGAGTTTTGCTCCCAAATTTGCTCTATCTATCTATCTATCTATCTATCTATCTATCTATCTATCTATCTATCTATCTATCTATCTATCTATCGGATTTGTTTGCCACCCTTCTCCGTAGACTCGGGGCGGCTAACAACAGTGATAAAACATGTGACAATCCAATAGTAAAACCCTTATTATAAAACCAAACATACATACAAAACATACCATGCATAAATTGTAAAGGCCTAAGGGGGAAAGAATCCCAATTCCCCCATGCCTGATGGCAGAGGTGGGTTTTAAGAAGCTTATGAAAGGCGAGGAGGGTGGGGGCAATTCTAATCTCTAGGGGGAGTTGATTCCAGAGGGCTGGGGCCACCACAGAGAAGGCTCTTCCCCTGGGGCCTGCCAAACAACATTCTTTAGTTGACGGGACCCGGAGAAGACCCACTCTGTGGGACCTAACTGGTCGCTGGGATTCGTGCGGCAGAAGGCGGTCCCTGAGATAATCTGGTCCGGTGCCATGAAGGGCTTTATAGGTCATAACCAACACTTTGAATTGTGACTGGAAACTGATCGGCAACCAATGCAGACTGCGGAGTGTTGGTGAGACATGGGCATATTTGGGGAAGCCCATGATTGGTCTCGCAGCTGCATTCTGCACGATCTGAAGTTTCCGAACACTTTTCAAAGATAATTTATTTTATTACAATAATCCAGTGAACTTATTCTTAGGGTTTTCCGTATGTCCCTGGGTTGGTCTTTTTATAACTACTGTATTTTTTTGCTATTTTTAGTTTACACCGAAGGGACTTGCAGGGGTCATTTTAGCTAAGACTGTCTAACCATGGCAACTTTTAAGACCCGTGGACTTCAATTCCCAGAATTCCCCAGCCAGCGGAGGTGTTCATGAAGAGTTAAAGTCCACAGGTCTTAAAGCTGCCGAGTTACAACTGAATTAGCGCTAAAAGACATATGGCGTCACTTTAATCCAAACAATAGACAATATACTTTTTTCTCTTTTCCTCACAAGTCATGGTCCCGCATTGATACGGCCTGGGCTGATTTAGAATTTATCAATGAAGTAACAGACATACAAATACTTCCAAACTCCTGGGCAGATCATAACCCCATATTGTTAAGATGGAGAGATTCAACTAATAACCATTCAAGACGATGGACTATGAACCAAACAATATTTAAAGAAGAAAACTTTCAAAAAATGTTAAAACAAGAACTATGTAAATTTCTCCAAATTAACAATGATGGTAACACTTCCACACAAAACCTATGGGACACAATGAAAGCCTATGTGCGAGGAACCTATGTTGCATACCAAAATAAAAAGAAAAAAGAGAAACAAAACAGCCTATCCACACTAAAAATAAAACTTCAGAACCTTGAAAAAACCCTACAAACAAAACCAGACAATAACGAAACTTTAGGAGAACTGAATATTACAAAACACTACATAAACCTACAAACTCAAGAAGAACTCTCACATAAATTAAGGATTGCCAAACAAAAACACTTTGAATTTGCAAACAAACCCGGGCGATGGTTAGCCTCAAAACTCGCTCATCAAAAAGCAGATAAAATTATAGAGGCAATATATGATCATACAGGTGTTCTAAAAACAACACTTAGCGATAAAAAACAAATAATTAAATCCTTCTTTGAGGAATTGTATAAAAAAGATGACGTAAATGAACAACTAATAAATAAACTATTCGAGACCTTAGAAAATACAGAAAAAATAAATAAGGAAGATCAGGATATGCTAAATGACAAAATAACATCAATAGAACTAATTAATGCAATTACGAAACAAAATAATAATAAAACCCCGGGTACAGACGGTATACCTGCCGAATTCTACAAACAATTTCAAGAAATCCTGGAGCCTATAATGTTACCTCTTTTTAATGAAATCTTTGAAGGTTCAAAACTCCCATCCTCTTGGAATGAGGCTTACATAACCTTAATACCTAAAGATACACAAAACAGAGCTTACATCCAAAATTATCGCCCAATATCCCTGCTTAACTCAGACTATAAAATCTTTGCATCTATCATAGCTGAAAGATTTAAACGAATACTAACTGTTAGAATACATACAGACCAAAATGGCTTCCTTCCAGCAAGAAACATAGCAACAAACACAAGGATTATTTTGGACTCTTTAGAATATTACGATAAAAATATAGATAAACCAGTAGCATTCTTATTCGTAGATTTGCAGAAAGCCTTCGATAGTTTATACTGGCAATTTTTCACAACACAAATGGTGTCAATGCAACTTGGTAATAAATTTACAGAACTCATTAAAACTATATACAGTGGAACCCCGACATAAGAGCTGCTCTACTTAAGAGCAACTCGAGATAAGAGCTGGGAGGGGAGAGATATTTTTGTTCTACTTACAAGCCCAAATTCGAGATACAAGCGCCAAGGAGCTGTCTCCTGAAGCCAAACGCTAACTTCCGCGTTCGGCTTCAGGAGACAGCTGCGAAGCGGCGCACGTGTTTTAAAAGGTTGCAGCCGGCCTGGGGGGCTCGGGGGGGTGCTTGCAGCTTTCTTTCTTGCTCTTTTTCTTTCTCTCTTTTACCTTCCCTTCCTCTATTTCTTCTTTTCTTTCTCCTTCCCACCTTCTTCCCTCCCTCCCTCCCTTCACTCATTCCTCTCTTACTCTCCCCTTTCATAAGTTTCCTTGCTTCCTTCCTCTGTTCCTGTCCCTTCCCCCTTTCTTGCTTTCTTTATTTCTTGCTTTCTTTCTTGCTCTTTTTCTTTCTCTTTTACCTTCCCTTCCTCTATTTCTTCTTTTCTTCCTCCTTCCCACCTTCTTCCCTCCCTCCCTCCACTCATTCCTCTCTTACTCTCCCCTTTCATAAGTTTCCTTGCTTCCTTCCTCTGTTCCTGTCCCTTCCCTCTTTCCTTCCTTCCTTCCCACCCTCCGTCCATTCATTCACCCATTCCTCTCTTGATCGCTTAAAGCCGGTCCCTGGTGCAAAAAGGGTTGGGGACCTCTGTCCTACAGGATTGGGTGGCAGAGAAGTTGAACATATGTAAATTTAAAAGTTTAAGAAAGTTTACAAGTTAAGTGAAAGAAACTTCATTATTCATGTATATGTACATGTACATTTCTTCATTAAAAACATGTCTTTCTGCATAATTTAGACTAACTTTGTGAGTTTTTTGAGGGCTGGAACCAATTAAAATTATTTACATTAATTCCTATGGGGAAAAGTCGTTCGAGATAAGAGCTGCTCGACTTAAGAGCCCAGGTCCGGAACGAATTAAACTCGTATCTCGAGGTACCACTGTACAGTACTCAATACAAACAGCTAAAATACTGATAAACAATGATATGACAGAAACAATAAACATTAAAAAAGGAGTGAGACAGGGCTGTCCCTTAGCCCCCCTGATTTTCATTTTCGCTCTAGAAGTTCTACTAAATAAAATAAGACACAACAAGGAAATCCAAGGATTAAAAATTAAAAGCGAACACTATAAACTTCAAGCATTTGCTGATGACATGGTGTTCATTGTACAAGACCCCTTAAAATCTGCACCTATTCTAATTAATAAAATAAATAAATTTGGAGAGATTGCCGGATTAAAAATTAATAGGGAAAAAACAAAAATGATAACAAAAAATATGACAAAACAGCAGATATTGAAAATAGAGGAACTTACTAAAGTTAAAACCGCCAAAAAAGTTAAATACCTAGGACTATGGATTACCGCTAATTGCAGCACTATTAAGAAAGACAACTACGATAAACTAATCAATGAAATGGACAAAGATTTTTGCAGATGGTCGAAACTCCCACTTTCTATAATGGGGAAAATTGCTGTAATTAAACGTAATATACTTCCTAGATTTTTATACCTCTTTCAAACTGCACCCATTAAATTAAACAGGATTTTTTCAAAAACTTACACAAAAAAATTCACAAATTTATATGGACAAAAAAAAAGGCCAGAATAAAACTTAAAGATCTGCAAGACCATAGGTCAAGAGGTGGATTCGGGTTACCAAACATGGAACTATATTACCATGCTTCAATTGCAAATTTACTGAAAGAATGGATAACACTTAAAATTTTAGAATATTAACACTTGAAGGCTATGACCTTCAATCTGGGTGGCACAAGTTTCTGACAGCAGACACAGGTAAAATACCAACATATTTCAGATCACACTACATACGAAAAAACTTAATTAACACCTGGCACTTCATTAAAAAAAACCATTACCTCTGTATCCCAAAATGGATATCCCCAACAGAAGCAATTATATACCCGAATTTATTTAAATTTATTTAAACGAATGGGAAAAAATTTGGACTGTTAACTATAAACTAACAATGGCAACTTCATATAAGGAAAATCATTACAAAATGTTCTACAGATGGCACTTGCCACCTGCCAGGCTCGCAAAAATGTATCCAAATCTATCAACACTATGTTGGAAGTGCAGGGAAAAACCAGGTACATACGACCACATCTGGTGGACATGTGAAACCACCCAAAAATATTGGTATAAAATCAGAACTATGCTAGAACAAATTACTTCCCAGAGCATCCATGTAAAACCCTAACTATTTTTATTAGGAATCATAAGACAAAACTTTAGTAAAGAAAACAGATATATTATACATGTAATTCATATTATTACAGCCGCAAGGATTTTATATGCACAATTCTGGAAACAAGAAAAAACCCCGACCATTCTATCACTTGTGATTAAAATAATGGAATGTGCAGAAATGTCCAAGCTCACAATGGAATTGCAAAACAAGGATGAGACAGATTTCTACAAAGCATGGGACAAATGGTACCTCTGGTTAAAAGAAAAAAATTACTTAAAAATTATCCATCAAGAAAAATATCCAACAAAAACAATTTGAAAAACTAGCAATCCACGTTACAAATCATATCAAATTGAAACGACAAACTGTAAACATTGATTGACACGAACTTTAAATTACAAAGAAAACAAACCCTTAAATGACTGATATGTACTGGCACTAACAATTACAGTACATCAAAAGCACATGGAGAAAACCTTAGGGAAATCTACACCACCTACGCTTAAACCACAGGCCGCAAAGCATGAAAGCCCCAGCTCTAACGCTGGCCTTCTCTTCTTACCACTCCTCTTTTGCTCCACTCTCCTATCCCTCTTCCCCTTATATCTCCTTCCCTTCTTCCCCAGCCCTTCTTTTCTCCCTCCCCACCTATGTGTACTATACAAGTACATTATAAATGTTAGAATGTATCTTATAAATATCCCTTTTGCCTTTCTGTTCCCTGTTTTAATGTATATATTCAATAAAATATTTCTAAAAAAAAAAAAAAAGCTGCCTGGGAGTTTGGACTCCCCATTCTAATCTCTGCGTGTTGCCTCCAGTTTAAATGGCAAGTCCCAGAGATGCGAGAGAGAGGCAGGGAGAGAAGCAGCCTCCCTCCTCTGGCTGTAGGAGGAGGGGATGTTTGCCTTCCCTTTCTTGCTTTGCCATGGTGGGTAGACATAAATGATGGTCTGGAAACAAGCCAAATTTCCAAACTTCACATTCAAGATGCAAAGGTTTTGCCAAGATCCACCTTCCCCTAAAGGTCCAAAATCCTTCAGGAGTTGGAAGGAGGAAAACCAAGATGGCTGCCGCCCAGGGCAATGGTTACATGACCGGAAGGCATTAGGCAGCCTTCGGGGTGGAGTCACATCAGCTCTATTCATTTAATTAACAAATAAAATGGTTATTAAAAGTGAAGACTGTCTTGAAACACACAATCCATCATCCAGATTTGCTGATGGCTAAGAGCCTGGAGGGTTCTGAGGATGTTGCAGAAACTGACAAAACACAAATACAGGTAGTCCTTGGTTTACAACTACTTGTTTAGCAAGAGTTTTTGAAGTTACAACTGCAACAGAAAAAGTGACTTATGTTCAGTCATCACACTTGCAGAATAACAGAGTTGGAAGGGACCCCCTGCCCAGGCAGGAAAACCTGCACCAATCTCTTCTATAAAACACAACAATGTTGCAGCATTTACAATTATTGGAGCCAAGCTGTGCCACTGACTAATTGTTCTAATTATGAGGAAATTTGTCCTTAGTTTATTCATTTATTGGATTTCTATGCTGCCCCTCTCCGAGGACTCGGGTGGCTCACAACATATAATAAACAATATACAATATCTTGGATCCAATTAATTAATTAAAAATCTAAAACCCCAAAAAGCATAAAAAACAATCCTTCCATTCGCTCCACATTCTCTCAACACTTTCATTGGCCAGGGGGCAAGAATCTAAGGGCCCCAAGCCTGGCGACATAGGTCAGTCTTCAGACTCTTGCGGAAGGCCAGGAGGGGGGGCAATATGGATCTCCGGGGGGGAGGGAACTGATTCCAGAGGGCCCCCAGAGAGAAGGCCCTTCCCCTAGGCCCCACCAAGCGACATTGTCTAGCTCAGCGTTTCCCAACCGGTGTGCCGCGGCACACCGGTGTGCCGCGAGACATGGCCAGGTGTGCCGCTAAGCTCCAGCTGGGCGGGGCGCTGCCGGTACTTCCGTCCTGGGGCTCCCGCTCGCAGCTGTCCTCCGCCTCCTGCTCGATGCCGCGGTTTTCGGCGCTCTCCTGCTGGGCGCCAAAGAAGGAAGGCAGGAAGGAGAGCTTTATTCTTCGCGCCTTTTCCCCGCCTTCCTTCTTTGGGACCCAGCAGGAGAGCGCCGAAAACCGCGGCATCGAGCAGGAGCCGGTTGACAGCTGCGAGCGGGAGCCCCAAGACGGAAGTACCGGCAGCGCCCCGCCCAGCTGGAGCTTCTCCTGCGTCGACGGCAAGTTTCCTTTGTGGCCCGGCGGGAGGGCACTGGCGATGGGAGCGGGGGGCGGGGGCGGCCGCAGTGGCCGCAGGCAGTCGTGGGGAGATGGCGGCGGCGAGAGGGAGCGCTCTCTCTCTCTCTCTCAGCTGACTGCAAGCGGGAGCCCTGACGGTGGCGGTTGGACGTGCTGCTAGACGTCGTACATGCTGGCGCTGCGGGCCTGGCATATACGGTGTCCAGCAGCACGTCCAGCTGCCGCCGTCAGGGCTCCCGCTTGCAGTCAGCTGAGAGAGAGAGAGAGAGAAAGAAAGAGAGACATATAAGAGAGGCAGAGAGAGAGAGAAAGAGAGACATAGCAAGAGAGGCAGAGAAAGAGACAGAGCAAGAAAGAGAGGCAGAGAAAGAGAGAAAGAGAGACATAGCAAGAGAGGCAGAGAAAGAGACAGAGCAAGAAAGAGAGGCAGAGAAAGAGACAGAGCAAGAAAGAGAGGCAGAGAAAGAGAGAGAGAAAGAGAGACATAGCAAGAGAGGCAGAGAGAGAGAGACAGAGCAAGAGAGACATAGCAAGAGAGGCAGAGAGAGAGAAAAAGAAAGAGAGACATAGCAAGAGAAAGAGAGACTTAGCAAGAGAGGCACAGAGAGAGAAAGAGAAAGAAAGAGAGACATAGCAAGAGACAGAGAGAGAGAAAGAGAGAAAGAGAAAGAGAGATAGCAAGAGAGGCAAAGAGAAAGAAAGAGACATATAGCAAGACAGTGAAAGAGAGAGAGAGCAAGAGAGAGAGAAAAGCAAGAAAGAGATAGCAAGAGAGACAGAGAGAGAGAGAGAGCAAAGGAGAGAGAAAGACATAGAGGAAGGGAAGGAGGGAGAGAGAAAGAGAGCAAAAAAGAGAGAAAGAAAGAAAGAGGGATGGAGAGAGAGAAAGAAGGGAAGGAAGGAAAAGAGAAAGAGGGAGAAATAGAGCGAAAGGAAGAGAGAGTTTTTTGGTCCAAACTTTTCTTTAGCCCTCCCCCCCGCCCCGCCCCCCCCCCTTTCAGTGTTCCCCGGGATTTTGAAAATATGAATAATGTGCCGCGGCTCAAAAAAGGTTGGGAAACACTGGTCTAGCTGATGGGACCTGGAGAAGGCCGACTCTGCGGGACTTGGCTGGTCGCTCACGTGGCAGGAAACGGTTCCGGAGGTATTCTGGCCCGATGCCATGTACTGTAGTGCTTTATATGTAGTTCTAGGTTGCTTCTCCCCTAGTTTAGTTTCCACCCGTTGCTTCTTGTCCTGCCCTCGGGTGCTTTGGAGAATAGCCTGACTCCCCCTCCTTTGTGGCATATCCCCTGATAGGACCATTACAATATCCCCACGCCCATAATCCTTCAGATCCCTGGCAACCAGCGTATAGTCACAATGGCTGTGGCCTCCCACACAAAACCGTCATTCGTGACTTTCGCAACTGGCTTCCGACAAGCAAAGTCAAGAGGGCAAGTAACCTTCACTTGGGAACTGCAGTGGTTTGATTAACAACCTTTCATGACGTCCACTGGATGAGGCTCACGTAACAACCCTCTTGCTTAGCAATGGAAACTGTGCTCCACATTACGGTTGTGGGTCGAGCGCTTCCTACACAGGAAGCAGCCGTGGCCCTTTCTTCCTTCTTGGCCATCAGGCGGGCTTGACTCCTGGGTTTGTTCTCCCACACTTCCCAGTTTACCTGGCAGCCCTGGGACTGTGGCCACCCTCCACCCGAGTATTTACCCAGGCACAATGATCAGCTTCCCCAGGATTCGGTGGTTGCTGCCACCTGCTGTTTGCAAGTCACCGCTTAGAGAAAAGGAGCCCAGATTGTAAAAGCAGGACACACCGTGTGATTGCACACAGGAAGTGAACGGGGAGAGAAAGAAGGCGGATCGACTCCATGGGGCTGAAAGAACCGAATTTAATTATCAAAGAAAGCCTCTCTTCATACATCGTGCCCATATGATGTGATGGCCACTGGCCTGGATGACTTCAATAATGCTGCCCGTTAATCAGGGAGGCCCCTCCCTCAAGGCCAGCCATTTAGAGACATCCATTGTATCTGTTTCCGTGGGAGGGGGAGGAAGTCAGGTGGGCCTGGTGCAAAGAGACACTGCAGTGTTTACATTGCGTTCTCACTGCTGGAACTTTCCCCTTTGTTTTCCAGCAAGTATCGGGGTAACTGAGGTCTCCCACCACCCCCAGAACCTGCCATCTTGAAGCCTGACGTGGAAAAGAATCATTTGCCACCTCTGCCTGGGTGAAGAGGGGCCAGTCAGGTCCCAAAACCGGCATAATTTGCATTTTCTACTGCGGCTTGACTTCCTGGCTCCAATCCTTCCCCACAGGGAGACGGAACCGATAAAGCTGTTCCGCCCCAGACGCCTGATGGACCCAGAGGGCTTTCAGAAGGCGCTTGGGGTTATTCCAGATACACTCGTACACAGTTCGGCAGAGTCTCTGGCTGAGGCCTGGAACAATTGCGCCGTTGCGACCTCTCCGCGGCACTAGACCCCGTAGAGCCCCATGGTTCAACGAGGAGCTCCGGGAGTTGAAACGCCAGAAGAGACGTCTGGAGAAGCGATGGAGGAAGAGTAAGTCCGAATCCGATCGAACACTTGTAAGAGCACATGTTAAGACTTACAAAGTGGCGCTCAAGGCGGCAAGATGCGCGTATCATTCCGCCTTGATTGCATCAGCGGAATCCCGCCCGGCCGCTCTGTTTAGGGTGACCCGCTCCCTTCTTAACCAGGGGGGAGTTGGGGAGCCCTTGCAGAGTAGTGCCGAGGATTTTAACCCGTTTTTCGCTGATAAAATCGCTCGCATCCGAGCGGACCTCGACTCCAATTGTAAAACAGAGTCGACTGACAACGAGTCAGTCGAGGTGACTGGGGCCCGTACTTGTCCACCTGTCTGGGAAGAGTTTGATCTGGTGACACCTGATGAAGTGGACAAGGCCATTGGAGCTGTGAGTTCCGCCACCTGTTTACTGGATCCGTGTCCCTCCTGGCTGGTTTCGGCCAGCAGGGAGGTGACACGGAGCTGGGTCCAGGAGATTGTCAACGCTTCTTTGGGGAGGGGGTCCTTCCCGGATCCCTACAAGGAGGCACTTGTGCGCCCCCTCCTCAAGAAGCCTTCCCTGGACCCAGCCATTCTCAACAACTATCGACCAGTCTCCAACCGTCCCTTTATGGGGAAGGTTGTTGAGAAGGTGGTGGCGCTCCAGCTCCAACGGTCCTTGGAAGAAGCCGATTATCTAGGTCCTCAGCAGTCAGGATTCAGGCCCGGCTACAGCACGGAAACTGCTTTGGTCACGCTGATGGATGATCTCTGGCGGGCCCAGGACAGGGGTTTATCCTGTCCTGGTGCTTCTTGACCTCTCAGCGGCTTTCGATACCATCGACCATGGTATCCTTCTGCACCAGCTGGAGAGGTTGGGAGTGGGAGGCACTGTCCTTCAGTGGTTCTCTTCCTACCTCTCTGGTCGGTCGCAGTCGGTGTTAGTGGGGGGTCAGAGGTCGACCTCTAGGTTACTCCCTTGTGGGGTGCCTCAGGGGTCGGTCCTCTCCCCCCTACTATTTAATATCTACATGAAACCGCTGGGTGAGATCATCCAAGGGCATGGGGTGAGGTATCATCAGTATGCAGATGATACCCAGCTTTACATCTCCACCCCATGCCCAGTCAGCGAAGCAGTGGAAGTGATGTGCCGGTGCCTGGAGGCTGTTGGGGCCTGGATGGGTGTCAACAGACTCAAACTCAACCCGGATAAGACGGAGTGGCTGTGGGTCTTGCCTCCCAAGGACAATCCCATCTGTCCGTCCATAACCCTGGGGGGGGGAGTCACTAACCCCCTCAGAGAGGGTCCGCAACTTGGGCGTCCTCCTCGATCCACAGCTCACATTAGAGAAACATCTTTCAGCTGTGGCGAGGGGGGCGTTTGCCCAGGTTCGCCTGGTGCACCAGTTGCGGCCCTATTTGGACCGGGAGTCACTGCTCACAGTCACTCATGCCCTCATCACCTCAAGGCTCGACTACTGTAATGCTCTCTACATGGGGCTACCTTTGAAAAGTGTTCGGAAACTTCAGATCGTGCAAAATGCAGCTGCAAGAGCTATCATGGGCTTACCTAGGTATGCCCATGTTACACCAACACTCCGCAGTCTGCATTGGCTGCCGATCAGTTTCCGGTCACAATTCAAAGTGTTGGTTATGACCTATAAAGCCCTTCATGGCACTGGACCAGAATATCTCCGGGACCGCCTTCTGCCGCACGAATCCCAGCGACCAGTTAGGTCCCACAGAGTTGGCCTTCTCCGGGTCCCGTCAACTAAACAATGTCGGTTGGCGGGACCCAGGGGAAGAGCCTTCTCTGTGGTGGCCCCGGCCCTCTGGAACCAACTCCCCCCAGAGATCAGAGTTGCCCCCACCCTCCTAGCCTTTCGTAAGCTCCTTAAAACCCACCTCTGTCGTCAGGCATGGGGGAATTGACATGTTCCTTCCCCCTAGGCTTATAAAATTTATGCATGGTACGCTAGTGTATATGATTGGTTTTAATTTGTGGTGTTTTTTAAATTAATTTAAATATTGGATTTGTCTTACATTGTATTGCTATTGCTGTGAGCCGCCCCGAGTCCGCGGAGAGGGGCGGCATACAAATCTGATTAAACTTAAACTTAAACATAATTTGGGTTTTAACCCCTGTTGAGCTTAAGGCAAAGATCTTCTTTCTACAGGACTCCCACCTTCAGCAACAGTCTTTCCTTATGGCACAGGCCAAAGTCTTGCTTTGTCTACTACCCAGGTTCCCAACATGGGGCCCACACCCCACAGGGGGGCAGCTTGATTTTTAATAGGGGCAACTGGAACCTTGTTTAAACAAAGTTAATGGCCTTTTTAGGCTTCCCCCACATTCACTTTTTGAATAGTAAAGACTTATGTGTGTGTGGTGGGGGGGCATGAGGATGTTAGAGGTGCTCAGGTGGGGCATGGGCCAAAAAAGGTTGGGAAGCACTGGTCCACTAGGGAAGAGGGCAAGTGGCTGGGGACGTTCTGGGAATGGAAGCCCACGAGCCTTGAGGCTGCCAAGCCCTGGAGAGCCCTGCTGTAGAGGAAGCCCTTCTGGCTGAGCTCCCCACTTCAGTGGGTCTTTGAACTGCTGTGTGGGTTGGGGATCCGCCCCCCGTCCCCTCCATTACAAAGGGGAGCCTCCTCCGCCTCCTCTCCCCACTTCCCACTGAGCACGAAGCCCCACTGCTGAGTCACCCAAGCCGCCTTCTGGCAGACACCATCCGTGGGGGAGAGCAAGGACCCCCTCTCTGCCACTGAGAAAGGTCACCCGGCCCACTCCCCTCACCCACCCACCCGGAACTCAGAAAGAGTCGTCTCCTCCCCATAGTGAACTTTGGAGAAGCTGCCGTAGCATCAAAGCCCCTGGCCCTTCTCCCCAAGGAAGCTGGTGACGTCCTGGGCAAAGGATTCCCTGCGAGGGAACGCCATCCGTCTCATGCACGACCGCAGGTAGAGTGGGCCAGACCTGGAAGACAAAAGGGGGGGGGGCAGGAGGAGCACCAAAGGTAGCAGGAGGCTGTGATGACTGGGGCTGGGGTGGTGGTGGAGCTCAGCCTATCCCCCCCCACACACACACATTTTCTGCTGCACAAAGCACAGGGCCAAAACTGGAGAGAGGAGGAGGGGATGGTCACCAGGAGGCTGCGGTTCCTCAGAGGTTCCCGCCCAGAACTACGCAAGCAGCAACTGGCAGTGAGAACGCTGGACAAAAACGCCTCCCTTCCACACCACACCACACTCTCACTATCCCAGGTCGAGCCAAATCCAGCCAGGGGGCTGCTTGGAGCTCAGCTTCCCCACGCGTCACCCACTGACAGAGACCCAGGGGTAAATCCGGTTTATATGCCATTTAAAGTCTAGGAAGGAAAACAAGGGCCCAGGAGACAGGCTCCCCAGGAGCTGCCACTCAGATTCACTGCCAATAAATCCCAATCAAGGAACCAAGCGGGCAGGGCAGGCTACTCTATATAAACAGCCTCCTCCTCGCACTGATGATGTTACCAAGCTTGGTTATGAAACGTCTGTAGCAAAGCAGCCAAGCTCAAAGAACGTCAATCACCCCACACTTCTCTATTTTCCTATTAGCTTGGAGGAGGCACCACCAGGAACTTCCAGGGAGGATCAGGGGTTTGGTGCAGTGGGCAAAGTGCTGGCTTAGAAACCAGGAGACAGTGAGAGGTCTACTCCTGTCTTTGGCATGAAAATGGATGGGGTGACTTTGAGCCAGTAAAACCCAGCCTACCTCACAGGGCTGTTGCTGTGGGGAAAACACAAGGATGGTGTATGTCTGCTGCCTTGAGTTGCCTATATACACAGGCAAGGCAAAAAAAATTCTAATAATAAATAACATTTTCCCCATCGTATCCTTGTCTGGGTCCCAGACAGAGCGGCAGAAATGAAGGGTTTGTTTCGTGTGTTGCTGGCCAGGGAAGCGGAACTGGACCCAAAGTGGGCGCCCTTCAGGTGAGAGAGAGAGAGACTGGGTAGAACTCCCATAGAGTGAGTTTCCCTAGAGGGGCTTCGGGGGCAACGCTGAGCCCAAGGGACACACCCACCTTCCTATGTTTTCCTCCACCGAACCAGGCTCCGATGGGAGCTTCAGCCAGTGTGCAGCCACCTCCTGCTTCCGGTCAAGTTTCCAGAGGGTCTGCAGTAAGTACAAGGTAGCCGTGCAGCTGTCTGTAAAACAGAAAATAAGAGGCTGCAGAAGGGAGGGAAGAACCTGGGGGGGTGGGGGGGTGAAGGGAGGGATCAGCCTAGGACAGGGAGAACCTATGGCACGGGGGGAGGGGCACAGGCGGCACACGGAGCCATATCTGCTGGCATGCGAGCCCTTGCCCTAGCTCAGCTCCAATGTGCATGTGTGTGGCAGCCAGCTGGTTTCTGGCCCCCACAGAGGCTCTGGGAGGGGGGTTTTGGCTTCCAGAGAGCCTCCAGGAGGATGGGGGAGGACATTTTTACCCTCCTCTGTCTCCAGGGAAGCCTTTGGAGCCTGGGGAGGGCGAAAGACGAGGCTGCTGGGCTCACCAGAAGTTGGGGAACAGGCCCCCATGGGGCGGGGGAAGCTCTTGTCGCCCTCCCAAGCATGGAATTATGGGTGTGGGCACTCGCGCATGCACACCAGGTCCGCCATCACTGGCCTAGAATCCCCGCATGGCCAAGAGACCAGCCTTGGACCACGCTGGTTCCTGTGCACAGGCATAATTTGCAATGAACCAGTTCAACTGGACCTCCGCGTGTGGCCCTGGTCTTTCGTGCCTGACAGAGGGGCCACAGCCTCACCTCGTCCCCAGGCTCCCCTTGCCCAGGGCTTCTGCCACTTTCCCTGTGAGAAGGGGGTCCATCTCATCTTGCTTAGACTGGCCCAGATTCTGTGTCCTCCGCCAAGCCCCCCCTCCGACACCCCCCCCCCCCCCGAGAGATGCTTCTTTGTGTAGCCCGTCCTCAGTGCCAAGCCAGGCCCAAAGGCTCTTTCTGGCCTTTCAGAGCAGGACTCTCCTGCTGAAGGTACCTGGAGAGACCTGCAGGCTGAACTGAAAGTCCATCAAGGCCTCTTTGAACCTGCCCAGCTCCAGAAACTGGATTCCTCTTCCGGTCAAGGCCAGGAGTCTGATCTGAGGGAGCTGCTCTGCCTCCGCTATGGCCGTCCGTTGTTCTCCTTCTGGCTCAGTCCTGCAGCTGCCTGGCAAGAGGAAGGACACGCAGCGATCCTTGATGACCGTGAAGCCCCCCAAAACGAGGCCCATTCTTATTCTGCAAGGACAGCCAGCTCTCAAGTGAAGCCACACCGGGGAAGAGCTAGCAAAAAGCACCGGGAGCAGAGACCTCTCCACTGCCCAGACCACCCCCCTTGTTTTATCTGAAGGGGTTAAATGCACCTCGGGTGAAAACAGCTGATGCCCCTCAAGAAACAAGAATGTGTCCCATCCTTGGTCAGAATGGACGACTTATAAAAGGGGAGGTGTAAACACATGGCCTACAGATGGGTCAGTCTGATGCGATACTGGGGGGACACCAAAGGGAGCCATTATTGATTGATTGATTGGATTTATGCCCCCCCCTCCATGGGCCCCAGGCAGCTTACAACATACAACATAATGTTTAATAAACATTATGAAAACTAAGCAGTAATTTTCAAGTCAGCCTGGATCTGCTCGGAATGCAGTTTGTTAGACACCATATCTCAGTTTCTCAGACAGACTATGCCGGAGCAGTGGAGCTTGACCTTTTGTTTGACAAAGTCTGCCCGTCAATAGCTCATCAAATTGGAGAGCGGCAGCTCATCAACTGAGGGGCCACAGAAACTGCCCCTGCCTCTTCTAGGCTTCAAGAGTTGAATCACTTAGATGAGATTTGTAACATTTGCAGTTAACCAAACACCTAGGCAGGATAGCTAATGTCTATTGAATGACAAAAATTAAATTCAAAACCCTCTCGCCAGATTAGAGCAAAAAACTTTTTAAGGATTTGGGCAACTACGGAGAGGGGCGGCATACAAATCTGATAGATAAATAAATAAATAAATAAATAAAATAAATAAATAAATACATACATACATACATACATACATACATACATACATACATACATACATAAATAAACTAATTTGATTGGAGGCTCCAGAGCAGCTTCCTCCTTGCTCTCTGACAAAAAAATTAATGAAATCGTGGCTGGGGGTGGTTCTATTTTCTTATTTTGTTGATACAATTATTTATAGATCACCCAGTTCCCAAGAGACTCAAAGCAGCATCATACATTAGATAAGCAACAGTTAAAAACCCACAGGCACTCTAAGCAGCTAATGCGCCCAAACCCACTGCAGAATAGAAGAAAAGGTTTCAAAGTCTTGCTGAGAAGCACTTGAGCGCATCCGTTACCTGGGGAGGCTCAGAAAAGGAGAGACCTGAGTTCTGCTTTGGTCGCATCCCACCTTGGGCACCACACCCCAATTATATTGAAGAAGGTGCTAGAGAAAGGCAATGCAACTCATGGGAGCAGAAATAAACCCGTGGAGAGAGACTGAGGGACCTGGGCCCCCTTCGCTTGGAGAAGACGAGACACAGAAGGGGCCTGCCAGCCCCTTTGGAAGACAGGTGGTCCTCATTTAACAACCACCCATGGCCAGTCCTCAGAGTTCCAGCTGCCGTAGTGTCCCTGTGGTGATGTGATTGCGATTCAACACTCCGTTTGTGAATACAACTTTGCATTGTGATATGTAACGTTCCCTGCTGTCTTCCCACAAAGACCTCACTGGGGAAACCAGCAGGATGTGAGATTCTCACTCAAGGATGGCAACTGGGATTGTTGCCCCCTTTGGGACAACTGGAATTCCACTTTCAATTGCCATCATAAACTAAGGATTACCTATAGGTGAAAAAGGTCAGGCTGAGGGGCTTCCTGGGCCTTCCCAGGATGGATTTAAGGGGCAGATCGGTGGTGGGGAAACTCCCTCTAACAGTGGTCCAATGACAGACCCAGAGGTGGAAGGCTACCCATGATGGGTGGGCTCAAATCTGGACTCTTGCACTGAGTGGGGTGTGCATGGGCAGGGGTGCACGCGCACACACATTTCCTCATGACCCGGATCACCCAAACCGATCCCTCCAATCCTGTGACTCAGGTGAAGAAGGGGAGACATTTTCTCTGGAAAGAGCCCAGGAAGCAGGTCTAGTGGGAGGCAGAATCGAGCCAGGATGACCTCTGTCCATACCTGTGCTGACCAAGTGGACTCTCAGGAGATCGTTAAGACACCTGTGGGAGAAGGGTTGCAGTGGCATCACTTCTGTGCTGCTAGCAGGGTCCAGGCCCAGAGAAGAACAGAAGGCCCCCCCTTTGGCTGACAAAGAAGCCCTGTTCTGAGAGCTTCTTCCTTTGTATACGGAAAGGGGGGGGGGGGCGGGGGCTTTCTCCCCAAACAGGAAGCTCCTAGTTTTCAGAGATGCCAAAGGAGGCTAGAGGTTGGGAGGAAACCCTCCCTCTTTCTCTGGCTCTCAGCCACCACCAGTGCATGCAGGGCAAGTAGAGTTTAATTCAATTTATTAAATTTATAAGCCGCCCAACCCCTTACAGAAAAGTTTAAACCCCCTAAGATAAAAGCATTCATAACTTCTGGGCTGGAGTGAGATGGTATTGGTCAACAGCCCCAGGTGTTCAGGGCTTTCCGGAAGGCCAGGGGGGTGGGGGGCGGTACAAATCTCCAGGGATAGCTGGTTCCACAGAGTGGGTGCACCAGAGAAGGCCCTACCACACGGTCCCGCCACTTGGCATTGTTTGGACGACAGGACTCAGAGAAGCAGGGGTGGGCTGCTAGCCGGAACACTAAACTGGGCTCACCCCCGCGGCTTGTGAGTGCTTGCAGGGCCAGCACAATTTTGCTTCTGCTCCTGTGGAGATAGAAAAATCGCACACAGACCCGCAGGTGCGTCTGTGTTTCAGTGAGGGTTTTTTGCCTTCCACGCACACCAAAATACGGGCGCAGCTGTGGCTCCGTGCACGATTTGGCTCCACAGGTGCAGAAGCAAAATTGCACTGGCCCCACAAGCACCCAGGAGCCGCAGCGGAGAGCCCAATTTAGCGTTCGGCTAGAGCCCACCGCTGCGGAGAAGCAAAGGGAGGAAGCCAGGGTCAAAATGCCATCCAGTCTCTGCACAGCTCTACGGTTCCTTTGAAGGATGAGCCGGGGCCCTGGGGGGCTGCTCCTGGCCCCACACAAGGGGGCTGCCCTGCCCCACCAGCCCCTCCCAGCTGTCCCCGTGATCAGGGTCCCACCGGAGGCTAGTTACCTGGTAAAGCTGCTTATGGCTTCCTTGGTTTCTCCCAGCTGGGCTCTGGCCCAGCCCTGGACCAAGTGGGCGGCCGCTTGCCAGAGGACGCAGCGCAGACCCTCTCTCTGCTCCTCCAGGAGACCAGCAGCAGCAGCGGCAGGTTTGGCCGAGGATGACCCCTCTGCCCCTGCGGCCTCCACTTCGGAACTCGGGCCCAGCCCCAGGCGCAGCTTGGCCGGGATGAGCCTGCTTGTGTGAGAGGCCACCTCTTCACACACCACCAGGGCTTCCTGGGGCCTGGATGCCTCCTCCAGAGCACAGGCTGCTTCCAGGAAGACCTCTGGGACTCTGGGCACAGCCGGCTCCCTGCGCTGAAACATCTGGAAGGAGGAAACAGCCCCCCCCCCCCAAAAGAGATGAATCCCACTGCAGGAAGCAGCATTCACTTGCTGGTGGGAAAGCGAGGATAATCCCCCCCTCCTAAAGTCTGGGAGCCCGGGGCCCAACCCCCCTTGGCCGGAGGATCTTTGCGGGGGCCACCAAATATACTGAAGGTCCAGCAGCCGTTTTGACCCAAAGCCCCGCACCAGGATTCGTTTCCACACCCACATTCCTCTGCCCACCCCCTTAGGGGGCTTTTCTTTGCCCCTGCTCTTTTGAACACACAACTTGCACAACAGCTTCAGGGGTTCTGTTTAAGGGCAGCAGGAGCCCTGGCAGAGGGGGGGGGGGCATTCCTGGTCAGCCCCCCATCCCTTCAATGGGCAACTTTATTTATTTATTTTATTTATTTATTCATCAGATTTGTATGCCGCCCTTCTCCGTAGACTCGGGGCGGCTAACAGCAATAATAATACAATGTAAACAAATCTAATATTTAAGTTAATTTTAAAAAACCCAATTTAAGAAACCAATCATACATACAAGCAAACCATGCATACATTTTATAAGCCATGGGGGAAGGGAAAGTCTCAATTCCCCCAACTTATGTTCCTGGGGAGCAACAGGGGTTGGTAAAGCAGTCTGCACCTATCTTTTTGGAGAGTTCAGAGGTCACAGGGACCACATTTAAAGGATCTCCCTAGACATATGGGGGGGAAATTCAGAAATCTCCTAGTCCTTTTCCTTGGCTTACAGCTGGTCACTTAGCGAGTGGGGAGGGATCTATGATCCAGAACCAAAGTGTCGCCATTCCCCCAATACGCAGACACAGGTAGGACTTGGCTCCAGGTGCTGGGCAGCCAGGCCTCCCTTATGCCCACTGGCTGCAGCATCACCTGGTCGCATAACTGCACGGGACTTGCTGGAAACAGGCATTTATTTCCTCCTGGCTGCCTGCAAAACCCTGCTCAGGGCAAAGCCACACATTGGCTTAACTCCAGTGGCCATCACTTAATGTCCACTTTAAGGAAACCACCCCGGGCACACTCCATAACCAGGGGATTATTTATTTATTCATTGAACCTGTATGCTGCCCCTCTCTGTGGACTCGGCCCGGCTCACAACACATCAATAAAAAACAATACTCAAGTTACTCAAGACCCACCTATATCACCAGGCATGGATCTACGGAGAGGGCGGCATACAAATCTAATAAATAAATAAATAAATAAATTTTATGTTTGGTATGTATGTGTTGTATGGTTTTTTAACAGTTGGGGTTTTTTATTTAATTCTTATTATTAGATTTGTTCCATTGTCTATACTGTTTTTATTATTGTTGTTAGCCGCCACGAGTCTTCAGAGAGGGGCGGCATACAAATCTAATAAATAATAATAATATACAATAAAATATCTGATCCAATTAAATAACTAATCCAAAAAAACAATTCTAAAAAGACTAAAGCATTAAAAATCATTCTTCCAGGTTTAAACCACAGACATACTGCGCATTCATTGGCCAAAGCTGGGGTCGAGTGACCCCAAGCCTGGTGGCCTAGAGGGGTTTCCAGATTCTTGGGGAAGGCAGGGAGGGTGGGGGCAGGATTCCACACCTGTCTAGCACACTTTAGGAAAAGGCCCCAACTGCAGCTGGAGGGGAGCTGGGCCTTTTCACGAAACAAGTTAATCCGCCCTGAGTCCACAGAGGAGGGCGGCATAGAAATCCAAACAAATATATCAAGTAAATCATCAGAAGAGGCCCCACCCCGGCCCCCCCTCCTGCCAAGAGACACGGAGGACGGGGGGGCCAGGGGGGGCGTCCCCTGGACATTCAAACCAGTAACTAGCCTGTAGAGAAGGAAAGAGCTGCAGCCCCTCACCTGTGGGAGGGGTCCTTCCTGGACAAGAGCCAGAAGGTCCAGGTAATGTTCCGCAGCCTCTGTTGCCCTGCAGGAGAGACGCCCCCATCAGCAGGCAGCGTTTCTGTGGCCTGTAGTCCCACCAGCCCTTCCCAAGCAGGGAGTGAGGGCCAGGGTCAGTGTCTCCCCACCGGGCTCTCGCTGGGCCTAGCAGGGAGGGGGGGGAAGGCAGCCCTCACCTCTCCGCCTGCAAACATCTCTTGGCCAGCATGTGCTTCACTCCTGCTGGGCAGCTCGGGGCAAGGAGAGCAGCCGGACGGCACCCGCTGGTGAGCATCTCTGTTCGGATGAGGCCATGGGGGTCGTGGGACTCCAGGGTTTCCTGCGGACGACTCTCCAGAGCCTGGGAAGGAAAGAAAGAGGGTGGAGGGGGACTTGGGCCTTGCTCACTTGAGGCTCACCTAACACCCTTCTCATTTTATCAGATTTATTAGGACAGACGTTTCCCAGCCTTGAGCCCTTGAGCATCTGTGGACTTCAACCCCCAGGAAGGCTGGCTGGGGAATTCTGGGAGTTGAAGTCCAGGCATCTCCAAGGGACCAAGGGTGGGGGACACCGTAGTACAAGAGAGCAATGCACATCACAGATCCTGGCAGATTCCGGGCACTTATAACACTATCATAATAAAACACCACACTAACACTTGCTGTTGCCTCCCCCTCCCCCCTTCCCAGCCAGATGGAAAAGTGCAGGCGGAGAGGCCACCACGTAGACACACAGAAGATTGACAGCAGAAAAAGCCCCCCTGGTCCATCTCGTCTGCCCTGATACTATTTCCTGTACTTTATCTTAGGGTGGATCTATGTTAACCCACATCTGCTGGAAGTTTGTTCCAAGCATCTACGACTCTTAATATTTTCTCACGTGGCTTCTGACCTTTCTCCCAGCTCACCTCAGAGGGTGCCCGGGTCGTCGTCAGACTATCCCTGGGTTGCCCTCTTGGGACCCACCTGAGAAAGCAGCAGCAGAGCTTCCAGTTCGGCCCCGGTCAGCCCCAGTTGGTGGTACAAGAGAGCAGCTTGGTACAAGGCTGGCAGGAAGGTGGAGTCCACCTCCAGGGCCTGCGTCAGGTGCTGCAGCGCCGTGTGTGGCTTGCCCTGGAGACCCCAAAGAGAGGGAAGAACTGAGGAACCCCTGGAGCATCTACAGTGTTCCCTCGGATTTCGCGGGTTTGAACTTCGCGGAAAGTCTATACCACGGTTTTTCAAAAATATTTATTTAAAAATACTTTGTGGTTTTTTCCCCTATACCACGGTTTTTAAAAAATATTAATTAAGATATACTTCACGTTTCCCCCCCCATACCACGGTTTTTCCCACCCGATGACGTCATATGTCACCACCAAACTTTCATCCGCCTTTAATAAATATTTTTTTAATAAACTTTAATAAATAAACATGGTGAGTAATAATCTAAATGGTTGCTAAGGGAATGGGAAATGTGTAATTTAGGGGAGTTACAGGAAGGCTTGTGATACTGTTCATAGCCAAAAATAGTCGGAGTCGGAGTCTACGGAGAGGGGTGGTATACAAATCTAATAAATAATAAATCTCTACTTTGCGGAAATTTGACTTTCGCAGGCGGTCTCAGAACGAATCCCCCGCGAAAATTGAGGGAACACTGTATACCAGTTGTGAAAACACAACACATGGGACAATGGGACAAAACAAGGCTCGGCTGTTGTGTCTCAAGAGCTTCTGGAATGGTGTCTGGGGCTCAGTCAGGAGGGGAACTTCCGTAAAGAACCCCCAGCAACAGGGCCCCTCCTATCACCAATGGGAGATTCGGCAGGAGCCCCCCCCCCCCAAACTCCCCCTTCATCTGTAATCCAAAGACTGGAGGTGAGACCAGTGACACGCAGGGATGTAGGCCAGGTTACATAACCAAGGATGCCCAGGTCTCTGGAGAAACACTCCCAGAAGGAGGGGGAAGAACCGGAGGCTATAACGGAGGGGAGGCCAGTATTGGGAGTCCTCCACTTGCAACCGTTTTATTTAGTGACCGGTTGAAGTTACAACGGCAGTGGCTTCTAAAAAGTGAATTTGGGTCCTGTGAGCAAAAGTCCAAGACTTGGCAACTGACTGACATTTATGACAATGACGGGGTCACGTGAGTGAGGATTCAATCCTCAGTGAAGGACATGGTGCAACAAGGCCCCTCCCCACCCTTCTATGTGAGGGTTCTCTGGCCTGGAGAGTTTCTTTTTTCCTGTTTCCCACATTCCTTAGAACACGTGAAAGGCCCCGTACTGTTTTCCAGTGGCAGCTCCCCATCAAGGTGAAGATCTGGGCGAGGATCCGCTTGGAACACAGCCCGGACGCAGCCGCGTGGAGGAAGGGAAGGGCCTTGTGGGGGTTGTCAGCTTCCAGCTCCTGAACACCTGGAGGAGGCAGAAGGCACCAGGAAGCCTCAGTGGGTTCAGTTCCATGTGGGGCTACAGACTGAGGCCTCTGTGCCACTCATCCAAAGGGGGCATTGCAGGTACTTCCTCCACCTGCAACCATTATTTAGTGACCCCTAGAAATTACAACAGCCTTGAAAAGAGTGATGGATGACCGTTTTTGACACATGACCGTTGCAGCATCCCCATGGTCAAAATCCAGACACTTGGCAACTGACTCATACGGATGATGATCGCAGTGTCCTTCCCGCGACCTTCTGACAGGCAAAGTCAATGGGGATTCACTTAACAACCATGTTACTAACTTAACCGCAGTGACTCATTTGACAATTGTGACCAGGTCATAAAACGAGGCAAAGGCCATTTAAGAAATGTCTCACTTATCGACAGAAATGTTGGACTCAACTGTGGATGTAAGTGGAGGGCTACCTGCACTTTGTCTCTGAAACCTATGGAAGCATTACTGGCAAACGGGACAGAAGTTGGAAGGGCCACAAAGCCTGCGGAGAATCTCACACTCACCTTGCACGAAGGCAGCTGAGGTCCACAGAATCTCTTGCAAATCTCTGGTGGTTTGCACCACCCGGGGGTCAGACCCTCCCATTTCATGGGGGTGCCACGTCTGCAGCAGGGGAAGGAGCCCACTGTCACAGCCAACACAGGGAGAGCCAGGGGTCTGAAAGGAACACAACAAAGAACTCTCAAAGCGCCAGAATACAGGGAGACTAAGCGGCCACTCCACTCCAAGCGGTGAAGCTGGTCAGAGAGAGAGAGAGAGAGAGAAACACACATCACAAATTAAAATTAGCATTAACATTTATATACCACTTCCTACGGCCCTCTCTAAGCTGCTTACAGAATCAGCATATCACCCCCAACAATCCGGGTCCTCATTTTACCAACCTCGGAAGGATGGAAGGCTGAGTCAACCTTGAGCCGGTGGTGAGATTTGAACTGCCAAACTGCTGGCAGCCTGTGAGCAGCAGAAGTACCTGGCAGGACTGCACTCTAACCACTGCACCACCAAGGCTCTAATAATAATGTAATAATACTAATCAAGTCACTGAACGTAAGGAGTAGAACTAGGGAAGCATGGAACAAGGCTGCATCGCACAGCCCAAAGGGGGGGTAGGGGGGGTGGAACCCATTATTTTTCTTGTCCCCTTTGGAACCCCCTTGTGCCTGCCATCCAGTCTCCTCCTACCCAAGGCTGCTGGGGGAAAAACAGTCTGCTTTTACCAGACGTTTGAGCTGACTGTTTGTAAAGGGATTTAGTATCAGGCAAAGGCCTTTAAAGCAACAGATCAATATTATTATTTTATTGAAAGTGTCCATGTGCAGAGGCGGCTATTTGGACTCAGCCTACCGGGCACCTTTTAATGCTGGACTCCACGGCTGGCCAGGACTTTTCCTCAGGAATTGATTCGCCAGGTCCAGATTAGCTGCTGCTACTCCCGTGTAAAGCTGCCCCCACCCACAATCCCGGCTTCCCTCAGGTGGGAAGAGGCAACCCAAGCCAAGGGTCGCAGCCCCATCTCCTCCTCACCTGGGCACCGCTGAGGAGGCGCAGGAGCTCCTGGGCTCTCTCCAGCTGGTGGTCGGCCAGCCAGACGGCGGTCTGGAGAGCAGCCAGGTGGTGCAAGGGGGCCTGGAGCTCCTCAGGTGAGGCCTGCTGCTGGAGGACCCTCGGCCACACGTCCTCGGAGTCGAGACCCTCCTCGGCCACCGAAAAAGCCTCCAGCACTGGTGGGGGGCAGGGAGAGTTTATTATTTATTTGTTTTGTCAAGTACTTATTGGTTGTATACAAAGATATAATGATACTTATATACATGATACCAGTAAGAGAGAAACATTAGGACAGGGGACGGAAGGCATGCTGGTGCACTTATGCACGCCCCTTACTGACCCCTCAGGAATTGAGAGAGGTCAACAGTGGAGAGTCTAAGGGTCAGATTTTGGGGGTTAGGTGAGTCTTCGGAGAGGGGCAGCATACAAATCTAATAAATAATAATAATAATAATAATAATAATTATTATTATTATTATTATTATTATTATTATTACTATGATACTACAGAGTCTGGTAGTGAATTCCAGGCATCAACTATTTGGTTATTAAAGTCATACTTCCTGCAGTTGAGTTTGTATCTGTTGTGTGCTTGTGTATTGTTGTGGTTGAAGCTGAAGTAGTCATTGACAGGAAAGTATAACAAAGCTTAAATACATGATATTTGTAGGGGAGAAACATGAGGACAGGGGACGGAAGGCACTCTGGTGCACTTATGCACGGCCCTCACTGACCTCTTAGGAATCGGGAGAGGTCAACGGTGGGTTTGGGGGGGTCAGGTGATGATACTACAGAGTCAGGTAGTAAGTTCCTGACTTCAACTACAGTACTTGGTTATTACAGTCGTATTTCCTGCAGTCGAGTTTAGAGCGGTTTTCTTTGTGTTTGGATCTGTGGCGTGCTCGTGTGTTGTTGTGGTTGGAGCTGAAGTGGTCATTGACAGGAAGGGCGTTGTTGTAGCAGAGGACTTTATGGGCTGTGCGGAGGTCGTGCCTGAGTTGCGAGGGCTGCGAGTCTCGTCGCGCGGGGGATTCTGACAGACTTGGCCCCCGCCCCTCCCGCCCCTCCTTACCCCGCCGGAGCCCCCGCTCGATGCAGGCCGAGGCGCGGCGCGGGCAGCCTCCGGGCGGGCGCATCTCGGCGGGCAGCGCGTTGCAGAGGACGGCCAGCTCCACGGGAAGGCTCGGCAGGGCGGGCGGGAGGCCTGAGGGGAAGCCAGGCGGAGGGAGCCGTGAGCGGGAGAACCCCCTCTCCCCCCCCCACGCGGGCCTCCCGTCATCCTTTGCGGCCAGGCCCCGCCCCCCCCCCCCCCCCCCCGGTACCTTGAATTCTCCTCAGGAGCTCCGCGAAGGGGGGCCGGGCCGGGCAGGATCGCCGCCTGCAAGGGAAGCATCAAAGCGGGCCTGAGTTCCGCATCCCCGCCGCCCGCCCGCCCTCTCTCCCTCCCTTCCTTCCTCCCTCTCTCCCTCCCTGCCTCCGTCGGCCGCGCACCTCCCTCCAGCGCCTGGCCAGCCGGTCATTCTCCGCCCGCCACAAGGCCAAGCAGCCGTCGCCGTCGCCCGCCATTTCTCATGCTCCAGCCGCGTCGCCCGATTGGTCGGGACGCTTCGGTTGCCGAGGCGACGCCGACAGGCGGCAACTTCGAGTCCCGCTGGGGAGAGCCAATGGGCGGGCCGCGCCCCAAGCCTCAGCCAATAAGCGGCGGGCGACTGCCACGTGCGTTTCCTGCTGGCGGAAGAGGCAAAAAAAGGGGAGGGCTCGGCTTTGCCTGGTGACTGCATCGGCCCCACCCCTTTTCCTCGAGGTCCTAAAGCCGACCTTGGCTGTTTTTATCTCCCAAGTCAGACATCGCGACACTTGGCCGCTTTAAGATTTGTGGACTTCAACTCCCAGAATTCCCCAGCCAGCGTTACATCCGGATAGAATAGGAGTCTTAGGTTCCCTAGTGTGGACACTGTTGTAGTGAGTGTGCTTTATGGCAGTGTTTCCCAACCTTCCCGTTGAAGTCCAGATATCTTCAAGTTGCCAAGGCTGGGAAACACTGCTCTATGGGATTGAGCGGCATATAAATCTGAATGATAAATCTAAATAATAAATAAGTTTATCTTCCAAGTGGGCACCGGAGACTTCCCTTCAATCAGGACTGACATTCAAACGTTTTCCCTACCGGTTCTGTGGGCGTGGCAGGGGAAGGGCCACCCAAATGTCTACTACCCCACTGTGGGCGGGGCTTCTGCATCTTTCAGTGCAAATTGGGGGCTCTCGAGTGGAGCCCCGTTTTCCCTACCCCACTGTGCTCCCCCCACCCACCCCCCATCCGGGCAGCAGCCCACCCCTGGGAAGGACACTGCAAAGTCTCCACACCCACACACACCCACACACACTGGGTCCAGGCAGGGGGGTAATTGCCGATTTTCCAATTTACTCAAAATTTGCTTCTCCTGAATTTCACCCCTGCTTGAGATTCTTTTGCGCTCTCAAAGGAGCAAAGCAAGCAGCAACATGCTGGTCCCTTGCAAAAACACCTTATTTGAGGGCTGAGAATGCCACCTTCTCTACACTCTTTGTTAATTAATTTAGTTACATAAAAATTTGTTTTCACAAAAACAGTTGTATTTGCATCATATTTCATCTTTCTGTCAATAAATTCATATCTTAACGCATTGTTATTATTATAATTCAATTTAAACTTCTATTTCTCCTCTTAAACCAATGATAAAATGTGTTTATAGTAATCGGAGTCTTCTTTGTTTTTTAATTTAAACAACAATAACAATAGAAAAGACATTGATAACCAAAAAGAACAATAGTGAATGCCGATGATTTTTATTCACCAGAAAATAATTTGATATTCAACAAGATTGTAACTTTCCTTCTCCCAAGAGGATATTGATGAGATATTTTTTGTTATGTTATTTGTAGTTTTGTAATTGTCCATGGTGTTGTTTTTTTCTTTTTGTGTATTGCAAATATGCCAATGTATATACTTTTTTTGATTATACTTTTTAAAACAATTTAATAAAAATTACTTTAAAAAGAAAATGCACTTTTGCGTCTATCTGACCGTTTCTATAAGCCAGTGGTTCTCAACCTGGGGGTCGGGAGGACCCCTTTGTGGGTTGAACGGCCATTTCACAGGGGACAAGGCCAAAATGATGTCAAAGAGGGCTGGTAATGTGTTGTGTAACGAAGGAGTGTCCTCATACGTGGGCATTAAAAGATGTATAAAGATCCTGCATTTATACCAGTTATATAATGGAACTGGAAAAGGTGCAAAAAAAGGCCACAAGAATGACCAAGGGAATGGAGCCCCTCCCTTATGAAACCAAGTTGCAAGGCCTCGGTCTCTTCAGCCTTGAAAGACGGCGTTTGAGGGGTGACTTGATCGAAGTGCATAAAATCCTGCATGGGATAGAAAAGGTGGATAGAGAAAAATTCTTTTCTCCATCACACAATACTATGATGAGGGGCCCCTCCCTAAAGCTCACAGGTGAGAAAGTGAGGACAAAGGGAAATATTCCTTCCCCCAGAGGGTCCTTGGTTGATGGGATTTCCTTCCAGAAGAGGTCGTGACAGCTGTCAGCCTGGAGAGCTTCAAGGCAGGATGAGACAGATTCAGGGATGCCAAGTGTATCATAGGTGGTGATTGAAAGGGATGTCCCAGTGCCTCCTCTAAGTGGGTTGAGACAAGCAGGGTTCCTTGAGTCCCATTTGTTGGGGGTCAGGGGAAAGGGAGGGTCTTGCCTTCTCTTTGTGCTCAAGATCCCCATGGACCATTGGGGGGCCACTGTGGGACACAGAATGCTGGATTTGAGGGGCTTTGGCCGGAGTCAGCAGGGCTCTTATGTTCTTCTTATTAATTAGATGTGTATGCCGCCCCTCTCCATAGACTTATGCACCTCAGGGGCATGCTATCCTCCCATGTCTCTTGGGTCTGATATGCGCATATCGGGTTTTTAAAAAAGTTTTCTTTCCTTTTATTATTCTGGACTCCTTAAATTATTCCAACATCCTGCACCATCCAAAGAGCCCCCGTCTTTTCCATTTTGATTGCAAGTCCTACCAGGAGAAACAAGCTACATGAATCCCAGTGGCTCTTCTCGTACCTAGAGAAGACCTGGAAAGAAGAAGAATGGAGGGAGCAGAGGACTTGCAAAGCCCGAGTAGAGGAAGGGGAAGGTCCTCGCGGCGGTGGGTGGGTCATGCCGGTTGGGTCTGAGTCTCTGGGGGGGCTGCAGACTGAGCCCTCCCCCCGGGCTGGTTCCCAATGGGTTGAGAGGTCTCCCACCCACCAGACGCAGCTCAGTGGATCCAGCAAGGAGGAACTCAAGCCCGGCTGGGGACACTCGGCTGCAGAGAGGCCGGGGTGTGGAAGAGCGACTGAGTAGCCGGAGGAGACCCCCCCCACAGAGACACAGCACGTTTCTTCACTGGACCCCAAATCGGGCAGGGAGGCCGCAGGGTTGAAATGGTCACCTCTTTACATCTGGACTTTGCGTTTGTTTGTTGGGCTGAATGTGTACAATTGTGTAGTTGGTGATTTTATGACACTGGTTATGTTATATTAATGTTTTTTTAAATTGACTTTTACATTTTATTATTAGATTTGTAATGTATTGTATTATTGCTATGTTGTGAGCTGCCCCGAGTCTTCGGAGAGGGGCAGCATACAAATCTAATAAATTATTATTATTATTATTATTATTATTATTATATGGTTACCTGTTTTTTGGTCCCCTTTCCGTCCCAGCTAAAACCCCCCCCGCCTGTGATTACTGGGTTTAAGTTCAGTTTTCTGTCTCCGCCTTGTTGTTTCTTTGCCCCCCTTCCTCTTCCCTACTGTCCCCCCGTGAGGATGGCGCATCAGGTGCCCCCTTGTTTAGAATGTTTTAGGGAAGGAACCATTTTCTTTGCAGCTGCTTTGGTGCTGAACCAGAAAGATCCTGTGGGTTTGGTGGGTTTGCTTTTGATTTAGAAACTGTGGCTTTTAACTTTGACATGGAGAGCTTGAATCCTTAACACTCCTGTGACCCAGCTGGGGCAGAGACGGGGGCTCCCCTTAGCTCCCCAAGCCCACGTGGGCAGGCACCCAAGCGACCACTCCAGTCTGAAAACCCGTGTCTTTTATTTCAAAAAGCCAAACGCAGCACCTGGAACCCTGAATCTAGCACCCCAAATATGGCAAATGTCCTTCAGCTACCTGGCCATTCAGCCTTCCAGCCTGGCCTTCCGCCTCGGAGCCCCTGAGCCAGGCGGGACAGCAGCGTGTGGTTGCCCTTCCCTCCCCAGAAGGCTCTTCCGTACCATCTGGCCCTGGGGGGGGGGATTGCCTGGGGCTGCCACACCCCTCTGCAGCGGAGTCCCCTCCGGCCTTGCCAGAGCAGCCATTCCACGCGAGATGCCCCTGCAGGACAGGCAGCCAGCAAGTGAGTCCGCAGGGGCTGCCCGGAGTTCTCCTTGGTTTCAGCCGGGACGTCCTCCCACTCCGCATGGTCCTTCTGCCGCAAGCTCCCACCATCCGTCTGCTGCAACTGAGGCCGCCCCCTTTCCGATCGTGGCGGGCGGAGGAAGCCGGGGGTATCGCTGGGGGGCAGACCGGGACCCCCCCTCATCCTAAGGAGGAACCTCGACGGGCTTCTTTTGCTGGGCTATCTGGGCTGCGCCAGGATGACCTGCTTGAACCACTTGCTGACCGCACAGTCAACCCGCATGACCAGGCCCAGACCCAGCAGGAGGAAGACGCAGCTGACCACGAAGCCCAGCGCTTCGAAGAGGAACCTGCCAGGTCAAGGGAAGAAGCACAAGTCGGTACAAACGGAGACTTCTTGTTCGGACATAAGTAAAAAATTTTCTACTTTTCTCTCCACTTACACAGTGCAATATCATATACCTTCAATCTTTAATACAGTACAATGAATTTACATTTACATTCAGTATTTATCATCCAACAAAATGCTGCCTCCTCCATTATTATCACCTGGGGAAACTTTTATATAAACTTTTTCAATATCATTGTAGAAACTTACAATACTATTTGCTATTACAGTGATCCCCCGGTTATTGCGTCCCCGACCATTGCGAACAGGGTAATTTGCGATTTTTGAACCCGGAAGTCAAAACACCATCTGCGCATGCGTGCCCTTTTTTTCTATGGGCACGCATGCGTAGATGGCGCCGGGCAGATCAGCTGCTGGGCGGCTTCCCTGGGTCTTCCCCCTCTTGCTGGCGGGAGGGCGAAGCCCCCCCCAGCACCCGCTCGCCCCGCCCTTCGCCCTTCGCCCGGGAAGTTCGCCAGGAGTCAGCGGAGAACGGCGCACCTGTTTTAAAACGATCGGAGCCAGCCGGCTCCGATCGTTTTAAAACAGGCGCGCCGTTCTCCGCTGACTCCTGGCGAACTTCCCCGCTTTAGGAGTCAGCGGAGAATGGCGCACCTGTTTTTAAAACGATCGGAGCCGGCCTGGGGAATCGGAGCCGGCCTGGGGGGATCGGAGCCGGCCTGGGGGGGCTTTCCCTTTCAGGGCGGGCGAGCGGCGGGCGCGGCAGCAGCGAGGAGTTTGCGTGGGCGGCGGGGAAACCCCAATCTTCGGCTCCTCGCTGCTGGGAAGTAAAAACACCATCTGCGCATGCGCAGATGGTGTTTTTACTTCCGCAGCGCTACTTCGCGAAAACCCGCTCGTTGCGGGGGGTCCTGGAACGGAACCCTCGCAACGAGCGGGGGATCACTGTACATCTCATCTCTTTGCTCTCCTGCTGGGTTGAGTCCCAAAAACAAACTCACACTTCTCTCTTAAGTTTTATTACATTTCAGCCAAAGTGATTATTTTCAATTGTCATGCATCTTTATTTACCCTCATCATATACTAATTGCCCTTCAAAAAGAAAATATTTAATCTTAAATATTAATTATCTATCATCCAAATCGTAGAAGATATTATCATAACCATGTCATAACCAAGGAAATCTACTTAATTTCAATCATTACATATCAACACAATCAATGTAATAGGACAATAGGGATAAAGAAATATGAACCAATAAGGATATAAGGAAATGACTGAAACCCGATGGCTTAGATTTACTAGGCAGGAGAAAACAGCCAACACATAGACCAAGTGACAGCGTTTAAATTCAAATAGAAAATAAAGCAATCTTGGGAATCCAGGAGGCAGCATGAGATCAATGATCTATACGGAAAGTAAATGGATATGAAATTAAGACGTGTTAATTATGGTGATCAATATATGTTTATTGTATTGATATAATGATATTGCCAGGGATCCAGGGGAGAAAGCATTTTGAAATTCCCTGACATTTCCCTGTCACTTGCGATCTAGTGAAGGCCCGGTCGTAGAGGGCATCATACCAAACGGCTCAGCCATGGAGAAATATCGCCAGCTGAGGAAGCAAGTGGTTGCCACAGTTGGGCTCATTTTTTGCTTGACTCTGCCAGGAAGCGCGATCCGTTGGTTTTTTATATGATTTCCCCGACTTTTAAACATTTTAATAGTTTGTCCCCCCCCCCTGATTTATTCTATTTTTTTCCACGAATTCCCTGATATTTCCTGAACAGCCGATTTCCCTGATAATTCCGATATTTCCCTGTTTTCCAGGTTTGCTGGAGACCCTGTATTGCAGCCCAGAGTGAGCTGAAGGCCAGCAGGCAACTAATGGTCACTGGACCTGAGCAGCTCTGCCCATCAGGTGACAGGCTCTCTCCAGGGGGAAGCTCAGCTGCTCCGTTACCAAAAGAGGAGGACAGAACCTGCGGAAGGACCTCTGCGGTGATGGTGGGGGGGTCAACAAGCAAGTTTGTGTGTCCACAGGTCAGCCTCATCAGCCATGGACTGAGCACACACACAGTGTGTATCCCCGGAAGGTTGCAAAGGCCACAGGTTTGCACACATTCCATGCTGGCTCTACTCAAGAATTGGAACTGAGGTCGGAGCTCCATTCTCTGAGCTTGGGGGGGGGGAGTCAATTTCACTGAAGTTTATCTATTTAAATGTATGGCAAAACAGAGCCCCCACTTCTGCTCAGCCCCACTGCAGCTCCTCCGCCCACCTGCAGTCCAAGCCGAGGGGTCCCGTGGGGGTTTTGGGATGGGGGGGGGGTTGGTTAAGAAAGAGCTTCTGACCATGTGGCACCAGCTGAGTTGTGGGGGGGGGGAGGCTTACTTTGGGGCGAAGACCTTCCAGACCATCAGGTGTCTCCGGAGAATCAGGGCGGCCAGGACCGAGGCCAGAAGCTGCAGGAAGACAGGGACGAGGAGGCGGCTCAGTCCAGCCAGAAGGGCAGCCAGCAGCCGCCTCCTCTGACTTGGGACGCAAATGATTTAATTTATTTGATTTATAAGACGCCCAACTCCTTCCAGACTCTGGGGGGCGCACAGCAGTTTATAACATAATGTAATTGTGGGTCATAAGTGGAGGATTCCCTCTCTAAGGTGGATTTTTTAAATCTTCTCAGCTGCTCCGAGTCTGGGCAGCCGTATAGAAAACGGCCTAATCCAGCAACCCTCAAGGCCCCCCATCTCCACCGGGTCCCAGAACTGAGGGGACCCACCGGCTGCAGACGGGCCAGGCGAGGCTCCCGGCTGAGGCCGCCCCTCCCACACCCACCTACCTGAAGCCCCAGGATAAGCAGGTACCGGAGGCCCAGCTGCACCAGGGCGGCCGAAAACCGCTCGGGCGACTCCCGGAGCCTCATCTCCATCATCTGCTCCTCCGGCCGGTCCTGCAGCCGCGTCTTGGACCTCCTGGCCCCGCAGGTGCTGGACTCACAGACAAAGGGCCACAGCAGAAGCAGCGGGCAGCCGGCTACCTCGGCGGGAACGGGGCGACAAGAGACCAGAAGGCGGATCACACCCGGGCGCGTAAAAGAGGGAGGCAGCAAGGGCCCCCACCCCCTGGTCTCCTCACCTGTCGCGGGACCTTCTCCACACCCACCCCTTGCGCGCATGAACAGCCTGCCAGCAGAGGTCGTGAAGGCCCCATCACTGGACACACCTCGAGACTAGACTTCCCTCTGGCTGGGGAGGTGTTGGGGTCTCCTGCTTGAGCCAGGGGGTGGGCTGGATGACCTGCAGGGCCCCTTTCAACTCTAACAACAAACAGACCATCAAACAAAGACTCACCTGCCAGGAGGATCTGAGAGGCGAAGGTGTTGGCCCCAACGAGGAGGGCGGGCAGCACGTTGGTGGAGTGGCCCTGCTGGAAGCCCCGAAGGCCGCGTTCCAGTGGATGGCTGGGAAGACCGGCTGGTGGCCGGTGGCGTAGAAGAACTGGGTGGCGGCAAGAGCCCAAGCGACCAGGGCCTCCCAGGGCACCTCGAAAGGATCTGAGGGAGGGAGGGGCAGCAGAGCCTAGAGCCAGAGCCCAGGAACGCCCCCCAAAGCAACCCCAGCCCAACGCCCCAGGGAGACCTCAGCAGAGGGATCGGGGATTCCCACCCCCAGAGGCGCATCAGCCTCCCCAAGTGCCACTCACAGCACAGAAGCTGGGGCTCAACCTCTGCGCACTGTCGATCTGGCTTCTCTGAGGGCCACAAGGCTCAGACACCCTGCGGAGACTCCCCATAACTGTTGGGCTGGCAATGTATGGGCTGCAGGTGTTGCAGACTGCCACAAGAGGGAGCTAGAGCTCATAGCTTATTACTCTGAGTCTCCCTCTCTGTTTCTCTTTGTCTGGCTACTCGCTGTTAGCTCTGCAATCTCTTT
>NC_091951.1:354582533-354623947 GCF_031021105.1 Erythrolamprus reginae
AGGCCAAGTAGCACAGCAGGCAGGAGTGGAGGTCAAGAGAGCGCAGCCGCCCACCATGAAGCCAGGGTGGAAGCGGGCCCAGGACTCGGCACACACGGCCCGGGCCTCTCGCAGGTACCGCTGGAAACGCGCCCGGAGCCCCCTCCATCTGCGGCAGCAGCCAGAGAGGCCTCCTGGGCGGAGAGGCGCTCGTGCTCCTCCACGGCGGAGCGGGAAGAGGCGATGGAGGTGGTGCAGCTTCTCCTCTGGGAGGTCCTGGGGCGGCCCTCTGCGTAGGAGTGCAGGAAGCGGTCCACCTGCGCGACAGCAAGAGGGCAGCGGCTCAGAGGCCTAGAGAGGCTCCACTCACGGCCCCCCCCCAAGGTCAAAATGGCCTCACCCAGAGCTTTGGAAAAAGACCTCCTGGTCCACCTAGTCTGCCCTGATACTATTCCCCTGTATTTTATCTTAGGATGGGGCTTTAGTTTATCCCAGGCATGTTTAGATTCAGTTCCTGTGGAGTTATCTACCACGTCTGCTGGGAAGTTTGTTCCAAGCATCTACTACTCTTTCAGTCAAATAATATTTTCTCATGTTGCTTTTGATCTTTCCCCCAACTAACTTCAGATTGTGTCACCCTTGTTCTTGTGTTCACTTTCCTATTAAAAACACTTCCCTCCTGAACCTTATTTAACCCTTTAACATATTTAAATGTTTCGATCATGTCCCCCCTTTTCCTTCTGTCCTCCAGACTATACAGATTGAGTCCCATTAAGTCTTTCCTGATACGTTTTATGCTTAAGGACCTTCTACCATTCTTGTAGCCCGTCTTTGGACCCCCTCAATTGTAGGTGAGGTTTCCACAACTGGACACAGTATTATTCCAAATGGGGCCTCACCACCGCTCTACATAGCAGGATCACACTCCTCCTCTTCCTGTTTGTTATACCTCTAGCTATGCAGCCAAGCATCCTACTCACTTTCCCTACTGACTGACTGCACTGTCCCACGCATTTGGAGATGGTCAGAAATCACGGCCCCTCAATCCTTCGTTTTTGCTTTCCAGCCCTGTGGCTGCCAGGCCAGCTGAATCTGTGGGGCGCACGGGTTCAGCAACAGCTTCTGTGCTGTGAGGGGGCAACGGGAGCATGAATGCCCATGTTCCCACAGCTGAACTCTCTCCCAGTGACTGCGTGTGTGTGTGCGTGTCTCCATAGCATTGAGCAATAGCGCAAAGGCTTCTACACTGCCCCATAGACTCCACAGCACCCTCTGGTTGCCTGCCCCCCAAACCCCGACTTCTGCAGGCCTCCTATTTGGGGGGGGGGGGGAGAAGGCCACTCTTACCTGCCTGGCATTGACGTCGTAGGCTGCCAGCTGGGCACGGAGGCGGAGGAGGCCGGGTCCTCCCTCGGTGGCAAAGAGGTCGGCCATCACTTCCCCCAATGCTGCTATAGGGCACTGGGACCCCCAGCAAGAGAGCCAAGGTGGGCACCAGGTTCACCTGCGGGACCGTCGTGAGGGCTCCCTGGGGAGGCAGGGGGGGGCAAAGGACGGGGCCAAGGTGGGAAGGGACCTCTGGAAGGCCCTCACTCTCACCAGGGACCGGCCACTTGGCGCTGCTCCCCTCCACGGATCCTCCCCCCGGACCCCCTTGACACCCGGGTGGCAGCTCAGGGCTCCTCCCTCCCTCCCAATGATGCCCCCACACCACCTGGGCGGGCCAGCCGTTTTGGGGAGGGGCCGCTCACCTCAGGGGGAGGGTCCTGGAAGAGGGGGGGCCTTGCTGTACACAAAGAGAGCCGCGTCCAGCTCCTCGTCGCTGTCTCCCCCGTGGTCCCCGGTCGCAGTCATGCCATGGTCCCCTTGCCACCAGGAGGAGCGTGTCATTGCCCAGGTGGTCAACCAGTGAACTGTCCATCAACAATATACAGAACTTATGTGACGGGCTCTTGGCCTCCCCAGCGCCACACAGGCTGGCGGAAAGAGTCCGTGCGCCCCCTGATGCCCAGAAAGTAGTGCACCACATCGTTTTTTCTCAGCCTCCAGTTAACAATACAATGCAAAACTTTAGGTATACATTATGTGAATGGTCAGGAGTGTGTGTGTAAATTTTGCACTTCTTCTGACAGATAGTGTAGCTGCAGCCGTGTGTTGGAAACGGCCTCTGTACGGGATGTACGTTACAAGCAGCATGTGGTCATTGGATTTCTCACTGCAGAGAAAGAAACTGTTGGGAACATTCACAAATGTTTGTGTAGAGTTTGCGGACAATCTGCAGTCGACAGAAGGACGGTGAGTCGCTGGGGCCCGGAGGGTGAAGCCATTAGAGGCGATTTGCACAGTGCAGAAATGGCTTTGTGACCAGAAGGAGGGGAACTGACAGGGCATCCACATCCTTGGGTCTCGCTGGAGGAAGGCCGTAGAATGGGACGGAGATCACGTGGAAAAACAGGGTGTAGAAGAAACATCCTCTTTCTTGTGTGTAGGTTTCATCGTGTTTAATAAATAACCGTTGAAGAAAATAAATGTGGTGCATTCACCTTCTGGGCGGCCCTCATATAGAAGCAGCCACACGGCAACGGTCCCCTGGCTGGGCAGTTGTGCCGTGATGAGGACGGCTGTGCCTGGCGCCAGGGGAAAAGTTGTCTGCCAGGGGAGGCTGGGGGGGAGGGGCAGCCACCCCCCTTCCAACTCACCTGAGCATCTCGTCCATCTGGGAGAGCTTCTTGGCCATTTCAGGGTGATCCGGTCCGGTGTTTGTGACCACAGTGATCCACACCCAAAAAATGGGCAATGAGTAGATCCCATTCGCCACTGTCCACTGGGGCCGCGGAGAAGAGGGGAGAAAGAGGTCAAAGGTGAAAAGGGGCGGGGCCTTGGAGGGAGGGGGCCAGGAAGGAGGGCAAGGCACACAAGGGGGGAAGGGCAGTGGTCCCCAACCCCACTCACCGGGTCATGGACACACCCCCTAGAGCCGGGCCCGCGGAAGCGAGAGGCGGGCACTGTGCTCCGCTTGTGTGTGGGCAGGGCAACCAGCACGGCCCAATTTACAATGAGCGACAGGTGTCTGTCTACCTGCTGCTTGAACAAATGGGGCTGCACAGGTGTGCACCTGGAACCATCCCCTCTCCCCCAACACCACCACCTGGGTCCCCAAAGGTTGGAGGGGGCTGAGCTCCAGGGACAGGCAGTCAGGGGCAGCTGAGGCTGGGACCCTCGGGGGGGGGGGGGAAGAACCCTCCCTTCATGGGCGGGCAAGGACAGCAAGTCAGGGAAACTGGCAGGAAGTGGAGCTTTGTGGGCTTTGAGTTCTCTGCCGCCCATGGGACTCAGGGCCACCTGTTGTTTGGCCCCTGTCTCTTGGCTCTGTTACAAAAGCCATTAAAGAAGCATTTTCCTTTTAAGTTGGAAGAGGCATGGAGATGTGTATAATATGTGTCTAATAGCCAACAACCTGAAACTAATAAATTTGCTGTTAAAACAAAGTACAGCTGGCAAAAGAAAGGAATGAAAATAAAAATTAAAGACTCTATAAACTTAAATACAAAGGCAAATAAGAATGAGATTCTAGTTAAATGATTGGATGTTAGATGGTAAGAGGAGCAGGCACTTAGGACAATTATAGGACGTCACAAATAAGCAGCAGGAAATGACAGTCAACAGGAGGGTTGACATTGATCTTAAATTGTCTTGTATTAAAATTTCTTGATATGGATTGGTATCGATTTAATCTTTTGCTTGTGTTGTAGTAGATTCGTCTTTCTTATATTTATAAAAAATCTTTTTTAAAAAAGCATTTTCTTAGCAAAATCCAGACCCCTGGAGCGATCCTGGTCCCCAGAGTGGTCCTTCCCTGTCAGACTCCGGCCTCCCTGACCCCCCCCTCACCTCCCTCCCAGGCAGGACCAGGGCGGGCCACTCACCTGTCTGGTACAAATGCTGCAGGATCCCATCGTCTCACCGTGTGCAGGTCTTTGACGTTGAAGGAAGGGAAGAAGTGGGCCCGGTGGAAGGCCTGCGGGAAGAGGCCCCTCCCAGGTGTCGTCCCCCATAAAGACCACTTTTCTCCCTGGAAGAGGCGGAGGGGACATTGGCAGAGGCACCCGAGGAGGGAGGGAGGGGAGGCAACAGCCATGGCAACCAGCCACACAGAGAAACAGAGAAGAAGATTGATGGCAGAAAAAGACCTCATGGTCCATCTCGTCTGCCCTTCTACTATTTCCTGTATTTTATCTTAGTGATGGATCTATGTTTATCCCAGGCTTGTTTCAATCAGTTACTGTGGATTTACCAACCACGTCTGCTGGGAGTTTGTTCCAAGGATCTACTACTCTTTCAGTAAAATAATATTTTCTCATGTTGCTTTTGATCTTTCCCCCAACTAACTTCAGATTGTGCCCCCTTGTCCTTGTGTTCACTTTCCTATTGAAAACACTTCCCTCCTGAACCTTATTTAACCCTTTAATGTTCTTAAATGTTTCGATTGTGCCCCCCCCCTTTCCCTTCTGTCCTCCAGACTAGACTGATACGAGTCCATTCAATCTTTCCTGATTGGTTAAACACAGGGATTGGTTAAAATGCCTCTTGCTCCACCATCATCAGAGTCTCAGGAAGCCCCATTCTCTGCTCTTGGAAGGGACTTGGAGGTCTTCTAGTCCAGCCCCCTGCTCAGGCAGGAAACCCTCTACAGGGCCGCTCAGAGTCCAGTTTGGAGGGGAGCGGCATATAAATGCAACGCAACGCAATCAATATACCAGCCATGCAAACCTTGTTCTTGTTGAGTGCTGAGTGTAAGCGCTCAACAGCATGCGTACGTTTCCAGCACCCATAACGCAGTGTGCGTGGCATCCCCTGCATGGCCCCCCACACATACCTGTGGTAAACACACTCACACATGTGTACACAACCCTCCTGCAGCCCACCCCACCCCTCCAGAGGGGATGTGCCCCACCCTCCATGCAGCGTGTGGGAGATACCCGAAAATCAGCTGGCCGGCGAGAGGTGCATGCGTGCATGGTGAAGTTGGGCCATGGCTGCATGCTGGCAGAGAGGGCCATAGGTTGCCCGTCACAGCCCTATTCCATTCCAGACACATGGCTGCTCCATTTTTGTCTTTAAAACCTCCTAGTGTTTTAATAAGAGATTGCGCAACCCTTATTTCAAAACCTGGGCTTCTGTGCTGCCCTTTGTCCATAGAGTCAGGGCAGCTTAGAAAACGGGAATGATACAAAACCCAAGATTAAAACTGATCTAAAATAAATCTAAAACTCCAAGCATTAGAAAACATCCATTCAGGTTCATTCCATTTCACTCATGCAAATATATATGGCCAGAGCAGAACCCCAGTGCTTGTCCAAAACAGTACAGGGTGCTACGGGTTCTGCTCACCCCCCCGAGGGTCAGTAGGGGGATGAGGTCTCTTTTGGGGGGGGGGGGAATCATTCCCAGGTCAAAGCAGGCAGCAACTGACAGAGATGACCCCATAGCCTCCAATGGTTGGACAAGCCCGGAAGCGCCCCCTGCAACCTCCAACCAAGAAGCCCCAGCAAGTGGGCTGCTTCTATGGGGTCCCTGGAGAGGCCGAAGGCAGCAGGGCCTCTTGGACCTTCCACCCAGGGAGGCCGAGGCGTCTCAGGGTGGGGAGGGACAGGGGAGCTCCAGGCATTCTTCTCAGGACTGGAAGGAAGGGGGGGGGGCAGCCAAGGCGGGAGGCACCATCCAGGCCATGCCTGTCCCAAAGGCCCCGCCCCCCCACCCCCCCCCCAAAGAGGCAACTGGCGTCTTCACTCCGGAGCTTGGAGGAGAAGCCAAACCAGAAAGTCCACTTTTGTCCAGTCTTGGGAAAAGCACCTGTGGGCAACCGCGTGGTTTCCCGGCTCCCCAGCAGAAGCTCAGAGGGGGGGAAGGCGCCTTTCGGGCCCGTGGAGAGCGCAGAGGGCCGGCGCAGCCTCCCCCCTCCCTCCTCCTCCCCCGCGGACTAGCGCCCGGGGCCCCCACCGTTGGTGCGCAGCTGCCAGAGCAGGTTGTCCTCGCGGATGGCGTGGGAGGCGAAGTTGCTGCCGGCGTCGACGAAGGTGGGCAGGGAGCCCGTGGCGAGGGCCTTGAGGCGCTGCATGGTGGTGCTGGGCGGGTCCCGCGCGGAAGCGGTGCAGGGCGGGGCGTGGCGGGGGCTGCAGGCGGGCCAGGGCGGCCCAGCGTCCCCAGGCGACCCTCGAAGGGCCTGCGCGGGAGGCGGCTCCGGGGGGTGCGCCGCGGCGAAGTCGAAGCGCAGCGCGTCGATCAGCACCAGCGCCGCCCGCGGGAACCGGCCCCGGCAGCCAGCAGGACGCGGGGCCGCCCGGGGAAGGCGGCGGGGGGCGAGGGGGGGCCGCCCGGGGGCAGGTGGCAGGCGCTGCGCCGGTCCAGCTCCAGCCGCGTCAGCAGGAAGCCCCCCGCGAACAGCGCCGCCGCCGCCCCCCGCCACAAGGGCCGCCAGGCCACCGCCGCCAGCCCCCGCCGCCCGCCCCATGCCCGCGCGCCCTTGGCCCCTTGCGCCGGAAGAGGGGGCGGAAGGAGGAAGCGGCCAGGGAGGGCGCGGGCAGAGCGGCCGCGGAGGGGCGCCCCCTTCAGGCGGGAGGACCCAACTGCAGCAGCTTCCCTGCCAGGCACCTGCCCCTCTAGGAGAGACTCTCTACCCACCCACCCACCCCTCAAAGCCCCACCACTGCCGACACGGGCTCTGCCATCGCCCTTTTATTACAACATGATTCCATCCAATATGAAAATAAACCAGGGGGGAGGGGGAGTCCCTGGGGGAGCAGTCCTTGGGGGGGGGGGGGGTACAGGGAGGGAGGGGGGCTGCTTCTCCAGCTAGCTGGTGCTCGACTGCTCCAGGTCCAGGTAGCTGGGGCTGCTGGGGGGGCTGCTGTGCCGATTGAGGGGAGGCCGCCGGGGTCCTCCAGCTCTCAGGGGGCGGAGGAGTCTTGTTCAGGGAGGAGTAGATGGACATGGCCTGAAAGAGGAGGGAAGAAAGGCGAGGGGTCAAGGAGGACAGGGGTGGGGTGGGGGGTGCTCTGCACCACCACAAACTGCCAAGACCCACAGGTCAGGGGGGGTTGGGTGAGCAGCATCTTTTCCAGCCCCCTCTAAGTGGTTTCCAGAGACTCGGCCTCTTGCCCCCAACAATCTGGGTCCTTGACCCACCTGGGAAGGAGGGAAGGCTGAGTCAACCTTGGGTCTGGTGGGATTTGAACTGCTAAACTGCTGGCAGCCAGGGATCAGCTCTAACCACTTTGCCATCCCAGCCCTTCAAGCCCCCCTCAATCCCCTGGGGCTCCAACGTACCCTCCGTGCCTAGGCCCCATGTAACTCCAGGGTCCTTGCTCACCCCCACAGGGCCCTTTGGCCATCTCTTCGTGTCTCCCCATCTCAGTCAAGGGAGCCCCCCCCCCTCTGCCCACATGGACCACCTGGCTGTTGCAGCTGCCCCCTAGCGCTCTCCCCAACCTCCCCACTCAGGCATATTCCCAGAAGCAAGGCTGGCACATTCCAGGTGTTGGTGACCTTGCATGGCATGTGACCAGACTATTTATGGGACCACCTTCTGCCTCACACATCCCAGCGACCAATTGGATCACACAGAGCCGGCCTTCTCCAGGTCTCATCAGCCAAAAAATGTTGGCTGGCGGGACCGCAAGTGAAAGCCTTCTCTATGGTGGCCCCAGTCCTCTGGAACCAACTCCCCCCAGAGATTTGTACCACCGCTACTTTCTCTGGCCTTCCGAAAGGCTTTGAACACGCGCTTGTGCCCTTGAGGGCCCCTCCCGCTAAGGAATTTCTGCCGCCTCCCGGCCCCAGACTGACCTGGGTGACCATGGTGGTGACGTCCCCCGGTGCTGGTGGGCAGGAGGATGGTGTTGGACTCCTTGGCCAGCTGGGAGAAGGCCTGCACGTACTGCTCCGCCACCGACAGGGAGGCCGCCATGTTGCCGTTCTGGGTGGGGGACCGGAGGAAGGGTGAAAAACCTCCCCAGTCCACCAAGGGGTCTCTCATTCCTCCCCCCCCTTTCTCACACCCGGCCCCAGAGGACAAGCAGGGCTGCTGTGTGGGGGCACCCCCAGGAAGGGGGTCTGGACACCCATCCAGAGGATGGGAACGAGCGGAGGGGGAGGGGGCCCCCAACCCAGCAGGACCCAGCTCCCCCCCCACCCCCGGTTGCCCACCTCCAAGAGGGAGGCTCCCTGGCCCCCAGGTCAGCAGTTGGGACCCCCCGTCCCACCCAGGGACCCCCCACCCAGCCCTCTTCAAGGGAAGCCTTGGGGAGGGGGCATCCGGAGACCCCTCCCTTCCTTCTTTCGACCAATAACTCCAGGCCCCTCTTCCTGTTGGCCCCACCCGACCACCCTGTGAGGCAAGTGGGTCTGAGAGTGTGGGGCGGGATTGGAACTCATGGCCTCTGGGTTTCTTGCCTGGTACCTAAGCACTAGAGTCAGTGGTTCTCTAGAAGGGGGCCGGGACTTCTTTGGGGGGTCGCCTAAGAAGACCCTGGGGGGGGAGATACATTCCCCCTGGTGTGCGGAACTAAAGCTTCTATTCTGGCGCCTTGGATGAGATGTTTACAATCCGGCCACTTGGGCGTTGACAGGGGGGGGGGGGGGGAGGTTTCCCTCTGACCTCCCTGCCAATCAGCCTCAAGCTGTTGGGAAAATTGGGGCTTATGGCTGGGGGTCACCACAACATGAGGAACTGTATAAAGGGGTTGCGCCATTAGAAAGGTGGAGACCCCCTGCTTAGACCAAGCGGTCTCTTTAGAGCCCAAGGCCTCCAACATAGACCCCCCCACACTCCTCTCTTTGCCTCTCATGAAGCTAGACGGCCCCCAGCAAGCGGCCCCCCACAAGGGCTTGCCTGGAGGACTCCCACAGGGACAGAGCCCCCCCCTTCTTCCTCCCCCTTCCCCGTGATCACCTGCTGGGTCAGAGCCATGCTCAGGAGTCCGATGGCCTCGGACTTGGCTTGGGCCTTCACCAGGATGGCGTTGGCATCCCCTGCGAGACAGAGAGAGGGAGGGAGGGAGGGAGAGAGGGTGAGGGGCTGGCTCCCCCCCCATGCCTCATTCACCCCCTCAGGTGGCATTTGGGCAGAGGCCTTCCTTCAAAAGGGGGGGGGGGAGGGAGAGAAGAGGGGGTGCAGGGCAGGGAGATGGTCAGGGCTGCTGGTCCACCCGTGCCAGGTATGGGCCCCACCCAGGGCAGAGGGAGAGCGCTGTGCTCGCTTTGGGCCGAGCCCCCCTGCCCACTCCCCGTACCGGTCGCCTGGTTGATCCGCTCCATCTTCTCCGCCTCCGAAGCCAGGATCTGGGCCTGCTTCCTGCCCTCCGCCACGTTGATGGCCGATTCCCGAATCCCCTCCGACTCCAGGACGGTGGCCCTCTTGCGCCGCTCAGCCTCCACCTGGAAGCAAGGGGGGGGGTCGGGGGGGAAGGCATTCTGAAATCCCCTCCTGCTTCCCTGACATCTCCCTGTCACTTGCGGTCGAGAGGGAAGGCCCGGTCGTGGATGACGTCACACCAAACGGCCAAGCCATGGAGAAATATCGGGAGCTGGGGAAGCAGGTTGTTGCCAGAGTTGGGCTCATTTTTCCTTGACTCTGCCAGGAAGCGGGATCCGGGTTTTTTACATGATTTCCCCCTGACTTTTAAACATCGAAACACAGAAGACTGACGGCTGAAAAAGACCTCATGGTCCATCTCGTCTGCCCTGACACTATTTCCTGCATTTTATCTGAGGATGGATCTATGTTTATCCCAGGCAGGTTTACATTCAGTTCCTGTGGATTTATCTACCACGTCTGCTGGAAGTTTGTTCCAAGGATCTACTGCTCTTTCAGTCAAATCATATTTCCTCACGTTGCTTTTGATCTTTCCCCCAACTGACCCCAGATTGTGCCTCCTTGTTCTTGTGTTCACTTTCCTATTAAAAGCACTTCCCTCCTGGACCTTATTTAACCCTTGAACCTATTTAAATGTTTTGATCCTGTCCCCCCTTTTCCTTCTGTCCTGCAAACATTTTAATAGTTTGTTTTTCCCCCCTGATTTATTCCATTTTTTTCACAAATTCCCCGATAATTCCCTGATATTTTCCGATCCACCAATTTCCCTGATAATTCCGATTTCCAGGCTTGCTAGACACCCTGAAAGCAACAGGGCCTTTCTGTGGGCATCTCCTCGCCTCCTGATGAAAGGGCCCCTCCCCAGGCCAGGACTGCAGGGGTTCAGCTGCCGCCCCTTCTACACCCCGAGCCCCAGGCGCTGGGCAAACACTGGGCCAAGCGGGACCCACACCGCCCTCCTCCCAGCCATAGCCAGGCAGCCCCGGAGAGCCCCCCCGCCCCCCACTGCCCAGGATGTCCGGCCTGACCTGCATCTGCATGGACTCCTTCACGCGGGGCGGCACGTGGATGTCCTTGATCTCGTAGCGCAGGCAGCGGATGCCCCAGTAGTCTGAGGCCTGGTTGATGGAGTCCACGATGCTGGCGTTGAGGGATTCACGCTCCTGGGGGGGGCAAGGGGGGGGGGACGAGTCTGAGTGCCCGGCAAGGGGCAGAGCACAAGGAAAGGCAGCCCCGGAGACCCCCCTGCTCAGACCCCACCTGCCCTCTGACATCTGCCATGGCCAATTACTTTGTGTTTTTATATTGTTGTAAGGCACCTTGAGTCCTTCAGGATTGGGCGGCATAAAAGATAGATTAGTATTATTATTTTTAAGATTTGTATGCCGCCCTTCTCCAATCGATTGATCAGTCAATAGATAGATAGATAGATAGATAGATAGATAGATAGATAGATAGATAGATAGATAGATCCCTCCGTCCGTCCGTCTGGAGGCAGCCAGAGGGAGCCTGTCGGTGTGGGCTCTGCGACCCCCTCCTGGTCCCTCCAACATTGCTCAGAAGTTGATTGTGGCTTCTGCCTCCAAAGGCTTTTTGTCTGAGGAAAAGGCTACGTACTATGCAGCTCTCTTCAAGCAAACACCCCTGGCACTGACAGCCAGGTGGGGCCTTCTCTGTGGCAGCCCCGGCCCTTTGGAATCAACTCCCCCCAGCGATTCGCACCGCCCCCATCCTCCTGGCCTTTCGTAAGGCTCCAAAAACACATCTTTGCCGGCAGGCTTGGGGCCGTTGACCATTGCCTTCTTGCTCCAGCAAACACGGTGTGAGTGAATGATTATGATTGAATTTTAGTTAAATGGTTTTTAATTGTTTGGGGTTTTTAGCTTAGGTTTTACATTGGCTTTCTTATATTTTGTATTTGTATTGATTTTATTGTGCAGGCCGCCCTAGAAATCCAATGAATAATATAAATAAATAAAATAAATAAATAATTCAGGTAATTTGCATAAAACCCTGATGACCTTCAGCCTAACTCACTTAGTGGATGAAATGCGGGGGGGGGGGGGGGAGAGGGTGTGATAGAATCAGGAACTGACCAGCTGATCGAGGATGGCCTGAGAACGGAAGATGAAGCTCCACCCAAGGGGTACTGACCCTCAAGGCCCTTTCCAAAACATTCCATGCAGCCACCACTGGACACGGAGGGCAGGGGAGGAGAGGAGGAAGCGCAGGCTCTGAGTGGGAACATCCAGGTCCGGCTTTGCTCTTGTGGCCACTGCTCGACTTGAGTAAAAGGGCCACTTTCCTTTCACAAACGGGAGTCGAGGCCCCGTCGTTCCTGGACGTCCCAGTTGGGACCAAGCCTGGCTGCCCACTCTCCTCTTGCCCGGCCAGTGCACAGCAGGGGCCCCTCCTTCCCTCCGGCGTCTTACCCGGAAGACTTTGTCCAGGGAGAGCTTGCCCAGCTCAGATCGCATGGTGGTCTGGGCGAGCTGAGTGACCGCGTACTCGGGATCCTCCACCCCGTAGCTGGCCTAGAAAAGAGCCGGGACACCCGTGAGCGCCTCCCAGGCCAGGCGGGAGGGCCAGACCCACCACCCAGGGGGAGGCCTTGGGCAGCCCACGAGAGACCTCCCAAATCCATGCAGACTAAAAGCGCTCCAATTATTCTGCTCGGACCTCCCGCCCGGTACCTTGTAGGGGTCCATGATGCGCAGGTAGAGGACCCCGTCGATCTGGAGGGTCACGTTATCTGCAAGGGGACAGAAGGTCTTTCAGCGGGAGCCAAGGGAGCCTCGGTCACCCACCCAGCAATCCGGCCCTTGGACCGCTGATGCAAGGCTCTGGCCTCGACAAGGAGACCCAGGAGCCAAGGACCCCTCGAGGCTTCAGACGTCCAAGGCTAAGTGGGGTGAGGGCGGGTGGGCCTGGCCACTTTCTGCTCTTATGCGGCGTCCGAGGGCATCCCTGGACACCCTCATTGACCCTTTGACCACCCTCAGCTTTCTGCTTGGAAGCTGCTTGTCCAAAGGTGCTTTCTCAGGAGGCAACTGGACTTCCCGGTTATTCTTTGAAGGAGTTTCACTTCTCATCTGAGAAGGTTCCTCAGCTCTGACTGGATGGAGGGGAAAGGAAGGGTTGACCCCCCCCCCTTGCAGACCTTTCAGAGAGCCACGGAGGGCGCCCGGGAGCTGCCTGTCTTTCCTTTTCAGGGGAGGGGAGGGCGGGGGGGCATAAATTGCTTCTCATTCCCAAGGGGAGTTTCAAAGTCACGGGAAGCTCTTTGGTTTCCTTCCAGGGAGGCAGCCCAGCATTATCATCATTGTCCCCACACACACACACACGTTTGGGGAGGCTCATCCGTGAACGCTTCGGGGCCCAGGCTCTAGCAGGGACCTTGAAACCAGGCTGCTGGCACCCGACTGGCAACCACAGGCAGGCCTTGAGTTACGGCCACAATTGAACCTCAAATTCCTGTTGGTAAGCAGGGCAGTTGTTCAACTTTGCCTCATTTTACAACCCTTTTGCCACAGTTGTTAAGCAAATCCCTGCAGCTGTCAAGCGAGTCATGTGGTTGTTAAGCGAATCTGGCCTCCCCAACACCACCACCCCCGCCCCCACGTTGACTCTGCTTGTTAAAAGCCAGCTGGGGCGGTCACAAAAGGGGACGTGACTAGGACGCCGTCATAAGGACAGGCGAGTTTTTCCCCGAACGCCCTCACTCTGCTAAAGAAATAATTCCAACACTGTCAAACTTTTTACTAAGTTTGCACTTCTATTTCTACTAATTTTTCTCATCATTCCTATCACCCATCTCCTCCCACTCAGGACTGCATGGCTGTCACTTGTTGCTTGTATCCTAAGATTCTTACTAATATGGATTGTTTCTTCACTGCTTATTTGACCCCTATGACCATCATTAAGTGTTGTACCTCATGATTCTTGACAAATGTCTCTTTTCTTTTATGGACACTGAGAGCATCTGCACCAAAGATAAATTCCTTGCGTATCCAATCACTCTTGGTCAATAAAAAATTTCTATTCTATTCTAGTTGCCAAGCCCCCAAATGTTGATCACATGATCCCGAGGCTGCTTTGGGAGTTGGCCAGCATATAAGTACAAATGAATGAGTGAATGACCAACCGCTGTATGAGAAACGGTCCCAGGTCACATTTTTCAGTGTGGTTATTAACTTTGAATAGTCACTAAACGAACTGTAGCAAGTGGAGGACCCCCTGTCCTGAGTTGCATCCCCTCCCTGCAGGAATGAATGGAGCCAGCCACCCAATCCAATCCAGGACACCTCTGTATGGTCAAGCCCCCCCCCCCCCCCAGGGCTCCTCCCCACGCCCCCCACCAGCCAGGCCACTCACCGTGAGTCACAGCCGACTGCTCTGGCACGTTGATGACAATTTCCTTGAGGCTCTGGACGTAGCGGATGCGGTCTAGGAGTGGGATGAGGAAATTCAGTCCCTAGCGAGGATCAGCAAAGGACAAGGGTGACCCTTTCCCCTCCACAACGTCCCCTCCGCCTGCCCCACCACCATCACAGCAGCACAATCCCCTTGGAGGGACCAAGCAGGGGGTCCGTGGGGGGGGGAAGCATTTCGACATTTCCCTGATGTCTCCCTGTCACTTGCAATCTATAGTGAAGGCACGGCCGTAGATGACGTCACACCAAACAGCCAAGCCGTGGAGAAATATCGGTAGCTGAGGAAGGAGGTGGTTGCCACAGTTATGGTCATTTTTGCTTGACTCTGCCATTTTTTAAACACAATTTTCCCCTGACTTTTAAACCTTTTAATACAATTTGGGTTTTTTTCCAATTTATTCCTTTTTTTTCACAACTTCCGTGATAATTCCCTGATATTTCCCAAACCACCAACTTCCGTGATAATTCCCTGATTTTCCTGTTTTCCAGGTTTGCTGGACACCCTGTCAAGACACATGGCCATCCAAGCTCCACTAAGAAACCTCATAAGGAAACAGTCACCAACAAGGTCATCTAGCCCAGAGGTCCCCAACCTTTTTTGCACCAGGGACCGGCTTTAAGCTAGACCAGTTTTCCATGGCCCGGTGGGGGGGGGGAGCTAGCTGTCAGCGGCGCCGTAAAAGGGGCGATCAAGAGAGGAATGGGTGAATGAATGGACGGAGGGTGGGAAGGAAGGAAGGAAAGAGGGAAGGGACAGGAACAGAAGAAGGGTGCAAAGGAAGCAAGGAAAGGTGTGAAAGGGGAGAGTAAGAGAGGAAGGAGTGAAAGAAGGGAATGAGGGAGGAAAGAAGGGAGGAAGGAAAAGGAAAGCAAGAAATGGAGGGAGGAAAGGAAGGAAGGAAAGAAAGAAAGAAAGAAAGAAGGGGGGAAGGGACAGGAACTGAGGAAGGAAGCAAGGAAACTTATGAAAGGGGAGAGTAAGGGAAGAAGGTAGGAAGGAGAAAGAAAAGAAGAAATAGAGGAAGGGAAGGTAAAAGAGAGAAAGAAAAAGAGCAAGAAAGAAAGCAAGAAAGAGAAAGAAAGAAAGAAAGAAAGAAAGAAAGGCAACTTCAAAGAAAGGCTCACTGAGCATCTCTCACTCTCTCTCTCTTTCTATCCCTCTTTCTTTCTTTCTCTTCCTTTCTCTCTCTCCTCTTCCTTTATCTCCTCTCTCTCTCCCTCTCTCTTTCTCTCCCCCCTCTCTCCCCTTTCCCTCTCTCTTTCTCTCTCTCCCTCTCTTGCTATCTCTCCCCCCTTTCCCTCTCTCTTTCTCTCTCTCCCTCTCTTGCTATCTCTCCCCCCTTTCCCTCTCTCTTTCTCTCTCTCCCTCTCTTGCTATCTCTCAAACGTCAATTTATGCATGGTATGCTTGTGTGTGTGTCTGTTATCATATGGGGTTTCTTTTCTTAAATCGTTAAATTTTAATTAATTGGATTGTTGTGACTGTTTTTACATGTTGTGAGCCGCCCCGAGTCTTCGGAGAGGGGCGGCATACAAGTCCAACAAATAAAAAATAAATAAAATAAATAAATATCTCTCCCCCTCTCCCTCTCCCTCTCTCTCTCTCCCCCTCTTTCTCTCTCTTCTTCTCACTTTCTCTCTCTTGTTTTCTTTCTGTCTCTTTTGCTTTCTCTCTCTCTCACTCTTTCTTGTTTTCTTTCTCACGCTTTCTCTCTCTTGTTCTCTCTCTTGCTATCTCTTTCTCCCCCCCTTTCTCTCACTCTCTCTTTCTCACTTTCTCTCTATCTTGCTGTCTGTTGCTATCACTCACTCTCGTTCTCCGTTCTTCTCAGCGGTGACGCGCGCACGCCCTGCCCGCCTCACCTTTGCGAGAGCACTTTCGCCCCAGGCTCTCAGCAAGGGGGTTTGCAGGAGAGGTGGGGCCGGCGAAGGTGATATTCAATGTCGGGGGCGCACAGGCGGTTGCACGCGCTCCCTATCTCCCTGCTAGCCCACTCGGAATATTCAAAATAAGAAAAGCCTTCGCCGGCAAAGGTTTTTCTTATTTTGAATACTCCGAGTGGGCTAGCAGGGAGATAGGGAGCGCGTGCAACCGCCCGTGCGCCCCCGACATTGAAGACCTCCGCTGAGAAAAGCCTTTGCCAGCATTTCCTCTCGGCGTCAAGGAGGCGCAGCGGCGGGCGGAGAGAGGGAAGGGGGGGGCAGCGGCATCCCTCCTGGCCTTGGCGGGCCGCCCGACCCTCCCCACCTCCTGCAAACGCGGCGGGCGGCGGGGGGAGAGCGAGGAGCCGGTTCCGGCGGGCGCGGGGCTTGGCTGGCTGGCGGGGGGAGCGCCGCTGGTGGTGCGGAAAGGCCGAGGGGGCCCTGGCGCCGCGGACCGGCTGAAAACCCCCAACGGCCCGGTGCCGGTCCGCGGACTGGCGGTTGGGGACCTCTGATCTAGCCCAACCCCCTGTAATATGCCACAAAACCAAACGGACCATCCTTCAAGAGGGCAGAGTCTGGCCTTAAAACCCTCCAGCACTTGAGGAAATAGCAGCTGCAGCCGCCAGGGAAGAGATGGTTCCCCCCACCCCAAGGCTGGGCTTCTCCTCCCCCCCCCACTCACAAGCATCTCTGGCTACTTGAGCCACGGCCCTAGGCGGCCCATCGCCCCCCCCCCCCTTAACTGAGAACTGTAATGCCAGTTCCAAGCCTTTTCTGGGCACGTGGCAGTCCTTGACTTACAAGAATTCACTTAGTGACCATTTGAAGTTACAACAGCACTGAAAAAAAATCAACTTGTGGCCATTTTTCACACTTTGGACTGTTAAAGCAGCCCCATTGTCATTGACACTTGTACCGTACACTCAGCAACTGGCTCATCTTTATGACGGTCACAGTGTCCCGAGGTCACGTGATCCCTTTTGCGACCTTCTGACAAGCAAAGTCAATGGGGAAGCTAGATTCATTTAACAGCCATGTTACTAACTTTAACAGCTGCAGTGAATCACTTAACAACTGTGGCAAGAAAGGTCAAAAATGGAGCAAAACTCCTTAACAAATTTCTCAGTAAACAACATAACATTTGGACTCCATTGTGGCTGTAAGTCGAGGACCACCTGGAAGAAGACCGCAAGCAGGTGAGGAAGCAATGTGCAACCTCTGAGCAGGAAGGCTGCCAGGAGCCCAAGCCCCACTAAGAAGCCCCTTGTGGGGGGAGGGGGGACGACACTTCTGCCTGCAAGCCTCAACCAAGGGCTTCACACCAGAGGGTGGCGCTTTCCCTGTCCCGGTTCCAGGAGGGGGAGGGCAACCGGTCCGAAAGGCTGCTGATGGGTCAGGGGACCAGAGCTTGGCAGCAACCCTCCGCAGGCAGCCTCTGATCCCAACCAGGGCAAGAAGGTTTGGAGGGAGGCAAAGACTCTTGCTTTAAGGCAGCAATCTGGGGCTCTTTTGTACCCCTGCTGGATGACCCCTCCCCACTGGCTGGCCTCACCCCCCCCCCTTTTGGGGAATGCTTCAAGATTAAGGTGAGCAGACGTCCACCTTTTAAACAATTTGTGCCACATTATTTTTAAAAAGTCCCAATGCAGGACAAGCTAGGGATGGCTCAAAAATCAAGATACACCTCACCCACCCCGTCAATGGGACCCCGCTTTACTAATGCTAACATGTGGTCACCTTATTCAAGAGGGAATATGAGAGAGCAAGAGAGACATTTCCCCACAGACAAGAAAAGAGGGGAGCCACAAAGGCTGGGGTGGGCGTGGCTGGCAGGGAGCAAATGAGGGGGAGCTGGCCACGCCCACCCAGGTTTTGTCACTCCGGGTGTTTTCTTTCCTGGGGAAAACGAGTCCAAATGTCTCTTTCTTTAAGGTTGCAGAGCCCCCACCCCGCTGCTTTCAGGACGGAGGGTTCAAAGTGTATTTGGGCGACTGCCTCAACTTGCAGGGCTCGGCAGGGGGGAGGCCTCGCCCAACGCTTCCCCCCAACAGTCGCCCAGCATCAGAGCCACGGCCTCCTGGGACTTCGGGGGGGGGGCGCTGTGCACAGGGACGGAGCCCGACTAGACGCCCTCCCGGGTGCCCCCCCCACGGCTCTCACCGGCTCGAGGATGCGGTGGAAGCGGCCCATGCGCTCCACCACCCAGGCCTCCTGCTGCGGCACGAAGAGCACCACCGTGTTGACGGGCAGCCCCGAGGCGCTTCTCACCGCCGCCCTGGACCCCTGCAAGACCCCCAGAGAGAGAGGGAAGGAGGCGCTGAGGGGGGGCCGCCTCCGCCACGCGACCCCCCTTCCCCCGCCTGCCCCCCGCCGCGCCCCGCACCTCCCGCAGCAGCAGCAGCCGCCGGCCCGCCGAGACCCCGCGCGCCGCCCGCAGCGCCAGCATCACGCCTTCTCCAGTCCAGCGCCGGTGCGCCGCTGCAAGGACTCCGCCGCGTTTCCGCCTCCGGGAAGGAAGCCCGGCCGAGCGTCAGCCCGCCCCTTCCGGTCTCGCACTCAATGGGGCGTGCGGCCACTGGTGCCCTGTCGTCACGCTCCCGGGGGGGAAGCCGTCCCGCTCCGTCGCTGGTTCCGAGATGCTCCGTCGAGTCTCCGCCCCAGGGATTCCCGGCCCTTCCGCATCCGAGGCTCCCCTTGCAGTTGGGGGTGGGTGTGAGTGTGTGTTAAATTGCCCAGAGTGCTCTGTAGTTTTCCTGGGCTTATTTTATTTTCTCTCCCCTTTTCTATAAGGGGCATGCAAAAGTGCACCACTGTGCCGACCGTCGCTGTCCTACTGTCTTTTATTGTTATTATTATTATTATTATTATTATTATTATTATTATTATTATTATTTTATTAGATTTGTATGACGCCCCTCTCCAAGGACTCAGAGCGGTTCACAACAATACATACAATAAAATACAAATCCAATATAAATTATATTAAAAACCCATTATAAAAAACTAACAATTCTAAACAATCATACCAATCTCATATGTTTTATCATTACTTTCCATGTTGTTTATAAACGATCCTATACTTGATTGACTAAATAAATACTGGGCGGCGTACATATAAAAACAATATAAAAACAATCTAAAACCCACTAAGAAACCATTCATATCCTTCAGTGGCCGAATCAAGATAGCATCAAATTGATCAACGGTCCCAGGCCTGCGGGTAAAGCCAGGTCCTCAAGGCCTTCGAAAAGGCCAGCACGGTGGGGTGGGGGCTAATACGGACCCCAGGGTAATTAACTTGGGCTGTCATCATCTCAGCAAGGTCTCCAGGGGAATAGCAATAATGCTGTCTTAGACTTCACTTTGCAGCCCCCTCTGAACAGTGTAAGAGTCCAGATGTTGCCTTCCACAATCTGGGTCCTCCTTTCACTGACCTTGGAAGGAGGGAGCCGAGTCAATTAACAAGGCTCTAACTGCAGGCAGTGGGGACGCAGAGTCACCACCACATGTCTTCCTCTCCAGCTGCTTCTCATCTGTCTATTTCAGAGCCCCCCTCCTCTTATTCAGTGGGGTTAGACCATGTTGAAAATATCAAGGAAGACAGCAGACACTTTTTCCAAACACATTTATAGATTTTTATTTCTGTTCCAAAAAAAGAGGAAAGAGAAGGGAGAAAGTATTCCACACATTTCTGCCTGTCTCTTTCCTTTTAAATATAAATATTTTCAAGTCTCTGTAATTGTAGCCCCTTTCATCACACCTGCTCCTCCTTGAGATAACAATGCAGGAGATGCAACCCAAACCAAAATAATACCAGGGGGAAATAATGCTGGGGGTGGGGTTGGGGAGAGGGGACAGGGAGCAGAACTGTCCCCCCAAAAGAGGCCTGGGCTTCACAGCAAGGCTTCCTCTCTTCTAAACTGGTGCAGCTCAAACTGGGACAGACTCACAGCTACCCAGGGACCCCTCAAACAGCCCCTTCTGCCTTACCATCTCCCGCTTGGGTGGTGCCCTGGGCGGAAGGACCCCCAGGAGTGGGGACAGCTCAGGTTGCAGACAAAGCAAAGACTTTCACTGGTTCACAAACCCTGCCTCCTACCTCCAAAGACCAACTGGCTGGACCTTCTCTTGGTCACACACACACACACAAGCAGTGTGTGGAGCAGAGCTGGGCACTGAGAGGTCAGCATGAGCCTCCCGAGGTGAGCCCAGCGCCTGGCCTTGCACGGCTGGTCCAGCAGGAGGGGAGGGAGCCTGAAGCAGTAGCCAGGAGGAAAAGACCCCTCCTCTCCTGTGGCAGTTACAGCTTCCATGGCTTCCTGGGAAAGGGGAGCAGCAATGCTGGACCTGTTCTCCCTGCAGGGCTGCCTTCAGCCCCCTTCCCCTAAGCGAGCTCGGATGGACTCCAAAGCCTCTCTTGCCTGGTGATCCAGCTTGACCCTCAAAAAGAGCAGCTCCCACATGAAGGACCTAGAGGGAAAGGCCCCCTCCTGGCTCTGTACGTGCTTCTGAATGGCCCAAACGCCTGTGCCCCCTGCCCACCTACCAAAGCAGGCAGGAGCCCATCCCCCAAGGCAACACCTCCCCCCTCCTCCTTCCCCCCCCCTCACCCCCAGCCTCCTGCACAGAATTGTACCAGCCACCAAAAAACGAGAGGTTGAGAGGTGCTGCATTTGTGATCCTGGCTGGGCCGGATCCAGTGAGTAAAACGCAGCTCTCCCTGCTCCAGGGTGGCGGCCGATGGCTGCAGGGAAGCGTCCTCCGGCCCCTCCTGGGCCCCTCCTGGGCTCGGGCCAAGCGCTGCCCCCCCAACTCCCTCCTCCTTCAAGCCCGGGGGGAGTAGCAGGGGTTGCGCGGCAGTTCCGTGAACGACTTCAGTTCGTAAGGGATCCCAGAGTCCATCTCGATCGACTTGCGCGAGAAGAGCAGGCGGATGTTGTCATGCAGGTAGATCTTCCCCGACTTCGAACTGTGGAACCTGCAAAGGGAAGAGAAGGAGGAGGCTCTTCACGGGGGGCCTGCAGGGGGGAGGCCACGGGGTCCGTCTGGGAAGCCTGGTGTGCACCAGTGTGTCCTCCGTCCCCTGTCCTTACGTTCCTCTCTTACTTGTATCATGTATATAAACATTGCTATATCTTTGTATACCCCCAATACGTACTTGACAAAACAAACAAATAAATAGAAATAAATAAATAAACAAGGCACCTTTGCCTGCAATTTAGAGGGTGGGGGAGCCAACACAATTGACCCTACAGCCCCCAACTTATCAGCTTGTACAAGTCTGGTTCAATCTAATTGTATTTATTTACTTGTTTATATATGAAATTATATTTGCCGCCCATCCTGTATCCAAAGATTTGGAGCCGTGTAATGGTGCTAAACCACATCCGAAATAAGTGCAAGAGCGGCTCAGGTGTGGCTCAGGTGTTTGTGACGCGCTGCGAAGGACCCCCGAATCAGTCCAACTGCGCTGCACCAACCCCTGTGCAAAAGGAGGCCGACCCCCTCCTGGTCTTTGAACCCTCCGCTGAGGACAGCTGCACCAACCCAGAACAGGTGCTGAAATGGGGCTAAATCCAGCCCCCCTCTCTCCCTCCTGCCTTCCCCCACTGCAGCCCAAATCTGGGAGGGGCTTTCTGGTCATTCATTCATTCATTCGGATTTCCAGGCCACCCTCCTCCAGTGGACTCAGGGCGGCTTACAAGATAAAATCAATACAGAATTTATGAAACTCAAACATAAAGCCTAAGCCTAAACCCCCTGCACTTAAGACCATTCTACTGGATCCATCCAATCCCAGTCATACCATCAGCTGGAGCGGAAGGTCAGGGGTGTGTCTTTAAAACCTTTCGAAAGGCGAGGGGGGGGACTGATTGCAGAGGACCGGAGCTGCCACAGAGAAGACCCTTCCCCTCAGCCCCACCAGGCGACATTGTCTGGCTGACCGGACCTGGAGAAGGCCGACTCTGTGGGACCTGACCGGCCGCTGGGATACGTGAGGGAGGAGACCTTTCCCAGGTGGGGGTGGGAGTGGGTGCAATGAATCCAGTGGAACCAACCAATCCCTCCCACCCGTGTCCTGAGCAACGAAGCAAAGGTGGTCAAGGTGGGGGCAGTGACCGCTGTCTCAACTGGCTGGCCATGAGGAGGAGCCAAGGGGGTTCAGGCCCTGCTCCCTCGGGCCTCAGAGAAGCCCAGATGCAGCTCCCCCCCCCGCCCTCACCTCAGGTGCATCAGGTAGCAGAGGACGCGCTTGGGCTGCCCTGCGAGGTCCGGCCCGGGGGCCTCTCCCCCCTCCCCCTCGCCCACCGGCACCAGGAAGATGCGATGGCGCAGGAAGGTGACGTGGTTGGCGGGCATGTCGTGGAAGTCGTAGGTCACCAGGAACATCTTGACCACGGTCTTGTTGGGGTTGAATAAGGTCTGAAAGAGGAGGGGGGTCAGACAGAGGGGGGTCAGAAGGGGGGGGTTTCATTCGCCCAGGCTCCCCCCACCTCCATGCCTCCTCCTGTCCCCACCCCAGGAGGGCGGGGGAGGAAGAAGAGAGCCAGGCTCTGCCCCCCACCCCCCTTCGTCCCTCCTGCTGCCACTCACCACTTGGATGGTGCCCGTTCTGGGGACGCTGTACCCCTTCTTTCCCAAGGCCTCCAAGTCAATGACTCCCTGCGGCACAAAGGCGGCACCAGAACGACGTCAGAAAAGGGGGGACGTGGCCCCCGGAGTGGACCCCAACTCAGAAATCACTTATATTATGACACCGCACCTCCAAGAGGCTAAGGCTGCAAGCTAAGGCCTTTTATACTCTGCAACCCCTCTCGCCTTCTCAGCAGCCTCCTATAGCGAGGGTCTATCCACTGGCTTTCCACTCTCATGTCTTCCTCATCCTCTGACTGGGACCGCTCCCCCATTGGCCCACCAGCCCCCCCTAGTGGTTCCTCGGGTTCACTCAGGTCACTTTCTCCCTCCCTCTCACTCTTTGCATCAGCTGGCAACCCCCCTGGCCAAGGGTATGGGGGTGGGGGCTGGCTCATCTTCCTCAGGATCTGACATGACCTGCGGTGGACAAGGAGCACTCACAACACCTGCCAGGTGACACTCCTTGGAGGAGCCCCCTGCAGGTGGAATTGTGGGGGGGGGGGGGGGAAGTGCCGGTAGGAGCCCATCCTGAGCTGAGCAATTGCTCCTACAGCCCCCAGCACAGCCCCCTCCCCTGCGGGATCCTGCCTGCCAGCCCACACCCACCCTCCTCAGTGCAAGCCCCCCCTCCCCTGCAGCCCCTCACCAGAAAAGGGGAGGGGGCGTTGTGCTGGGCAATGTCGAAGTAGGTGACCTCCACGGGCAGAGTGGCGTGCTGCGGGCAGTAGGACCCACTGGCCCCGATCTCTGCGCTGAAGCCTTCGATCCGGCCGGAGGGGGGGAAGCGCCCCTTCAGCATCGACTCCTGCCAGGAGGGGGGGGCGTTTTCAGGAGAGGGGGGCTGGGCCAGGTCCCACTGAAGGACCCAGCCCCCTCGGTCGAAAGGAGGCAGCTCCCCCATGGCTTTGCGTCCACGGGGGACATGGACAGTCCCCCGGGGGGGGGGGCGGCGGTCAGTCCTCCCCATCACCATGGTTACCTCGAAGTTCCCCAGAAGGGCGTGGCTGGTGGAGGTGGTGGGGGCCCGCCTGCCCACGAGAGCCCTTCCGGGACTGCTGCGCAGCTGCCTCCTCCTGCGTGGGCAGAAGGGAAGTTTCACTCCGGGGGGGCCTCCTCCGCGACCCCCAATGGGTGTGGGGCCACATGGGGAGCCTTGGGGAGCTCCCTGGACAGGCCCCGTGGCCGTCCCACCTGGCTGCACAGGGTGGAGGCTGCCGGGGGAATCCCCGGATGGAAAGGGGGCAGGGGGGAGGAGGACTCACGGTTTGAGGTGCAGCCCTGTCTTCAGCTGGGAGGCTCCTGTCCTGCCACTCGCGGAGCCCTGCGCCAAGGAGACCCAAAAGGGGGAGGTCAGGCCCTGCAGCTCCACACAAGCCCCCTGCAGCCCCCCCCATCCAGGACCCCCTGCGGAGCAAGTGGTGCTTATAGCTCCATCGCCCCCTTCAGCCGTGACCAAGGGAGACCAGCCAGCATTCCGCAGGGGCCACCCCTTGGAAGCCAGTCAAGCCCTTAGGAAGGAGGCTGCCTTTCAGCAGAAGACAGCCCTGCCCACCCGGCCTTCTGATGGACCCACCTCACAGCTCCTCTGACCAAAGGCCGGCTCAGTTCAGGCAGTTGGAGTTTCTCAACCTCAGACACTTGAAGGGTCTCGGGCTGAAATTCCAGCATCTGAAGCCCACCCAGTTTCAAGTAGCCCAGGTCGAGAAACGTTGGATTACCTTCCCCGGGAGCAACGCCCCCCCCCCCAGCCCCAGCTCCACCAACCCCCCACCCCTGCCAAAGGTCTTTGGGACATCTGAAACTCCTCCTGTCACAGGGGGGCTGGCCGAGGAGGGGGGCCAGGAAGCCCCGGGGAAGAGGAATGGGCCCCTCCAGCCACTCAGGACCCCTTGAGTTGGGAGCCTCGACTCGGGCGCCTCTCTCTAACGGAGCCCCCACCGCAGTCTTGGCCGCTCGTCAGGCCCAAACCCAGAGGGGGTTTCTCAATTCTTTTCTGATACACCCCTCCCTTAGGAAGGAGTAAAGGTTTCTCAGCCCCCCAACTCTCCGCCACGACTGTAAATAGTCCCCAAATTGTGCCCCCTACTTGTACCAGTTGCACCGGTACCTCTGTCACGTTCCTCGGCATTGTGTCCAGCACACGACACCGAGGAAGGCGACGGAGGGACCGGTACAAGGGTCAGGTACGCGATAGATGTGCCGGTACAAGTGTCAGGCAGGATGCGCGTCCTACTCCCTGCGGCCAAAAAAAAGGCATGTTCCCCGGGGTCATGCGCCCACCCCCTCTGGCCATTGCTCCGTGCCCCCCCTAGGAAGGCGCCCCCCACTATTTGAGGAGTACTGGGTTAAACAGCTGCCTTGTCTAGGCGCCTTCGCAAGGGAAGGTCAGCGTGAGATCAGGCTCCGTGGAATCCAGTGGCGGCTGGACTTTGCTCGCTTGCGGCCACGGAGGGATTCTAGGCCCAGTCCCCTTTTCACTCCACCCCCAGCTTCTGCCACTCCTGCCCCTGCACAGGCTACTCTGGGACGTCCACCTTTGGCCCAGGTCACCCAAACTGACACCCAGGGACGGGAGTGCACTTTTAGCCCCTCCCGCCACCCCTGGCAGGCACCGGTCCTCTGCAGGGCCACATTCTCCAGCTGGAATTGTTCCGGGAATAGGAGTCGGGGGTCGAGAGAGTCCAAAGACCAGAGATGCCCACTGGGTGGCAGTGCCCGTCCTCCACTAATTCCACCAGCGCAGTTTAGTCTCTCTCTCTCTCTCTAACTTAAAGACAGAGCCCTCCCATTACATTTTTTTTCTACTATAAAGTTCTTATTTTTTAATTTGCACTTTTTAATTGCACACGTATGTATCTGTCCACAGTGGGCTCGAAATGCAGTAGATATTGTTAGGACCCTGTCCATAACTGTTGGGTTGCCAATATATTGGCTTCAGGTGTTGCAGACTGCCACCAGAGGGAGCTAGAGTTCATAGCTTATTTCTCTGAGTCACCCTCTCTGTTTCTCTTTGTCTGGCTACTCCCTGTACTTATGCTCTGCAATCTCTCTGTGTTGTAGTCATGTATTACAGCTAAAGTGTGTTTAGGCTTGATGTCTTTGTTTACTGATTATGACAGAGACAACTGGGAAGAAAGACTGTTTACTTGGTGATATTTGGATGGTTATTCTGACTTCTTCTGTGCAGGACTTGGGTTCTTTTCCTTCCAGGAGAGGAGACACGTCTAACATACCAATTCTCTCACACTTGCACAAACAACACGCGTGTACCCACCACTTGCACAAATGGAGTTGCATGTGCTCCTGTGGGGCCTTGCCCCTCGCTTGCACAGAACCTTCCCCTCGGCCCACCCGGCCCCCGCTGGCTCTCCCAAGCCGGAAAGGTTGGGGACCCCCGACTCAGAAAGGCTGAGAAAGTCCCGGGGTTTCTGCCGCTTAGAGATGCCGGCTGCCACGAGAGGGAGGGGGGCAGCTCCCCTCCCCAGCTCGGAGTGAGGCCTCAGGGCTCTGCCAGCGAAATGCCACCCCCCCTTGGACACCACCACCGAAAGGCGGCTCTTTGCCCAGACCCAGCTCCCACCCTTCCGGTCCTCTTTGAGTGACAGGTCTCCAGCCCCACCTCCTCACCTTCGCTGTGGGAAGCAGATGGTTCCAGTAGGGGGCGCCCTTGGCATCGGTGCTGCGGCAGGAGGCTGGCACGGCGGGGGAATGCAGGGCCCTCTTTTTGCGTGCTGGTAGAAGGCTCTCGTCCTCCAGGCCGGCGGTCGCCCTGCCTTCCACCGAGGGCAGCAGCTTCCTCTTGGCCGGGCAGTTGGCAGGGCCTCCGCCCCCGCCTCCGGACAGCTGGCCGCTGGAGCAGGGCGTCTTCTCGGCCGAGCAGAGCCCGTTGGCGCTGAGGCTTGGGGCCTCGGGTGGAGTGTTGGGCCCTGGGGCCTCCGGGGGCCCCTGTCCTGGCGGTGGGGGCGGGGACGCAGGGCTGTGCAAATCGTGGTCGCGTGGGAAACGTGGGCCCCCGTTCTCTTCTGGCCTGGAGTCCAGGGCGGGCGGCTCCCCCCACAAGACGGGGGCCGAGTCTCTCGTGTGCAAAGGGCAGGAAAGCTTGGCGGGTGCCGGCAGGGCCACCCCCTCAGCCGTCCTGGGCTGCCGGACCCCTCCTCCTCCTCCTCCGCCCTGGCCGGGGGGGCTGGCCTCCCGCCGGTGCTCTACCACTCTCAGGCCGCTGTGGGAGAAGTGCTGGGCGGCGCCCCCCAGGGCCAGCCCGTCCACCAGGAGCCCGTCCTCGATGGCCCCCTCCTCTTCCTCTTCCTCCTCCTCCCGCTGCGTCCCCCGGTGGGCCCTCTTGGCATCCCGCTCGCCGCCCCCGGCCACCCACCGGGGCTCTGGGCAGGCGCGCTTGATGGGCTGCCGTCGGGGGCCCCTCTGCTGCGGGGGGGCAGAGCTGCTGCCCCGGGCGGAGAAGATGGAGACCTGGTAGACCCTCTGGCTGCCCATCTGGAGGCCATGGTGCTTCCAGGGCTGCTGCTGTTGCTGCTCTTCCTCTTCCTCCTCCTCCTCGCCTTCCTGCTGCTGCTCCTGGCTCAGGCCGGAGCTCTGCTTGCGGGGGAGTCCAGGCTCAGCACTGAGGTGCCTCATGGGGCCGAGGGGGAGGGAGGACGGGCGCTAAAGTGCTGCCAAGTGGTCAGGGCGTCCGGCCGAGTCCCCTGCTAGGAAGCGGGCGGCACAGCCACATCTGGAAGAAGAGGGAGGGAGGGGTTAAGCTATCTCCCTCCCCCCCTGCATTGCCCTCCGAGGGGCAGCCGCAGACCCAGAGATTTCTCCTCCAGGTATAAAATTTTTATTTTCTCCACCATAAAATAAAACAATATATAGTTACAAACACAACAACAATGCTTAAAATCGATGACATATAAATTTTTCTTTTCTTATCACTCACTCAGTGGAGGCTCTTGTCTCTCCTCATCTAAAAAGTTCTATTGAATTTACACAACTTTGTCCATTCTTAAAAGTCTAAGTAAAAATTATTTTTCTCCATCTGACTATCAAAAGTTACATGGCATCAATGCAGACATTAATAAAACCTCTTTTATTTAAATTTTAATATTGTATCATGTAACTAATAATTTTTTAAATAGATAATTAGATTTGTATGCCGCCCTTCTCCTTCTCCGATAGATAGAGATAGAGATATATGAAGGGTTTCTTCCCATGTAGGATTCAGAGATTTTATATATATATATATATATAAAAGAAAAGAAACTATTCATAATATATCCCATACTTCATAAAGTAAAGTTCTATATGTTTAAAGTCTAAGCAAGGAGTAAATTTTATGTTATATCATTCTATAGTGCTACTACCATTTCTCATCTAGCTTCCACAATTTAAATCAAATTCTCATATTTCAGTTTTCCCCACAATTTAACCAATTCCTAGTACATACGCCTCCCTTGGCTTTCTACCCAATCATAAAACCTCCCCCAAATTTTAAAATAATCTGAGTCTTGTTCAATGTTCCCTCTAACTTTTTTTCAGTGCAGGTGGAAAAGTTTGTCCGAGCGACACATTTTCATCCCTGAGCACCTGATTCTCCCCCCACAGATGCCCCCCCCCCCTTATGCTCTCTGAATCCTCCCCTGAGTGGATAATTTTAATTACAGAGGTTTTTTCTTATTGTTTTTCTCCCCACTAAAAAAGAACATACATCATAGAGGTCAACTTGGTAAACAGACACCGTCTGTCAAATATCACTAATGTCGCTTCAAAGTCACAGACCCCCGGATTCCTCCTCCAGGCAGGCCGCTGAGCTCTCGGGGGGGGGGCATTCTGGGGCCCTGCCTGTGTGTGTGTGTGTGTGTGTGTGTGTGTAGGGGCCCAGGCCTTCCTGATCCTGAGCTTCCTCCCCCTCCGAGGCTGCCCACTCACCCCACGGCGCAGGATCTTGACCCCTGGATGGCGTCTCCTCCTCTTCCTCGTCCTGCCGCAGCAGCCGGCGGTGACTGGCGAAGCTGGCTGGGGACACCTGCCACCCTGGCACTCCCCAGAAGCGGCCCGGCTGCCGGGGGATGGCTCCCACCATCACGGGCTCCGGCTCGGCTCGGCCTGCAGACCACCACCACTGCCACCGCCTCCCCCGCGGGCCCACGGAGCAACTGGGCAGCAGCAAGAGCCCTGTGGGGAGAGAGGAGCCAACACTGCCCGTGAGCCTCCTTGTTTTATTTTTAATTTTATTTATTGGTTTAGTCAAGTACATATCGGAGGCATGTGAAGATATAATAATATTCATATACATGAGACTAGTGAGAAGAAAAGAAAAATATAATAAGAAACATTGGATATAATCATATTCATATGCCTGGGACTAGCAAAAAATGAAAGAAACATGAGGACAGGGGACGGAGGCATCTTTGGGAAGAAGGGGGGTGTCCAGGGCTGGAGGCCAGGGAAGCCCCCCCCCCTCCGGGACCTAAGGGAGGAGGAGAAAAAGGGGGGGTCCATTGGATCTCTTTATTATTTATTTTATTTATTATTTATTTATTTATTGGACTTCTAGGGGCCCTTCTCCGGTGACTCAGGGCAGGCTTACAAAATATAAAGAAACAATACAAAATAGTGTTGAAATCCAATTGTTAAAATTTATACTAAAAATCCGAAAATAAAAGCCACAAAAGAGCCCGAGCAGAGACCCTCCCGCCCTATTCTGGCCCATTTCTGGCCAAACTGTACCAGAGCAAGAAATAATAATATAATTATAATAATAATTTATTAGACTTGTATGTCGCCCTTCTTCGGAGACTCGGGGTGGCTCACAACAACAACACAGGTACAAATCTAATAATTAAAACTATGACTAAAACCCATTATCTTAAAAATCAATCAATATTACACAATCATAAACACACGTAACTTTTAATGGTCAGAAGGGGGGGCACAGGGACAGGGAAGGCAGGCACCCCAAGGCAGAAGGGCTCCCCTTGGGACAAAGCCCTCCAATCTCTCCTCCAAGCCCCCCCTCCAAAGGTGCATCCCACCCAGAAACAAGAGGAGGGGGCTCTTATAAAAGAGCCTGAATTCCAGAAGTTGTTCCCCCCCCCAATATATTCCCCAGCTAAAGAGCCCCAGGCTGCAAAGCTCTATGGGGGACCCAGAGACCCCAGAAGGAACGCGAGGCCCAAAGTCCAGGCCCTGCATCCCATCCATCTGAAAAGCGGTGGGGCTTGACCCCTTTGAGGCGTGTGGACTCCAACTCCCAGAATTCCTCACCCAGCCAGGTATGCAGCCAAGGCCTTCTGGGAGTTGGAGTCCACAACGCTCAACAACCCAGGGGACCACAAGCAGACCCCCACCCAGGCCAGTCCGTTTTCCAAACTGGGAGCCACGGGGCTGAGCCTCTTCCCTCCCGGAGGTCTCGGGGGCTTCCAGCCCAGGGGCCTTCGGGACTCCTTGCCCTGGGCCACAGCTTGCCTGGCTCTCCCCCCCCCCCCCCAAGAAAAGTTACCCAGGCTAGATGCAGATGCAATTCCAGGATCTGGACTCAAGGGGGTGGTAGAGGACCACCCGAGAGAGGCTGCTCCGGGTTTGGCCTTCCCCATTCAGCCCAGGTCACCATGACACCCCACCCCCTACCCCTCCCCTGGGCTCAGCCAGCCAATGGCAGCCCCGTATGCAAATCAGCCAGGCCACAAGAGAATGGGTGGGGGCAGAGGTGGGGGGACAGGCCAAAGCTGGGAGGGGGGGGCAGGGACTTTGTTCCCAAGGCCCCTTGGAGGTCGGTCACCCCCAGACATGCTCAAGGGGAAGTGCCCCCTCCCCCACAGCCTCCTCCAGTCCTGCTTCTTCCGAGGACCCCCCTGCCACCCCCCCACGCCCGTCCCTGCGTGTAACCAGATTGAGCTGGGGAAGAGAGCAGGCCTTCATCATCGCATTCCTCCTCCTCCTCCTCCTCCTCTCCACAACCTGTGGAGAGCAGCTGAGCTGGCAACTGAGACTCAGGTGGGGCTCCTCATAGTATGTGACGTGATGGAGCATCAATGCTGCAGCCGCACTGCAAGAGACCGTGGAGGCTTCGGAGGAGAATCAGAGCTGCATAAAAACCCATGGCTGCCCCCCTGCCCCCCACGGAGGACCTGCAGACTGCACAGGAGTCAAGAAGAGGGCTGGGAAAATATTGACTGACCCCTCGCATCCTGGACACAAACTGTTTCAATTCCGACCCTCAAAATGTCACCACAGAGCCCTGCACACCAAGACCACTAGACACAAGAATGGTTTTTCCCCAAACGCCCTCCCTCTGCTAAACAAATAATTCTCTCAACACTGTCAAAGTATTCACTAAGGCTGCACTACTATTCCTAGTAGTTTCTTCTCACCATTCCTATCACCCTTCTCCTCCCACTTTTATCCACATTAGTGACATTTTTGTCAAGTGAAGATAAGGCCAAAGAAAGAGTGGCGGGTGACACACATGGCGTTGGGATGGCCGTGGGGAGTTGTGCCATTTGGTGCCAGCCAAAGCAGGACCCGGGCAGCTAAGAGCCAAGGGAGGGTGGAGGGCCCCAGGGGAGGGGGCTGGTGGAAAGGGTGGGGCTGCTGCTGCTGGGAGACCCTCTCGGGGGGAGGGGGGCTGGAGGTGACAGTCGCCCGAGGGGCAGGAGGAGGAAGGCAGCAGCGGAAGAAGCCCAGAAGCCCAGAAAAGAAACCACAGCTTTTGCCCACGGGCTCTGCCACCCCCCCCTCCGGTGCAACAGGGGAGGGGGCAATAGATGCCAGGCAGATGAAAAGGGTGTGTGTGTGTCCTGGCACCTCCCCGAAAGCACCAATCCAGAAGCTTTCAAAGGCCCACACAGCAGACAAAGGGGACCGAGGGCCGGGCATGTCCCCAAAGGGACCGACAGGCCCCCTGGCAGAACGCTGCCCCCCCCTTGGGTCCCAGAGACTGGAGATGCCCACGTCTCTCCCCACCCCAGCCCCTCCCCAAGCTGCTACCCTCTGATAAGGGCAGGACGAGGCCCCACAGCCACCAGCGTCCACACCCTCCGCGGCTCCAGAGAGGAAAGAGAGAGAGCGCACCCCACCCAGACCACGCACCCACCCAGGAAGCCCCTGCAGCCCCCGCAAAATTGCCATTGCCGGAGGTCTGGCCAAAGGAAAAGAAAAACGAGGGGAGGGGGCTGCCACAGACAAGAGGGTCTCACCCTATCCTCCTCAGGACAGGACAAGAATCAACCTCGAACTAAGGAGAAATTGCATGACAGTGAGAACCATTCACCAGTGGAACGACTTGCCACCAGGAGTTGTGGGTGCTCCCCTTGTCTGGAATGTTCTAGAGCAGTGATGGTGAACCTCTTTTGATTTTCATGCCAAGAGAGAGAGAGAGAGAGTGCGTACTAGCATGTGTGCATGTACCAACACTCCTTCCCTCCCCCCCCCTGTGCGCACCCCCCCACACACTGCCCCTGCACAGGTGCACAATCCCCTCCCTTCTCACGCGGGTGCATAGGCCTCACTGAAACCTGGGACGGTGAAAAAACAGCCCAATGGGCAAATCGGAAGTCCGTTTTTCTGAACTCCCAGTTTGCCTGTTGGGCCGTTTTTTGCACTCCGGGGCTTCAGGAAGCTTCTCCGAAGTCTGCAGAGGGCGAAACGGCCGAAGTCCCCAAGGCCGAGAATCAGCTGCAAGCGCACGGGAAGTGACCCAGAGCAATGCTTTGCGGTCCCTTGAATATGGCTCCGCGTGCCACCAGTGACACACGCATGCCATAGGTTCACCATCACGGTTATAGAGTGTCCAGCTTGAGCAAGAGGCTGGACGAGACCCCCGAGGTCCCCTCCAATTCTGTCATCCTGAGAAGCACCAGGTCCCTGGTCCCAGGGGATCGGCTCCAGACCCTGAGCAATTTTTAAACAGGAGTTAATTCCAAAGCCCCCTCGCCCCCCCTAACTATCTCAAGGAGAAGCAACCAGATGACCAAGGACCAGCTAGGTCAGCCGTCCCAGAGAGGCTTCTGTGCCCGAGATCCTTTTCCCTCTGCGTCTTTTCTCTTATTCACTCTTTATCCTATCCAATTCATTAATCCCTATTCCTTTATTCATATTCCTTTTCTAACCCATCCTAAAACCATCCCCATGCCTTGAAATAAGGCCGATTCCTCCTTGTCTTTTGTCCCTATTGTTAATCTAGCCCTTCCTGCACCTTCTGAAATCTTCCTTATCATCTCTCCTTCTACAGGGATTTTAGCTGCTTTCCAGTTTTGTGCAAATACTAGTCTTGCCGCCGTTATAATATGTATAATCAAATATGTATCATCTTTACCATATTTCTCCGGTAAAATACCCAATAAAAACATCCCTGGTCTCAATTTTATTCATTGGCGTATCATCTAATACAAATCTAATAAATTATTATTATCTTCTCTAACCATGTTCGCATTTTAACCCAATAATCCCTTCCTTCTTTGCATGTCTAGCACATAGGATTCCTATGATTGGGGACATTTCCAACATTGAGCTGATTTGTGTTTAAACATTTTGGCTAGTCTTTCAGGTGGTATGTGCCATCTATAAAACATTTTATACAAATTTGCTTTATGCGCCGTTGCCATTGTTAATTTATAGCTTCTTTCCCAAAATTATTGCCATTTTTCTAATTCAACCGTATAACCAAATTTATCCATGCTATCAGTTTTTTCTTCTAATCTAACTTGCAATAATTATATACTTTCTTAATCATTTTTTCATCTGTTCCCATCAGTATCTCATCCTTTATGCCTTTTCCAAATGAAAACCATATTGGCTGACATCTTTTTCATAACTAGATTGCATTTGCAATTGTGCATGCATCTATCTCAATCTCGTTTTTCTACTTTATTTCTCCCTTTTCTGATAAAATATCCTTACATCTAGGATCTTGTAGCATTCTGGAAGGAAGGAAGGAAGGAAGGAAGGGAGGGAGGGAGGGAGGGAGGGAGGAAGGATAATAGGAATAGCACTTAAGACTTATCTACCGCTTCACAGAGCCTCTCCAGCCCTCTCTAAGTGGTTTACGGAGAATCAGCCTCTTGCCCCCAACACTCTGGGTCCTCATTTGACCCACCTGGGAAGGAGGGAAGGCTGAGTCAACCTTGGGCCTGGTGGGATTTGAACTGGTGAACTACAGCTAGCAGTCAGCTGAAGGAGCCTGCAGGGCTGCCCTCTAACCACTGTGCCACCAAGCCTCATATCTATTTATCCATCCATCCATCTTTTTGTATGGGGACTTTAATTGTTCTATATAATTTTTTATTATTGCATTCTGCCCAGGGTCCGTCGTCGGGAGTTGGGTGGCTTATAAATTTAATAAAACTTAAAACTTTAGTTTAATAAAACTTAATTCTTCTCCCAGGTAAAGCAAACCGAAGAGGCCAATCAAATGAAATTAATTAACAAATGTGTCCATTGATGACATAACTCTGCTTCCAAGAAAGCATCTGCTCCAACAGTCTGTTTGCATTCAGACCCTGTCCTTCTGGGGGGGGGGGAGCGGCGGGGGGGAGCGGCGGGGGGGCTCCCCCTCCCCTCCGGCCTTTCCCAGCCCCCTTCCACGCCCCCTTCTCTCCCCACAAGCCAGAGCAGAGCCCCCCTCTCGGCCAAACTACACCTCCCAGCCTGCTCCTCTCCGAGGATGCCGAGCAGTGCATGCTGGGATGTCCAAGTCCTCCGGATTCTCCCAGGGAGGAGAGCGTGTCCTCGCTTAACCCCAGCGGTGCTCAGCTGGCCTCCTCCTCCTCCTCCCCCCCACCGCTGCCCCCACTCTCGGGCCCTGCAGGCAAGCTCAGGCAGAGCAAGGCCAGCCACCCCAAGGACGGGCGGCCAGGGCAGGGGGGGGGCAGCCTGGGAAGCCTTTGCTCAGCCGGGAGGTGCCGGGGGGGCGTCAATAGCAGCCCACGGTGGCCAGAGCCATGCCCCCCCCCCAATAGCACAGACCTAAAAGCAGCCATCTCAGGTGTGCAGCCCCTCCTCAGATTCACCCCTATTTCTGCCGCACAAGAGAAGGGAAACCAGAGGCAGAAACCAAAGGGCCTTTTGTGCACAGAGAAGCAGCTCCAGTCCAGCCCCCCCCCCCTTGACCAAGGCTTGCCAAGTGCCCCCGGAAGACCCCGGCCACAGCAGCAGCATCGCTTGGCGGATCGTCCTCCCGCGACCCCTGCAGCAGCTGAGCCCGTGACAAGCAGCAGGGCCCCCTCAGAGCCCTACAGGGTTTGGGGGGGGGAGAACTCTGTGAAGTCACAAAGCCCCCCCACCCCTGAGGAGGAGACCTGGGAGGAGCGTGAAGGAGCTCATCCTCCTTTGGGACCAAGGACCAGAGTTTATGTCAGTCAGAGTGATGGGTGAGATGACCCTTCCCCCTGGGGCAGGGCTCCATTGGCTTTTACTCTGCGTACTTAGCAAACTCAAGTTAAGCCTAGAGCCAGTAGGGGCATTGATTCTCTACCTCTCTAAGGGGCTGCCCCAGAGAAGTTGGGGGTCGACCTATTCTCCAAAACACCAGAACAAGAAGCCACGGATGGGAGATAATCAAGGAGAGAAGCCGCCCAGAACGAAGGAGGAACAATTAACCAGTGGAACCACTTGCCTCCAGAAGCTGTGAACGCTCCAACACTGGAGGTCTTCAAAGAGAGACTGGATAGCCATCAATCCTATATCAATCTGAATTGAGCAGTGGGCTGGACTAGTAGACCTCCAAGGTCCCTTCCAGCTCTGTTATTCTCTTATCCTTTATATTTAAGGGTTGCCTCCTTATAGCACAATAGAAACATAGAAGACTGACGGCAGAAAAAGACCTCGTGGTCCACCTCGTCTGCCCTTAGACTATTTCCTGTATTTTATCTTAGGATGGATCTATGTTTATCCCAGGCAGGTTTAAATTCAGTTACTGTGGATTTATCTACCACGTCTGCTGAGAGTTTGTTCCAAGCATCTACGACTCTTTCAGTAAAATCATATTTTCTCACGTTGCTTCTGATCTTTCCCCCAACTAACCTCAGATTGTGCCCCCTTGTTCTTGGGTTCACAATGGGGGGGGGGGGAAATCCCGGTTGGACTTTGCCCATTGGCAACAGCCGCCTGGTGAAATGAGGCCCATCCGGTCACCAAGAGCCAGAAGCAGTGGGGCGGCTGGGAAGCCACGACCGGTGGGAGTACTGGGGGCCACGCCCACGCTCTTCAGGGCCTCCACGCCTGCTTTTATCTGGACACAGTCACACCCCATGGGAACCAGAATTGGCCACTGTGGACCAGATGCTCCAGCCTCCTCCTCCTCCTCCTCCGTGGCTAAAGGTGGGAGATTATATCCATGTTTTCTTTGTGTCAGAAACTAGTAAAACCCACCTGGAATCCTCCCTGGTAACAAGCCAGCCAGAAGCCCAGTTTGTTTTCATCTCTCAGCTCTTGGCTACTCTGAAAACCTCAACTGAGATCCTGGCTTCACGACACCACCAGGAGGAGGCCACAGAAAAGTCAACCCTGAGCTACAAAGATCCCGGATGCTTCCGCCAGCAAGACGTATTTGGAGTCTTATTTAGATCCCACTCCTAGTGGCCACAGAAACTGGCTTCCTCCACGGCGATCGGTCGATCCCCACGCTGGTCCTTCAGGGGTGGCCCCTCACCCCTGTAATCAGGTCTGTCGGACCTCGTGCGCGTGGCCACCTCCTCCTCTCTCCTCCCCCTGGTTCTTGTGGGCATCATGTGGCCACCCAGACACGTCCGACCCAGAAGGGGAGCCAGGAAGGTCTCCGGAAGCTGAGGGAGGGCGAGAAATGACTGTGCTTCATGGCCCCCTGAACGCTGCGGGGGGCGAGGGGCGGCCCAAAAGATGGCACACCAGAGAGCGCAACCTGGAACCCCCAGCCCCATTTCCAATGACAGGGGGGAGGGGAAGCCCAGCCCCCTCCCTGCAACTGAGTTTGCCAGCCGCCCAGTCCTTGCCAGGTCCAGCAGCTGGGCTGAGTGGCCAGGGTCTGCCTAGGAGGAGGGGGCAGCAGCCCAGGGGACAGAGAGGCCTGGCCTGGCTGAGCCCCCCCCTGCCAGCGCTCCCTTAATCCGCCGGGTGCAGAGCCGAGGCGAGGCTTCCGCCCAGGGCCTCTCGCCCAGCCCGGCGTCTGGGGGAGGGCTGGCGATTCCGGCTTCCCTGCTGACGCAAGGCTTCTGTGCCAGCCAGCGGGGCCTCCTCCCTGCCTGCCTCCCTGCCAGCTGACTCACCCACAGCTGGGCTGCCCCCAGGAGTGCCCCGGGCGGGCGGAGAGGGTCGGCCCAGCGCTTCCAGAAGAAGCAGGGAGCTGCGGTGGCCTCAAGCGCCCGGCCAGGCTGATTGAGGGGGGCCCTTCTTTCCTGGGAGCCCGGCTGAGCCCCCGACCCCCAACCAGGCCTGGGCACCAAGGGACGGGGGGAGGAAGCTCAGCTGGGGGGGGCTGGAGAGACAGGGGACTGAGAGCAAGTGGGACCCCTGCAGAATGAGGAAGGGGCCAGCCAGGTCTGGGGGAGGGAGGGGCTGGGGGTCAGGCTTCCCTGGAGAGCCAGAGGGGGGAGGGGGCAAGAAGAATTATGAGGGGGGAGGGAAACTGGTCCTCTTGGAGCCCCCCCTCCCACCTGGCTGGGCTCTTGCCCCTCAGGGGCAGCTAGTCAAAGGAATCCCTGGGGAGTGGGGGTAATTCTCCTCCATGGCACCTGTAGAGATGGGGGGCAATGGGGCCTGCACCCCTTTTGTGCCACTGAGGGGAGGGGGCTGGCTCTGCCCAGGCAAGCTGTTGCCAAGTAACTGCTCCCCCCCTGGCAGCTCTGACCCCCCTCCCAACAGGTGCCGTTGGGCTGCCATGGGGGGGCGGGGGAAGAGCACAAGGCTCCTTAAGAGCGGAAGCCCTGGCTAGCCCTCCACCCCCAAGGGCCCAAAGTGGAGGCCCAACCCCCCCCTCGCGGTGGGGGCCATTGAAGAGGAGGGGAGGGCAGCTCCCACCTCCCGCTTTGCACAGCATTCCGGCCTGGGGGCTGGGGGGGGCGTCCCAGCAGAGCAGGGCCACGTCAGGAGGGCCGCAAAAGGGGGGGAGGCTCTGCTCTGCTCAGAATGCCCCCCCCAAGCAGGCTCCGCTCCAGCAGCCACAGCGGGGGCCCCGCCCACAGCAGCCCCCCCGGCCCTCCCCCTCCAGGCCCCTCCAGGACGCTCGGCTACTGCCCCCCCCCTCGCCCCCCCGGTCGGCGAGGCCGAAGAGCCATCCAGGCGCCCCCCCCGCGCCCCCCGCCCGCTCACCTGGCTCGCATGGCCCCGCCGGCCGCCGCCGCTAAGCGAGTCCGGGAGGGCGGCCTGGGCCGGGTTGTCGGCCCCGCCCCGTCTCCGCCCCGCCGAGCCGAGCCCGCCCCCCCCAGGCCCCGCCCCCCGGCGCCCCGCCCCTCCTCCACCTCCCTCCTCCTCGGGGGGAGACGGGCAGCCCTGCCGGGGGCGCCGCTGCTGTGCAGGCGGGAGAGCAGGAGGCCCCGCCCCCGATTGGGACTACAGAGCCCATGCTGCCCAGCCCCGAGAGATCGCCCGGGACTCGGGAGGGGGGAGGCTTTGTTAGTGGGGGGGGGGGGCAGAGAGAGGGGAGGGGAGCTGCCGCCGCCTCCCCCCAGCCTCTCCTGCGCATGAGCCAAGCCTGGGGGGGGCGGGGGGGGCAGGAGACCCCCCCCAGCAGCAGCCCATTTGGGGAGGCGGGGGGAAGGAGGGCTGCCCACAATTGGGGAAGCTGAGGGGGGGGAGGTTGTGTGGCTGGTCACAACCCTGTGACCTGGGGGGGAGCTGCCCCCCTCAGCCCCCCTGCCAGGCTTTTGTCCTTGCAAACTAGCCGGGTTGCCATGGTGACTCCCCCTCCTTCCCTCCTTCCCTGTGCTGCCCTCCCGCCTTTGTTTGGGCAGCTGCAGGCAGCCCCCCCCCGCCCTCCCCCTCCAAAGGACGGAAGGCATGGGAGGCTGGCCCCTGGGGGGGGGGGTCTTGTGCAGGGGAAAGGCCTGCAGGCGGAAGAGCCCCTGGGACCCCAAGACCCCAGAAGGCCCCTCCCAAGAGCCCCCCCTCAGCTGAAAGCAGGTTGTTGCCCTGGGAGGGTCCGGGTGGGAGGGAGCCCAGGCTGGGGGGGGGGGGCTTCAAGGCCCCGCTTGGAGTGAGAGCAATGGCCAGGGGCCACAGAAGGCCTCTCTCTCCTTGCACGGCCACTGACCAGGGCTTCCTCAAACTCACAAACTGCCCAGCCACACTTTCAGCAAGGGGGGGCGAAGGGGGGGTTGTGTAAATGCAGCCGGGAAGAAGAAGAAGAAGAAGAGGGCAAAGTTTCCTCCCCCAGAGGCCCAGCTCCCTTGCCCCCCCCCAGCCTTGGCCCCTGCAGCTTCTCTCTCCTGCAGCCCCCCAGGGTCAGGCCCCTCTTGCCCACTCTCCTTTTTTTGGGGGGGGGGGTGGATTTCCCAAACTCTGAGTTAACCCCACAAAACTACTGCAGTCCCGCCTTCCATGGCTGAGTGACAGCGGACTCTGCCAATCAAGGGGCCAGGCCAGGAGATGCCCAGCTGCCTTTAACTCTTCAGTGACCAAGGGCCAGCAGGGAGGGCAGGAGAGAAAAAGGGGCTTCAGCTTCATTTCCCCCTTGACCCTTGGCCTTCAGTGGCTATTTTCAGTGGGTGGGTGGGTGTCTCCCAGACCAGGTGGCAAGAGTGGTGGGGGGGCAACAGGGTCCAAGCCCTTTGGTCTCCCTGCTAAAGGAGATGGACGTGGGGGAGGCTGCAGCCCTGCCTGTCCAGGCTAATTATACCCCACTTGGCCGGAGGACAAGGCCAGCCACACTCCGGACACCCCTCCCCCAGCACAGCCTTCCCCAGGCACACGCCCATGGGTGTGTGTGTGTGTGTGTGCAAACCCAGACTTCCCCTAACAGAAGCCGGCAAACGTTGCACAAAGGTGGTTTTACTTGCTGGCATTTCAGAGCAGAAGTTGGGGGGGGGGGAGGAAGCCCCTTCTCTGGGCAGCGGCTGCCACTCAGCCCTTCTCCTCCCCTGGCTGCCCAGTGCTGAGGCAGGGAGGGCCACTCCAGCCCTCTGGGGGGACCGGACAAGCTGGCCTCCTCCAGGCTGCTGCAGGCAAATATGCCCCCCCCCAGGAGGCTCCAGGTGCCAGCAGGGCCTGCCAGGTGGTGGGGGAGGGGAGGAGCAGGCCAGGCTCCAGGGGGGGGGGGGGTGTCTAGGGAAGCGGCAGCAGACTGGCCCCCAATGGGGAGGGAGGGCTCGGCTGGGGGCAGGTTTATTGATTGATTTAATTCGACTTCTATGCTGCCCAATACCAAAGGACTCAGTAAAGAAAGGAGCCAAATATGGAAAATCTAACACTATAAACCCCAGTTAAAAAGCCCCACAACTCAATCATTTGAGTTCATCATCCCCAAGCTTTTGGGCCCATTCAGGGCCCCCAGGAGAAGGAGCCTCCCAGCCCTTCGGCCACAAGGCCCCCTCCATGTCTCTCTCCCCCCCAGGCCATGCAAAGGCCCCCAGCTCAGGCCAGCTCCCCCTCCCTCCCTCTGCCCCTGCTCATCTGGCTGGAGGATCAAAGAGGGGGGCTGGAGGGCAGCTGGGAGGGGGACCAGGATGGGGGGGGCAGGAGAGGCTGGAGGCCCCACAACCTTCCACCAGCAACGTCCTTCCTCCACTTGGGCCTTGTCTCCCCTCCCGGGGCCAGGCCTGCAGCAGGGGTTCTGAAAGGGGGGGGGGGGTTAGTAGCCCCCCATGGCAAAGAGGGCGGGGCTCCCTGAGACAGGCCCTGGAGAGGCCAAGCAGACCCCCAGACCCCCCCAGCGCTGACTCACGCCCAGGCCCCACTCCAAGGTAGGCGGGGGAGGGGCAGGCGTCGCCCCCCTCAGCAGACTCCGGGGGTGGGGGGGAGGGGAGCACCTGTGGCCCCCCCTGGCAGCCCCCCCCCGCAGCCCTCGCCTTTCTGTCCCAGGGGCTCCATCCCCTCCCCCCCCAGACCCCCGCAGGCCCCTTGGCCCGACCGCGCCTCCGCCTCCTCCCGGGCCCCCTCCCCCCCTCCCCCTCCCCCTTGCTGGCCTTGCGCGGGCGCCCCTCCCCCCCGTTGGGGACGGAGCGGGGGAGGGGGGTGGACAAGCGCCCCCTCCGCCTTACCTGCAGGCCGGGCCCTCCCGGCAGAGGCGCCCCCCGTCCCTCCGTCCTCCCTTCCGTGCGCCCGCCCTTCCCTGCGGAGGGAGCCTGAGGGGTCCGGCAGGCGCGGCGCCCCCTTTCCCCCCGAAGCAGCTTCCGGGCCCCGCCAGGCCCCGCCCTCCCCCGCGTCCATTGGCTCTCCGGGCGAGCCCCGCAGCCCCCGCTGGCCAATGGGCGGGCGCGGCGAAGGAGGCCGCGCCCCCTCCACGTGCAGGCCCGCGATGACAGCGGGGCGGGGGGAGGGGGGCGTGGCCGGGGCCGGGCTTCTTCCGAGAGGGATCCTGGGAGTTGTAGTGCCCTCGAGTGGCGGAGGAGGGCGTTTCTCTTCGTTCTTCCCATCCCCATCCCCGGCCTTGGCCTCTCCTGGGGGTCTCCCATCCACTGGGCCGGCTGGGCCTTGTGTCGCTCCCCAGGAGCGGGGAGCCAGGAGGAGGCTGGGCAGCTGGAAGAGGCTTTGTATGCACCCCAGGCAAGGGGAAGCCCCCCCCCCAACAAACGAGCCCCCTCCCACTTTGCTTTGCTTCCCCTGCTTCTCTTTTCTCCTCCTGGCGCTCCAGCAGCTGGGGGGGGGGGCGCTTCAAAGCACAGCAGCCGGAAGGAGGGGGGGGGAGCAAACACCACCACCACCACCACGTCTCTGAGGCTGCTCCCACCGGGCACCTTCAGGACAAGAAAGGCACCGCAGCCAAGGACAGAGATGGCATCCCCTGCACGGGCACCCCTCCCTCCCTCCCTTCCTTCCTTCCTTCCTCCCTCCCTTCCTTCCTTTCCTTCCCTCCCTTCCTTCCTTCCTTCCTCCCTCCCTTCCTTCCTTTCCTTCCCTCCTTTCCTTCCCTCCTTCCTTCCTTCCTTCCTTCCTTCCTTTCCTTC
>NC_091951.1:354624147-354663233 GCF_031021105.1 Erythrolamprus reginae
CCCCTGCCCTCCTCCCCCTGCCCTCCTCCCCCTGCCCTCCTCCCCCTGCCCTCCTCCCCCTGCCCTCCTCCCCCTGCCCTCCTCCCCCTGCCCTCCTCCCCCTGCCCTCCTCCCCCTGCCCTCCTCCCCCTGCCCTCCTCCCCCTGCCCTCCTCCCCCTGCCCTCCTCCCCCTGCCCTCCTCCCCCTGCCCTCCTCCCCCTGCCCTCCTGCTGGACTTGGTCTCCCCCCCACCACTATTTCTCTTTACACGCCTATAGATTTGATTTGTATTAAAGAGGGTTCCCCTCCCCCCACAAAGTATAAATGCAATAAATAAATAAACAAATGGAGAAAAGGGGTGAGAAAACGAAGGAAAGGGGTAGAAAAGAAGGAATGACGCCAGTTGAGCGAAACGGTGGAGGTGACGTGCCGGTGCCTGGAGGCTGTCAGGGCCTGGATGGGGGCCAACAGGCTCAGGCTCAGCCGTGACCAGACCGAGGGGCTGTGGGCATTTCCCCCCCAGGATCCCACCATCTGTGTCCTGTGGGGGGGGCAGCTCAATCCCCCCAGAGAGGCTGGGTGTCTTCCTGGGTCCACAGCTGACGCTTGGACTGCCCCCTGGCTGGGGAGGGGCAGGGTCTCCTGCTTGAATGGGGGGTTGGGACTAGATGACCTGCAGGGTCCCTTCCAACTCTCATAATAAATAAATAAAATGAATCTCGTCTCTCAGCTGTGGCCAGGGGGACATTTGCTTAAGTCCAGTTGTGGCCCTATCTGGACCTGCAGGCTCTCTGCCCAGTCGCTCAGGCCCTCATCGCCCCCCGTCTTGATTATTGCAATGTGCTCTACGTGGGGCTCCCCTTGAAGACTGTTCGGAGACTCCCAATGGTCCAGAATGCAGCCGCCAGAGCTGCCGTGCGTGTTCCTCGGTACCCCCACATGACACCAACACTCCGCGAGCTGCACTGGCTCCCTATTAAGTCTCCGGGCACAATTCATGGGGTTGTTTATCACCCACAAAGCCCTACACGGCTCAGGGCCAGGCTATCTCCATGGCCGCCTCCTGCCACACGCCTCCCAGAGACCAAAAGGATCCCACAGGGTGGGCCTCATCCGGGTGCTGTCGACTAAGCAATGTTGGTTGGCAGGCCTGCAGGGGAGGGCCTTCTCTGTGGTGGCCCCAGCCCTTTGGAACCAGCTATTTCCCCAAGGTCTGCAGTGCCCCCCCCTTGCTGGCTTCCCGAAAGGCCCTGAAGACCTGGCGTTGCTGGCGGGCCTGGGGGCCCTGAGACTGACCCCTTCATCTGGCCAAGATATGATTGTTGGAGATGTTTGATTGCAGGTGGGGGTTTTAGGGTTTTCAATGCATTTTAATGGTTGCATTTTAATTATTGATTGTTCTTTTATCTTGCACTAAGCCGCCCTGAGTCTTATGGGATCAGGCAGCATATAAATTTAATAAACAGAGAAAGAAAGAGAAAGAAAGAATGAAAGAAAGAAAGAAAGAAAGAAAGGAAGGAAGGAAGAAAGGGCTTCCATCCTAAATCCACTTATATCCCCCCCCTCTGCCTGGACTCTAAGGTTTCCCTCAAGCTGCCTTCTGTCTGAACCCACCTCTGCCAAAGGGGAGACTGGTCAGCAGGAGGCTTTTGGGCCAGAGAGGTGGCCGGAGAATGGCTTGTGGGGGCCGGGGGGTCCTTCCTCCCCCCGACAAGAGGGACCGTGTTGTGGCCTGGAATATTGACCGTCTGCTCTCTCTCTCTCCTTCTTTCCCCAGTGAAGAAAGCGAAGCTCCAGGGACCCCCAGGTAGGTGGACGTGGGCTTTGGGGTGGCAGCTCCAGTGGGGTTGGGTGGCCCCCCCTGTCCTGGCGATGGTCGTCCGGCCTGGGTCTCCCAGCACCCCCCGACAGGTGGGGAGAAGGTGCCGAGGCCGAGAACAGCCTCCCTCTGGACATGGGACCGGGAGGGGCGGAGGGGTGGAGGGAGTGGTGGTCTTCTCCACCTTGTGTTCTCTGGCGTGGTTTTCCCTGCTGCCGGGGGCTTCTCTGCCCTCCTCCTCTCTCTGAAGGCCGGGCAGCAGAGGTTGGGCCAGGCCCCCGCCCCCCGCCCCCCGGAAGGCTTCCCGAGACCCAGGGCTCCGCAGGCCTCCTTCGCCCACTCGGCCTTTGCCTTCTCGGCCCCCCAGGAGGGTGAGAGCGCTGGGGTCAAGGCCTCAGCCCCCAAGGAGGGCCTGCAGGGGAAGCCCCACCCGTGGGAGAGAGGGCAGCCCCCGCTTGGGTGCTCAAAACCTGGCTGGGCCTTTTAGGGGAAGGTCCCCTCCGTAGAGCCCAGCTGCGTGGTGTGTGTGGCACCAGCCCTGGAGGCAGAGCCAGAGGTGGGGTCTTATTCACAGGGCTCTGGTGGGTCTCTCCCATCCAGGAAGATGGCCTGGGGGGGGCGTGGGGGGGGGCTGTGTTGAGCAGGAACCTCGGTGGGCTTCTTTGGCTGCGTTTCGCCTTCCCTCCGTGGCCATTGGGATGACCATGAGCTCTGGTGGGTCTCCCCGAGAGTGGCCGGGGGGAATATTATTATTATTATTATTATTATTATTATTATTATTATTATTATTATTATTATTAATTCCACTTCTGTGCCAACCAATCCCAATGGAACTCTGGGCGGTTTACAGCAATATAAAAAAATACAATACAATAAAAAGAAGTTGATAATAATAATAATAATAATAATAATAATAATAATAATAATAATTTATTAGATTTGTATGCCGCCCCTCTCTGAAGACTCGGGGCGGCTCACAACACGATAAAAACAATATTATACTGGCACAAATCTAATATTTTTTAAAAAAACCTAAAAACCCTATTATAATTAAAAACCAAACAGCACATACATACCAAACATAAATTATAATAAGCCTGGGGGAAAGGTGTCTCAAATCCCCCATGCCTGGCGGTATAGGTGGGTCTTAAGTAGTTTACGGGAGACGAGGAGGGTGGGAGCAGTTCTAATCTCCGGGGGGAGTTGATTCCAGAGGGCCGGGGCCACCACAGAGAAGGCTCTTCCCCTGGGGCCCGCCAGAAGACATTGTTTAGTCGACGGGACCCGGAGAAGGCCAACTCTGTGGGACCTTATTGGCCGCTGGGATTCGTGCGGTAGCAGGCAGTTCCGAAGGTACTCTGGTGTTAATTATTAGACCAATAAAACCCCCATTTATAAAAACCCACAAAACAATAAACCCATCAAATACAGTATATGGACGCACAGCAGTCAACGCAATTCGGCCGTGACTGAGGGTGACCAGATGTTTGACTGCCCCACTGTGGATGGGGCTGTTGCAGGAGCCCCTGCATTTCCTTTCAACGTCTTTCAGGGCAAATTGGGGGCTCTGGGGGGGAGCTCCATTTTCACTACCCCACTGCGTGTGTGTCCCCCCCCCCCGACCCCTCTGGCTGCCTGCTGGCGGAATGGGACCACCCACCACGGCCAACTCGCTGCAGGGCAGTTTCCCAATTGACCTTCCCACTTCATTCTGTCCCTCCTCCTCCTCCTCCCTCCTCCCTTTCCTGACTCCACCGCTTCTTTGACCTGGGACTAAGACCGGAGCTATGCAACCTTGGCAAGTTCAAGACCTGTGGATTTCAACTCCCCGATTGTGGCTGGGGAATTCTGGGCACTGAAGGTCTTTAGAGTTGCCCAGGTTGGACATCCCTGGTTCAGGCCACCCGCTTCCTGCAGACCAGCTGCCCAGGCCTTTCCCAGACTTCCACAATCCCACCCCAAAGGCTTTTGGAGTTCAAGGGGGAAAGCTGGACACCATTGGACCCGGCCTTGTTCTTGGGCCACTTGTCACATTGTCCGGGGCCAGTGTCCTGCTTCGTGCTGTCAAGAGAGTTAGCGGTGTTTGTCTGATGGAAAATCTCCCTCTCTCTCCCTGTCCAGATAAATTCAACACGTACGTAACCTTGAAGGTGCAGAACGTCAAGAGCTCCACCGTGGCCGTGCGCGGGGCCCAGCCCTCGTGGGAGCAGGACTTTCTCTTGTGAGTGACCCCTCCCTTCCCCTCCGCACACAGGGGGCCTGGCCCCCAGCCCTCAGCCCCCCTTCCCGGCAGGGGATCCCTTCCGGTGGATTCCTGGTGATCTGGGCTGGGGAAATCTCCTGTCTGGATCTGCATCCACTGCGTTTTATGAAGCAGCTGATATAATTAACTGAGTTGCTGCTGAATTCTGGCAGAGTGACCGGGGCAGACGCTTAAAACAAATGGCCCCAAATGGATGGGAAGGTTTGGCCACAGAGGCAGGACCAGTTCACTCCAAAAAGGACTCGAAGCGGGTAACAACAGTCATAAATACAGCAACAATAAAAATACAATGCAGTGTTTATTGCATTGCAACAGTGCAACAAAACCTATGGTAGCCTGAGAACTGGGCGAGCTTCAATCAATGCTCATCCCAGGCCTATGGGCTTTTTCCATGGGCCCAGAGCGGCCTCTAGTGGCCAAGGAGAAGCAGTACAGGGCCGTCTCTTCCCCTTCATTGGGCCCAGCTGGGGTTTTGGGTTGACCTCTGCCTGCGGTGGGGGGGGGGCGGCTTTGGGGAAGCCGGGGCAGGGACACTCCAGGGTTGCTGACCTCTCTCTCTTTTATCTATCTATGTCCCCCCCCCCCTTCCTTTTCTGCCTTTGCAGTGAGATCAGCCGCCTGGACCTGGGCCTGATTGTGGAAGTGTGGAACAAGGGGCTGATCTGGGACACCATGGTGGGCACGGCCTGGATCGCCCTGGAGACCATCCGGCAGTCGGATGAGGTCAGTCGCCCCCCCTCCCCCAGCCTCCTCTCCTGGGGGATGGCTTCAGTCTTCCCTTCTGCAGGGGGCCTCCAACCTGTGGTCAGCGGCCATTCCCGGTCCCTCCCCACCTCCGCGAGCCTCATGGCACCTCAACCCCCAACCCTCAACCCCCTCTCCCCACAGCCTTGCACCCCCTCCCCGACCCTTGCCTCTCCCTTGTGCCCCCTCCCCATGCCTCAGCCGTCACGGCTCCTCCCGTGCACCCCCCACCCCATCCTCCCCAGGCCTCCCCCCCAAATCCTGACCCTTGCCCCCATGCATGAAAGAGCCTCGGGGGCGCAGTGGTGAGGGTGGGGTCCTGCTATGCCTGCTGATCCCCGGCTGCCAGCAGTTTGGCCGATCGACTCTGCCCACCGGCTCCAGGTGGACTCGGCCTTCCGTCCTTCCCAGGGGGGTCAAATGGGGACCCAGATGGTTGGGGGCCACGGGCTGACTCTAAACCGCTTAGTGGGGGCTGCAACTTTCTGCCGTGGTTGTGGGGAGCCCAGCAGGAGGTTGCCTTGCCTACTGATCATGAGAACAATGGGGCCCTGGTCAGTAGAGGCCCTTGTCCGTAGCCAAATACCATCTTCCTGATGGTAAGAATAAGGCAGCTAGTCCTCGACCACTGATAAAGCTACATAAACTGTAGTATTTGGGGGGGGGCGGTGGAGGGGAATAGCAACAGACTTTCCCAGCCCCCTCTAAGTGGTTTACAGAGAGTCGGCCTCTGGCCCCCAACAATCCGGGTCCTCCTTTGACACCCGCCCCCACGGGAAGGAGGCTGAGTCCACCTTGAGCCGGTCAGGTCCTGGCTGTGGGGGGTGCAGAATTACCCTGCCACCCCTGAGCACTGGGCCGTGGGGGCTCCTGGGTCGAGGGAATCAATGGCCTGTTCCCTGCGGGCTCCTTCCTGTCTGAGCCGCTGTTGAGGACCGGGCCTGGAAGTGGACCTTCATCCTTGATCTGAGCCCGGGCCTGGATTCTGGCGCCCGAGAGAGTGTGCAGGGCGAGGGGCTCAGCCGCAGCCGGGGAACCCAGGGGGTCTCGGCCAAACTTGGACTTGTCAAAACCCGAATGGAGGTTTTGGGCCCTGCAGCTTCAAGGACATTTGGACGTTTTCTTCCCTTTGGATTTTGGCCCCTGAACCCCGACCTCCTGAAGTCACCGGGGCATGTTCTGGGGGCCTTTGTCCTGCTCACCCCAGCCCTTTCCCCCCTTCAGGAAGGCCCCGGGGAGTGGTCCACCCTGGAGGCCGAGGTGCTGATGGACGGCCAGGAGGTCTGCGGCACCAAAACCCCCACCCCGCACAAGATTCTGCTGGACACGAGATTCGAGTTGCCTTTTGGTGAGTGCGGACGAGTGTTTTTCCCCAGGGCCCTCCTCAGCCTGTGGGAGCGGCAGGTTCCTTCCTAGGGCTAAACTCCAGGGACAGTGCCATGACGGACAGCTGTCATCAGGCGTTTCACTTTCCCAATGGGCAAAAAAAGGGGTGTGGTCAAGAGTATGCAGAATGGTCAGCAAGGATGCTGGGAGGACACGTGGAGGGGGCAGATCCAGCTGAGAGGCCAGAGACACAAATAGTAACTCTGACCACCAGATACACTAAGTGTATAAATATTACTTTGGCAAATAGCTTAGTCCAGAACAATCCTGGTCATACACAACTACATTAGTCACTTATCCCAATACCTATACAATACAATATTATATGCCGTACTTAGAAAATACATTAAACCATCACTTGGACATACAGCATAGTTGCACAGACAAGCCAGAAATTGCAGAGAGTAATGAGAGAGAGGGAGAGAGAGAGAGAGAGGAGAGAGGGAGGGAGGGAGGGAGAGAGAGGAGGGAGGAGAGAGAGGAGGGAGGGAGAGAGAGAGGAGGGAGGGAGAGAGAGAGAGGAGGGAGGGAGAGAGAGAGAGAGGAGGGAGGGAGAGAGAGGAGAGGGAGGGAGGGAGAGAGAGAGGGAGAGAGAGAGGAGGGAGGGAGAGAGAGAGGGAGAGAGAGAGGAGGGAGAGAGAGGAGAGAGGGAGGGAGAGAGAGAGAGGAGAGAGAGAGGGAGGGAGAGAGAGGAGGGAGGGAGAGAGAGAGAGAGAGAGAGGAGGGAGGGAGAGAGAGAGGAGAGAGGGAGGGAGGGAGGGAGAGAGAGGAGGGAGGGAGAGAGAGAGAGGAGGGAGGGAGAGAGAGAGAGAGGAGGGAGGGAGAGAGAGAGGAGGGAGGGAGGGAGAGAGGGAGGGAGGGAGGGAGAGAGAGGAGAGGGAGGGAGGGAGAGAGAGAGAGGAGGGAGAGGAGATAGGGAGGGAGGCTTCTGGCTCCCTCTTGTGGCTAACTGCAACACTAACTGTTAAAGCTATAGTGTTATAATTCATTTAAATATGATAGGTGGTTTCTATATTGCCAAATCCAACCAGTTATGCACATAGTACCAACAGAGTGGCCTGGTCCTAAGTGAGGGGGTTGGTTGAAAAAAAATAAAAGTAGTGGGAACTTTGTGAAGCCAGAATTCTGTTTCCTGAGGTTTCCGTGTCTACGGAAAGTCTCAATCCCCCAGGTCAGAATGCCAAGGGTCAGGGCCCATCCTCCCCCCCCCTCTTTAATATCCACATGATGTTGCTGGGTGGGATCATCCGATGGCACGGGGTGAGGTGACACGGGTACGCTGATGATACCCCGTTGTACAGCTCCACCCCGTGCCCATTCAGTGAAGTGGTGGAGGTGACGTGCCGGTGCCTGGAGGCTGTGAGGGTCTGGATGGGGACCAACAGGCTCAGGCCCAACCCAGACAAGACTGAGTGGCTCTGGGCATTCCCTCCCAAGGACCCTTCGATCTGTCCGACCATCGTCCTGGGGGGAGAAGCTTTAACCCCCACAGATAACGTCCGCAACTTGGGTGTCCTCCTGGATCCACAGCTGAACCTTGACCATCATTTCTTGGCTAAGGCCAGGGGGACCTTTGCCCAGATTCGCCTGGTGTACCAGCTGCAGCCCTATCGGGACCTGCAGGCTCTCTGCCCAGTCACTCAGGCCCTCATCACCCCCCGTCTTGATTATTGCAATGCGCTCTACAGGGGGCTGCCCTTGAAGACTGTTCGGAGACTCCAAATGGTCCAGAATGCAGCCGCGAGAGCTGTGATGGGAAGATACCTCAGTACATCCATACAACACCAACACTCCATGAGCTGCACTGGCTCCCTATTAGTCTCCGGTCACAATTCAAGGTGTTGGTTATCACCCATAAAGCCCTACATGCCAGGCTATTTACAGGACCAGCTCTTGCCGCACACCTCTCAGAGACCAATAAGAGCTGACAGAGTCGGCCTCCTCCGGGTCCCGTCAGCTAAGCAATGCAGGTTTGTGCAGCCGTGGTGGAGGGCCTTCTCTGTTGTTGCCCCGACTTTATGGAACCAGCTCCCCCCCCGAAGTCTGTATGGCCCCCACCCTGCTGGCTTTCTGTAAGGCCACAAAGATCTGGCTGGCCTGGAGGTCCTAAAACAACCACTCGCTTGTCCACATGTCCGAATTGGTTTGAATGACTAGTGTGTATGCAGTTAAATTGTCTTAGTTTTAATTCTGATTTTAGAAATTAGTTTTTTGCTTGACTTCTTTTTATTATTATTATTTCTGTAAATAGTAATTTTTTATACTGTTGTAAGACGCCGTGAGTCCTTTGCGATTGGGCAGCATAGAAGTCAAGTAAAATAAATAAATAAATAAATAAATAAATACATACATACATACATACATACATACATACATACATACATACATACATACATACATACATACATAAAGCCAGGCCGGGGTCTCCTGGATGAGGGAAGCGGCTGCCAGCAGACAGACTTGCAACGGGCAGTCGCGTTAAGTGTTAAGTAGCGTGCAGAGTAATCTCTCAGCAGTTAAAGATACAGATGCACAGAGGAAACGTGGAGGTTTTGCAGATATACAGTTGATAGCCCAGAGATATGAGTAATAATTCAGTAATACAATCCAGACGCATTCAGTATATAAAATATTATTTACTTAGGCAAACATCTTTGTCCAGAACAATCCTAGTCACAGACAATTACATCAGTCAAGAATTCCCTATACACATACAATACTATAAGCTTACTTAGTCAGCTTACAAATACATTAAACCAGCATTTGAACACATAGTTGTAAATACAGCAGTCACACAGACAAACCACAAATAGCAACGAATAGCCCAGAGAGCGAGAGAGAGAATCATGCTTCTGGCTCCCTCTTGTGGCCAACTGGAACACTAGCTCTTAACCCTGCTGTTCTGGTCGAAAAAACTCCCTAATGTTATGTTCGGGTCACATACGACCCGGACCGAAAACTCTTCATTTGAAGTGCTTATGTTTGGTCAATTTGAAAACTTTTTTCACTTGGAAAGTAGTCTGAACATTTCTGCACACAATGATATGAAAATTGAAATGAAAAAAGTAAATCTTATTGGTTTATTTTGCGGATATAATGCACGCCCCCCCCCGTTTTTGTGTGTTTTTTTCAATTTATGGATAGTTTTGCTTGCAAAATGCATTCTATTTTACTAAAGTTGGTGTGGGATTGGTAGCTTGAACATTTCTGAACATAATGATATGAAAATTGAACTGGAAAAATTGATGCATATTGGTTTATTTTGTTGATGAAATGCATGCCCCCCCCGTTTTTTTAAAATAGTCTTCACTTTATGGATAGTTTTGCTAGCAATATACATTCTATTTTACTAAAGTTGGTGTGGGATTGGTAGCTTGAACATTTCTGAACATAATGATATGAAAATTGAACTGGAAAAATTGATGCATATTGGTTTATTTTGCACATAAATGTATGCCTCCCCCCGTGTTCAATTATTTCAATTTATATAAAAATTATGCTGTTAATTTCAAACTTACATACTTTTTTTTAGTAAAATGGATTTGTTTCATAAAATTAGTTCTCTGGCTACAATGTGGTTGATTTTCAAAAGGATATTCCAAATATTTCTAGCCAAATATGTATAAAAAGTGACAATAATGGCACACAGCAAGGCCGAGGGGGGGGGTGGCCCTTTTGTGGCAAAAATAAACCAATAAGAACCATTTTTTCCAGTTCATTTATATTTTTCTTATATTCAGAAATGTTCAATTTAGTATATCAAACCTTTTGGAGGAAAATTCCTTAGGGATTTGTAGCCTTAAAAAATAGAAATTGACATGAAATTCAGAAAGGATGGGGGGAGGGGCTTTTTGATCAAAATAAAAATATAAGTCTCAATTTTTCCAGTTCAATTTTCATATCATTATGTTCATAAATGTTCAAACTAGTTTTCCAGTTGAAAAAGTTTTCAAAAAGACCAAATTCAAGTACCTAAAAAAATCATTTTGGTCCGGGTCTATATGACCCGAACAGACTAAATGTGACTTTTTTTTTGCCCAGAAAAAAAATTTTTCCCCCACCCCCACAAATATTTTTTTGATGATCAGCATTGTTAAATTGAGTAAATGAATGCCTAAGATTTTAAAGAATATTTCGGATTTGGAGCATAAAAAAATAAAAAGTGAAAATGGTTGCAAGTAGCCGAGGGGGGGGGGGGGCTTATTTCTGATTTTAAAAAACCAATAAGAATCATTTTTTTCAGTTCCTTTATATTTTTCTTATATTCAGAAATGTTCAAGCTACCAATCCCACACCAACTTCAGTAAAATAGAATGCATTTTGCAAGCAAAACTATCCATAACTTGAAAAACATTTCACAAAAACGGGGGGGGAGGCACATTTATGTGCAAAATAAACCAATAAGGATTAATTTTTTCAGTTCAATTTTCATTCCATTGTGTGCAGAAATGTTCAGACTACTTTCCAAGTGAAAAAAGCTTTCAAAAAGACCAAACATAAGCACTGCAAATGAAGAGTTTTCGGTCCGGGTCAGGGTGACCCGGGAACAGAAGATTTGTAACTTTTTTTGCCCAGCAAAAACTAAGCCCCCCACCCCCCAAAAAAAATTCTCATAGAGAGAACCCCTGAAATGATGAAAAGTCATGAAATTTCAAGTTTCAGATATGCAGGGGAAATTTTTTACAGGGACTCAAACTTGGCTTCGGGTCACATACGACCCGAACAGAACAGCAGGGTAGCAATAGTGTTCCAATACATGTAAGCATACATGGTTGGTGTATTTTATATGTTGTCAAACTTAACTAGTTATGTACATAGTGCTAAGAAGCCCGACATTTGCAGTGCCAATAAATCCATCCTTTGGCCCACCAAACTCTCTCTCTCTCTGTGTGTGTGTGTGTGTGTGTGAGAGAGAGAGAGAGAGAGAGAGGGAGAGAGATGTCTACGCTGCTTATCTATTTACATCTGTTAGTTTCTCAAAGTGCAGTTCCCAAGGCAACACGGAAGACTTTTACTTAACATTTAGCACACAGCAACGCAACCCAACTTCCCACCATGGGCCACTTCAGTCAACCTGAAGGCAAAGGTCCAGAGACCAATCCCTTAATTGCAAGGGGAGAAGGAAGGAGCAGCCCCCCAAGGCCCAAAACAGGGTCCCGAAAGGAGAGACTTCCCTTTTTTAAAAAAGCACCTGATGAAGAGCCACGGAAGATTCTGGCCGTGGGCAACGTGGCCTGGAGGGGCCTCAGGGGGGGGTTCAACAGGTGCTGGAAAGGCCTCGCGAGCAACCCGTGGCATCTGTTATTTATTTTATTTATTTTATTGGATTTGTGTGTCGTCTCCCTCCGAGGACTCGGGGCGGCTCACAGCATGTACAAAAACAGAACAATCCTATAAATCCAGTTAATGCTACCTTAAAAACCACCATTAAATTCAATTAAAAGAAAGTAAAACCTATCAAGCCAATCATTCAACACTTCATACTTGAAACATTCATTGGTCAGGGGGAAGGTCTAAGGGTCCCAGGCCTGGTGGCAAAGGGGAGTTTTTAAGATCTTTATGGCATCGACCTCCCCCTTTTCGGGCACTTTGGCGAACAGCTTCACTCACCACCGGGCCGTCTTCCCTGCTGCCTCCCTCGTCCCAACGGGTGGACGCTTCTTCAGCAGGCAAAGTCTCCCCGTCCTCTGGAGGGGAAGGGTCTTCCAACTGCAGCACCAACCCTCCCGATTCCGGCACTTTGCGGCCCCTCTTCCTGGGAGCGGGAGGTGGCCTGGCCCTCGGCTGAGGGATTGGGTCTGGCCACACCGATAGCACCTTACGCCCCTCATCGTCTCGAAGCGGGCAGGGTTTCTGGCTGGGGTTTCTGGGTGGCCCCTGGAGAAAGAGGGGAGACATAAGAACCCGAGAAGAGCCCTGCGGAATCCGGCCAAAGCCTGTCGGGTCCAGCATTCTGTGTCACACAGTGGCCCCCCAATTGTCCATCTTGAGCAGAAAGAGAAGGCAAGACTCCCACTTCTGATTTCATCCTTGGCCACCAAAACTGTCTCTACATCGTCAGGTGGAGCCTTATTCAGAAACCCAAAGTGTCCACTCCCAGCCTGGCACCGTGGCTCCACTGGAGCATTTGCAATTGGAGGCTGGCAGGCACGTATAAGGTGGACCCCTTCCACGCCAATCATTGTCTCGTGGTTAGGATGTCCTTGCTATCACTGAGCCAGGGGTCACTAGGTAGAGATGCTTCACTGCCCACCTGCCTCCCCCACGGAGGGCCTGTAGACTGCACAGGAGTCCAAGAGAGGGCGGTGGAAATATTGACTGACCCCTCGCATCCTGGACACAAACTGTTCCAACTCCCACCCTCAAAATGTTGCTACAGAGCCCTGCACACCAAGACACAACTAGACACAAGGGCAGTTTTTTCACTCTGCTAAACAAATAATCTCCTCAACACTGTCAAGCTATTTACTACGTCTGCACCACTGTTACTACTAGTTTTCTCTCTACATCCCTATCCCCCACCTCCTCCCACTTAGGACTCTGTGACTGTCACTTGTTGCTTGTATCCTAAGATTTATATGGATATTGATTGTTTCCTCCTTGCTTATTTGACCCCTGTGACCATCATTAAGTGTCGCACCTCCTGATTCTTGACCAATGCATTTTTTCCTTTATGTCCCCTGAGAGCATCTGCACCAGAGACAAAGGCCTCGTGTGTCCAGTCACACTTGCCCAATAAACGAATTCTATTCCATTCTTAAGTTTCTCAGTCCACTCCTCCTGGTCTCGGCCTTGAGACTGACCTCAACCCCATCCCACCATCCGTCCCTGAGGACGGGCAGCAGACCTTGGGGGAGGGGCACGGAGGTTCCGAGGACGATGGGCCTTTGCCCTCGACCCAGATGTGGGAGGGAGGGGCTGGGGGGTGGACCTTTGGACAGTGGGTCCACCCCGCATTCAAGGTTGGCGCCTCTTTGCTCCTCTGCAGACATCCCTGAGGAAGAAGCCAAGTACTGGACCAAGAAGCTGAAGCAGATGAACTCGCTGGAGGAAGAGGAGGAGGAGGAGGAAGAGGTGGGTCCTGGGGGCCCCCCAGCTGCAGCACAGCTGGATCCTGAACTGGGTGTCCAGGCTGCCTCCATGTGCCGGGACTGGGCTCCCTCTGCAGTTTCTCCTCGGTGGCCCAGGGGTCAAAGCGCAGTGTTGCAGGATAAACTCTGCATTCCCACGGGCAGCAGTTCGATCCTGACCAGCTTCAGCTTGACTCAGCCTCCCATCCTCCCGAGGAGGGTAAAATGGGGGCCCAGGTGACTGGGGGAAAAGGCTGGCTCTGTAGACTGCTTGGAGGGGGGATAGCCGTAGCAGTAGCCTTTAGACTTATCTGCCTCTTCCTAGTGCTTTTCTAGGGGTTTACAGAGTCAGGCTCTGGCCCCCAACAATTTGGGCCTCATTTGACCCACCTTGGAAGGACGGAAAGCTGAGTCAACCTGGAGCCGGTGGGAAGATTTGAACTGCTGGCAGCCGGCAATCAGCAGTAGGAGCTTGCAGTACTGCGCTCTAACCACTGCACCACCGAGGCTCTTAATGAATAGGGATCCGAGTCATAAGGGCTGCTGCTATTCCCCTGGAGGCCTCAGGGAGGTGCTGATGGGATGACCTGCCAAGTTGGGTGGGGGTCGCTCTCCTCCCCCCCCCCCCGGGCCAAGGTGACCCCCAACGTCCCCTCCCGCCAGGACTGGACACTTGGCCCAGGGCAGAATGAGGAAGGCTTTGCTCACTGGCTGCTTGTGTGTGGGATCAGCTTTGGGGGGGGGGGGCAGCCTGGTTGTGGGACTGATGGGGTGGTGGTGGAAGGGGGGGGGGGCTTTGCAAGGTCGGGTCTGAAAAGTCTGCCCCTCCTGCTCCTCCCCAGTGGGGCGCTTATTGTAAAGAATGTGGGTCACAGCCAGGAGCCTGCAATTATGCTGAGACAGTCGCCTGAGTCACTTGGGAATCGCTCTGGTAGAATTGCCCAGGAAACTATATGGACAGGTTGCAGCCCCCAGCCCCCCTTGGCCTTCGTGCCCCCTCCGCCCTCGGGTAGCGGTGCAAACTCTCCGATGAGTGGGGTCCCCCACCCCCCACCCCCAGCCTGCACTGTTCTATAATGGGGGCCCTTTAACGTTTAGATCGAGATGAGTTGTGTGAATACTCAGCCACACACAGATATACTAACTGGAATTAAAGTTTACTTTTGAGAAATAACATCTTCAGATCAACAGCCTAAAGTCATATAAATAATAATAATAATAATAATAATAATAATAATAATAATAATAATAATAATTTATTAGATTTGTATGCCGCCCCTCTCTGAAGACTCAGAATAACAATCCAAATATCACCAAGTACAGAGTCTGTCTTCCCAGTTGTCTCTGTCATAATCAGTAAACAAAGACATCAAACCTTAACTCACTTTATCTGTAATACGTGACTACAACACAGAGAGATTGCAGAGTAGCCATTAGCAGAGTAGCCAGACAAAAAGAGAGAGAGAGGGTGACTCAGAGAAATAAGCTATGATCTCTAGCTCCCTCTCGTGGCAGTCTGCAACACCCGCAGCCCATATTGCCAACCCAACCGTTATGGACAGAGTCCTAACAAAGTGGCCCCCCTCCCCCATTTCCTTACGTACACAGAGAGTCCTCAAGTTGCAGCCATTCAATCAGTGACCACTTGAAGCTACAGCAGCACCGGACAGGGTCCCACTTGGAGTCACATTGGGAATCAATGAAGAATTCTGTCCTATTTCCCCCACTCGTTGTGGCCCCCAAATCCCTCCAGTCACAGGAGAAAACTCTGGAGAGCCCCAGAGTGTGGGGGTTGGGAGCACAACGGGCAGCTGCCACTCTGAGAGCAGCTCAGAACAAAGTCCAGGAGAAAAGAACAAGGCAGGCCGGGAGGGGGAGGAGGAGGAAACATTCGTCCCCCAGGTCTGGGGCTTCAGGGGGCTCAGGGCCCGGCCCAGTCAGGGAAAGACCCTTGGAAGAAGGGAGGGGAAGGGGCTGCTCCTTCCCTCCCTCCCTCCCTCCCTCTCTCTGTGTTTTATGCTGCCCACCTCCCCTGTGAGGGGGCTCTGGGCAGCCTACACGGATGCCACGTAACCACGGTTTTGCTCTTCTCTTCCCACGAAGGATCAGGCTCAGTGGCTGCAGAGGGAGAAAGAGCGCTGGTCAGGCAGCTGGGGGGGGGGACGTGGAGACATCCCTGCTGGCTTGGGAATCTGGCCCCGTGTGGTGCTTCTGCCCCCCAGGCAGGGTGGGGCCTCATCCCTTCCCTGGCAGCCCATGAAGGAGGCTTTGTGGCGGGTGAGTGAGGTGCCCCAGCTGGACCCGGAGGAGCTTCCCCTGCCCTGACCTCCCCCTCCCTCCCTCTCTCTCTCTCTCTCTCAGCCGTCTCCCACGGAAGATGACCGGGCCCAGCTGATGCCCCCTGCGGCCTCCCAGTGTTGTAAGTGAAGATCCTGGTTTTTTTCCTACTGTGGGGAAGATTTCAATGCCCCTCGGCTCCTGGCGCCTCACAAGGGCAGCAGAGGAGGCACGAAAAGAGGGCAGCCAGGAGGGGAGAGGAGGAGGGGGAGGAAGGAAGGAAGGAGCCCCCTCATCCCAAGGGGGCTTCGGTCAGTGACCCCATTCCGGAGGGCAGAGAAGGGGGGTGCCTCCGGGGTCCCAATAGGTGGCCCTGTTTAATTGAGGGGAGACGGAGCCCACCTCTCCTGCCCGATCTCACAGGGTGGGGGGAGCCCCCCCAAATAGCCAGGCCCCACGAGGGCCCCTGGGAGAAGGTGGCAAAGCGGGGGGGGGGGGGCAAGCGAGGGCCCATTAGAGGATGAGGAGAAGAACTGTGTTACCTCCGTGCAAGGGGAAAGGGGGAGGGGGAGGATGGCCAGCTAACAGTCCAGAGAGCGGATCGGGGCTCCAAATAACCAGACCACGTGCTGTACGTTAAGTGTATGAATATTATTGACATGAGGCAAACGTCGTAGTCAGTAACAGCCCCGGTCACTCACACATGCAGCCGTCAATATTCCCCATACATAGACAATGCACGCCTCAATCAATACATGCACAGGCCAACATTGGAGCGCATAGTCCTTGCAATAGAACCGTCCTATAGACAAACCCGCATAGAACCAGAGAGAGGTCAGGCAGGGGCTCAAAGCTCTGGGCTCCGAGTGAGAGAGACGCCGCTGACTCCCTCTCATAACCGACTGCAACGCCAGCAGGGTTAAAGCAGCACCACACGTGGCCTAGGTTCTCTCGTGGGAAGCCCATCTGGCGATGGACACGGTGCTAACAGGGCTCAGGGCCTTCCTCCTGCTGACCTTGGTGTTGTTGTTGTTATTATTAATTTATTAGATTTGTATGCCACCCCTCTCTGAAGACTCAGAGCGGCTGGGTCCTTCACTTGTGTGTGTTTGTGGGGGGGGGGGTGACCCCATGTTCAACAATGGCCTGAAGTAGAGAAGTGGGGAGGGTCTTTGGCTGGTTGGGGAGGGTTTCATTTCATATAATTTGATTGATTTATATGCCACCCAACCCCGTGGGACTCAGGGGGGCTTACGACATATAAAACAACACGGAGATCTCGCAGCCCCCCGGGAGAAGCAACGCAGGGCAGAGTCCAAGGGGACGTTTTCACCAGCAGCCTTGGTGTTTCTGTCCCTGAGGAGAGGTGCCCCCTCCCCTTATTCTGCAGAGGGGGGGGTGTCTTCTGTGCAGTCCGAGAGGGAGGGGCTCGGCCATCCACCCACCCACCCGCTTTCCCTGCCCATGCCTCCTGGGCCCCTTCCCTTCCCCAGCCAGAGGTGGGATCCTGCAAAGCACCTTGGAGGGAGAGCGGATGAAGCGCCTTGGTCACTGGCCTGTCCATCCCCTGCGGCAGCCATTAAAAATCCCCCAATTGACTGAGCGGATAAGCAACCTGCGGGAAGGAGAGGCCTCAGTGGCCCAGGGGCTCCGGCCGGCCTTCCAGCAGACGAAGGGGCAAGATTAGGGTTAGGGTTAGGATTAGCTGTTCCGCCCCAGACGCCTGATGGACCCAGAGGGCTTTCAGAAGGCGCTTGGGGTTATTCCAGATACACTCGTCCACAGTTCGGTGGAGTCTCTGGCTGAGGGCTGGAACAAGGCTGCAGCAGAGGCTCTTGACCGGATTACGCCGTTGCGACCTCTCCACGGCACTAGACCCCGTAGAGCCCCATGGTTCAACGAGGAGCTCCGGGAGTTTAAACGCCAGAAGAGACGTCTGGAGAAGCGATGGAGGAAGAGTAAGTCCGAATCCGACCGAACACTTGTAAGAGCTTTTATTAAGACTTACAAAGTGGCGCTCAAGGTGGCAAGATGCGCGTACCATGCCGCCTTGGCTCTGTTTAGGGTGACCCGCTCCCTTCTTAATCAGGGAGGAGTTGGGGAGCCCTTGCAGAGCAGTGCCGAGGATTTTAACACGTTTTTCGCTGATAAAATCGCTCGCATCCGAGCGGACCTCGACTCCAATTGGAAAACAGAGTCGGCTGACAACGAGTCAGTTGAGGTGACTGGGGCACGTACTTGTCCATCTTTCTGGGAAGAGTTTGATCTGGTGACACCTGATGAAGTGGACAAGGCCATTGGAGCTGTGAGTTCCGCCACCTGTTTACTGGACCCGTGTCCCTCCTCGCTGGTTTCGGCCAGCAGGGAGGTGACACGGAGCTGGGTCCAGGAGATTGTCAACGCTTCTTTGGGGAGGGGGTCCTTCCTGGATCCCCACAAGGAGGCACTTGTGCGCCCCCTCCTCAAGAAGCCTTCCCTGGACCCAGCCATTCTCAACAACTACCGACCAGTCTCCAACCTTCCCTTTATGGGGAAGGTTGTTGAGAAGGTGGTGGCGCTCCAGCTTCAACGGTCCTTGGAAGAAGCCGATTATCTAGGTCCTCAGCAGTCAGGATTCAGGCCCGGCTACAGCACGGAAACTGCTTTGGTCGCGCTGATGGATGATCTCTGGCGGGCCCAGGACAGGGGTTTATCCTCTGTCCTGGTGCTTCTTGACCTCTCAGCGGCTTTCGAAACCATCGACCATGGTATCCTTCTGCGCCGGCTGGAGGGGTTGGGAGTGGGAGGCACTGTCCTTCAGTGGTTCTCTTCCTACCTCTCTGGTCGGTCGCAGTCGGTGTTAGTGGGGGGTCAGAGGTCGACCTCTAGGTTACTCCCTTGTGGGGTGCCTCAGGGGTCGGTCCTCTCCCCCCTACTATTTAATATCTACATGAAACCGCTGGGTGAGATCATCCAAGGGCATGGGGTGAGGTATCATCAGTATGCAGATGATACCCAGCTTTACATCTCCACCCCTTGTCCAGTCGGCGAAGCAGTGGAAGTGATGTGCCGGTGCCTGGAGGCTGTTGGGGTCAACCCGGATAAGACGGAGTGGCTGTAGGTTTTGCCTCCCAAGGACACGTCCATCTGTCCGTCCATAACCCTGGGGGAAGAATTATTGACCCCCTCAGAGAGGGTCCGCAACTTGGGCGTCCTCCTCAATCCACAGCTCACATTAGAGAACCATCTTTCAGCTGTGGCGAGGGGGGCGTTTGCCCAGGTTCGCCTGGTGCACCAGTTGTGGCCCTATTTGGACCAGGACTCACTGCTCACAGTCACTCATGCCCTCATCACCTCGAGGCTCGACTACTGTAATGCTCTCTACATGGGGCTACCTTTGAAAAGTGTTCAGAAACTTCAGATCGTGCAGAATGCAGCTGCGAGAGCTATCATGGGCTTTCCTAAATTTGCCCATGTCACACCAACACTCCGCAGTCTGCATTGGTTGCCGATCAGTTTCCGGTCACAATTCAAAGTGTTGGTTATGACCTATAAATCCCTTCATGGCACTGGACCAGAATATCTCCGGGACCGCCTTCTGCCGCACGAATCCCAGCGACCAGTTAGGTCCCACAGAGTTGGCCTTCTCCGGGTCCCGTCAACTAAACAATGTTGTTTGGCGGGACCCAGGGGAAGAGCCTTCTCTGTGGTGGCCCCGGCCCTCTGGAACCAACTCCCCCCAGAGATCAGAGTTGCCCCCACCCTCCTAGCCTTTCGTAAGCTCCTTAAAACCCACCTCTGTCGTCAGGCATGGGGGAATTGACATGTTCCTTCCCCCTAGGCTTATAAAATTTATGCATGGTACGCTAGTGTGTATGATTGGTTTTAATTTGTGGGTTTTTTTAAATTAATTTAAATATTGGATTTGTCTTACATTGTATTGCTATTGCTGTGAGCCGCCCCGAGTCTGCGGAGAGGGGCGGCATACAAATCTGATTAAACTTAAACTTAAAGTTAAACTCCCTCCGTCCACCGTCTCTCTTGCTGGGCCAATTCTGGCTCTGCCCATTGTCCTTGCCGGCATTTTGCAACCGAAGCCTGGCTTTGGGTGGCCGGGGCCTGTCCAGCAGGAGCAGCAGGGGCCGCCCCCCCCCCAGGGTCTGGGAAGGCTCTCCCTCCGTGGCTGCATCGTACCAGGGCTGTCCAGAAAGGAAGAGAACAAGGCCCCTAGGGGGAAGTTGCTGTGACTATGGTGTATCAGGAGCCGGACTGCCCCCCAACGGCCGCCTTCTCGAATGGCTCCTTTGCAAGGCAGCGGGAAGATGCTCGGCCTTAGCAGAACCCAGCGCCCGGTCAGGAGCCACAGAGCCGGCCTTCTCCAGGTCCCGTCCTCTAAGCCAGGGCGAGGCAAAGTGGGCTCTTTGTGACATGTGGACTTCAACTCCCAGAATTCCTCAGCCAATCATACTAGCTCAGGAGGTCTGGGTGTTGAAGTCCACAGGTCATAGAAGAGCCCACTTTCTCTCACGCTGGTCTAAGCTATGCCGGCTGGTGGGACCGAGGGGAAGAGTCTTCTCTGTGGTGGCCCTGGCTCTCAGGAATCAACTCCCCTGGAGATTCACCCCACCCCCCGCCCTCCTGGCCTTTCATAAGGTCCTAAAAACTCACCTTTGCCAGCCGCCTTGGGGCCGTTGAGCAAAATGAATGTGAACGTCTGGTTTTATTTATTTATTTATTTATTTATTACTTAGATTTGTATGCCGCCCCTCTCCGAAGACTCTTTGGGGGTTTGAGTCCTAGTTCATGTGACGTTTCCCTTTGCTGCGTGTTGTGTAATATTCCTGTTTTTGTAACCTGCCCTGAGTCTGCGCAGAAGAGCCCCAGAGAAATCCAAGCAAATAAATGAACCCCAGCAAGCGCTGGTCCAGAATGGGGGGGGGGGGGGGGCTGCCGCTCATCCCACCTCCTGGGCGTGACGTCCCTGGGAGAAGCCCAAAGGCCCAGCCAGGAGGGCCAGAATGCCCCACGGGTGCCGATAGTAGGAGACCTCAAGGGACTCTGCAGGGGGTGGCCCCAAATGAGCCCCTGTGGCCCTGCAGCGGGGCGAAGAGCTGCTTTGGGAGAAAGGAGACCAAGAGGAGAGCCTGGGGGCTGCCCGTCTCTTGCTCCAGGTCCTCTGGCTGAGGGTTGTCCAGTCTCTCCTCAGAGACCCCAGAGAAGAGCAGCCCACCTCCATCACCTGTCCAGCCACCACTGTTTTCAGGGACGGTTTTTCCAACAACCCATCTGAACGGATGAGTCCTTACCTGGAACCAGCCGTGGGCAGCAGCTGCCAAAAAAGCCCACACAGTTCTCGGCTGCATTAACAGAGGGATGGAATCAAGATCACGCGAAGGGTTAGTGCCACTTTACAAGGCCTTGGGGAGGCCACCACGTGGAATTCTGCATCCAGTTTTGGTCTCCATGATGCAAGAAGGAGGTTGAGGCTCTGGAAAGAGGGAAGAGAAGAGAGACAAAGAGGAATGAGGGGATGAATGGAGGCTGAAACCTATGAAGAACCGTTGCAGGAACAGGGCAAATGTCTAGTTTAAGGAAAAGAAGGACCAGGGGAGGCAGGAGAGCGGCCTTCCAGCATCTCAGGGGCTGCCCCAAAGAAGAGGGAGTCAAGCTATATTCTCCAAAGCACCTGAGGGCAGAACAAAAAGCCATAGCAATAGCACTTAGGTGTATCTACCACTTCCTAGTGCTTTTCCAACCCTCTCTAAGCGGTTTAAAGAATCAGCCTCTTGCCCTCCAACAATGACAAGAAGGACCAGGGGAGACGTGATAGCAGCCTTCCAGCATCTCAGGGGCCACCACAAAGAAGAAGAAGTCCACTGATTCCCCAAACAACCTGAAGGCAGGAGAAGAAGCAACGGGTGGACACTAAACAAGGAGAGACGCAACCCGGAACCAGGGAGAACATCCTGGCACTGAGAACAAATAGCGAGCGGAACTCCTTGCCTCCAGACGTTGCTCCATCCCTGGAGGCTTTTAAGAAGAGACTGGACGACCCTTGGTCTGGAGCGGCCTGGGGCTTCCTGCTGGAGGAGGGGCTGGGCTAGAAGACCTCCAGGGCCCCTCCCCACTCTTTCTCCTTCTGTGAACTGTGGGGACAAGACTCGTCCTTTCGGCTGCTCCTGAGCAGATCCTGTTGGGAGGGAGGACGGGAGTTTCCCGGGGGGGGGGGGGAGGGATTCATGGGCTGCCGTGTTGGGCACCGCAGGAGCCGGGCCGAGCAAGATCAAACCCTCCGCCCCGAAAAGGAAGCGGCTCTGCTGGTCGTCCTCATTGTGGTTTCCAGCTTGACAAGGGAAGGTTGTTCCCGGCATGAAACCAGAGAGATGAAGGAGTTCGGCACTGAGGTTGCTCAGCCGGGAGGAGACCCACAGCCTCTCTACCCCCCGGGCCCCCTTCTTGATCGACGGGCCCGACACGGCTCTCCCTGGAGGAGAAGAGCGAGGCCCGAAAGAGCCGCTGAGCCTCCTCCGCTGGGTAAATGGAGTCAGGCCGCCTTTGCAGTGAACAGGCACAAAAGGCCCCACCTTGGCTGGGTGGCCTCTGGGGCTGCAGAAGGCTTGAAGGGTTTGGTGTGATCAGGAAGGGAGTTGAAAATAGGTCGGCAAGCGTTGTGTTGCCTCTGTACAAATCGATGGTGAGACCACACTTGGAGTCCTGTGTACAGTTCTGGTCACCTCAAGAAGGACAGAATGGAAGTGGAAAAGGTACAGATATAGGGCCACAAGAACAATCTAGGAAACGGAGCCCCTCCCTTAGGAAACCAGGTTGCAAGGCCTCGGTCTCTTCAGCCTTGAAAGGCGGCATTGAAGGGGGGACTTGATCGAAGGGTATAAAATCCTGCATGGGATGGAAAAGGTGGAGAGAGGAAAACTTTTTTCTCTAGAAACATAGAAACACAGAAGACTGACGGCAGAAAAAGGCCTCATGGTCCATCTCGTCTGCCCTTATACTATTTCCTGTGTTTTATCTTAGGATGGATGGATGTTTATCCCAGGCATGTTTAAATTAAGTTCCTGTGGATTTATCTACCACGTCTGCTGGAAGTTTGTTCCAAGGATCTATGACTCTTTCAGTAAAATAATATTTTCTCATGTTGCCTCTATCACACAATACGAGGACGAGGGGCCCCTCCCTAAAGCTCACAGGTAAGAAAGTGAGGACAAATCAAGGGAGATATTTCTTCACCCAGAGGGTCCTTGGTTGATGGGATTCCCTTCCAGAAGAGGTGGTGACAGCTGTCAGCCTGGAGAGCTTCAAGGCAGGATGAGACAGATTCAGGGATGCCAAGTGTATCATAGGGGGTGATTGAAAGGGATGTACAAGTGCTGCCTCTATGTTGGTGGAGGCAGGCAGGGTTCCCTTGGGTCCCATTGGTTTGGGGTGGAGGGAAAGGGAGGGTCTTGCCTTCTCTTTCTGCTCAGGATCCCCATGGACAATTGGGGGGCCACTGTGGGACACAGAATGCTGGACTCGATGGGCTTTGGCCCGATTCAGTATTGGCTCTTCTTAGGTTCCTATGGAGCCCAGCTGCCCCTTCTCCCGGCTGCCGTAGCTAAAGAACCGGCTTCCACTTAATGTATGGAGTTATTTTTATCTGGGAGTCCCAGTGTCTAATGATCCAAGACCCATCAACACATCGCCTGAAGGTCAGAATTGTCCAGGTCCAGGGGAGAATAAAATCCTTCAGAAAGGGAAAAAAATAGTGCAGGGTTTCCCTCTCACAAAGTTCTGCTCCAGCACCTGGGAGGCCTGGTCAATCCACAAAGCCCGCCACTCGCTTTCTGGTGGTTGGTCCTCAGGAAGACCGTAAGTGGACGGCCTGGCTTGGCCCATCCAACCTCGAGTTTGTGGCTACCTTCCTCCTGGGTGGAGATGAATGGCCGTGGATGCTCCAGATGTGGCCGGTGACTGAGGGCCCCTCCGGTCCGCTCGGCTTCCCCTGAAGGTGCCGGAAGATGCGGCTCAGGCTGCCTCCGTTTGGCGGAGCCTCTTCCCGTCCCGGCACCGTCTCTGTTTTTGAAAGGACCCCGGTTTTGTTGGGCTGACGATCCATCTTCTCTTCCAAGGCCTCTTCGCCTCCTTTCTCGCAAGTCAACCGCTTGCTGTGACGCGGGGAGTTAATAATAATCGTGCCACCAGTTCAAGCTGCTCCTCTCTCCTCCTTCTACTTTTTTTATTTTATCTAACAAACAAATCCAGATATATCCCTGGGTGCCAGTTAGCAAGAAAGCAAGCAAACCAAAAAATAATAATAGCAGAGCAGCGATTATTTCTGCAGAAGCTCAAAAGCTCATAAACGACACACGCCCAGGTCCTGAAGACGTTTGTTTTGCTTTGTTTATTGATTGACTGACTGATTGGACTTTTATGCCACCCTCTCCGAGGACTGGGGGGGGGGGGGGGCTCGCAACAAATCTTCTCCCATGTGCCTTCTCCCATGTGCTATATAGAGCACTGGTGAGACCACATTTGGAATACTGTGTTCAGTTCTGGAGACCTCACCTACAAAAAGAGATGGATCAAATTGAAGGGGTCCAAAGACAGGCTACAAGAATGGTGGAAGGTCTTAAGCATAAAACGTATCAGGAAAGACTTCATGGACTCCATCTGTAGAGTTCATGGACTCCATCTGTAGAGTCTGGAGGACAGAAGGGAAAAGGGGGACATGATCGAAACATTTAAATATGTTAAAGGTTCAGGAGGGAAGTGTTTTTAATAGGAAAGTGAACCCAAGAACAAGGGGGCACAATCTGAGGTGAGTTGGGGGAAAGATCAAAAGCAACATGAGAAAATATGATTTGACTGAAAGAGTAGTAGATGCTTGGAACAAACTTCCAGTAGACGTGGTTGGTCAATCCACAGTAACTGAATGTAAACATGCCTGGGATAAACATCGATCCATCCTAAGATAAAATACAGGAAATAGTATAAGGGCAGACTAGATGGACCACAGGGTCTTTTTCTGCCGTCAATCTTCTGTGTTTCTTTTTTTTAAAAAAATATTTTTTATTATTTTCAAAAGAAAACGAACAAAGACATACAACATTGAACATTTAAAGAGCTACCATTGCTCCGCTTATCATAGAAGTCTAACTAATACAGAATATAAAAAACTCTATTATCAGATCTAAGCAGAAAAGCCACACTTGAAGATTACATTATCATTGAATTTAATTATAAATTTTTAAAATGAAGATTATTAAGTTTCTTTAAAAAAATAATAATAATAATATACTTATATGTATATATAAATATCAAAGAGCAATAAACAAATTATTAGTAATACAAAAAGAAGATACGTAATATAAACACTTCTAAGTTAGTTATAATATAAACTATATAATTCTATCTTATGGTTTTTAGATAGTCATTTATTCTTATATATTTAATTTTTAATACTGTTTTTAACATTCCACCAATCATATACTTTATCCCAAATTTTATAAAATTCTGTTTCGGTTTGATTGTTCAAACGTTTAGTCATCATGTCTAATTCTGCACACTCTATAATTTTTTTAAACACCTCAGTGTCTTTCGGTATCGTCTTTTCTTTTCATTTCTGCGTGAATGTTATTCGTGCCGCTGTCAATATATGTATTATTAAATAGTAAATTTCTTTTTTATACTTTATATTTGAAATACCCAATAGAAAAAATTCAGGAGATTTTTTAATCTTCTCCTTTGTTATTTCATTTATCCAATTCTCTACTTTATTCCAAAATATTTTTGTCTCCGGACAGGTCCACCATGCATGGTAATATGTACCAACTTCTTTTTTGCATTTCCAACAAATGGGCGATACCGAAGGAAACATTTTAGAGATTCTGTATGGTGGAAGGTGCCATCTATAAAACATCTTAATTTGATTTTCTTTGAAAGAGATTGATTTTGTTATTTTCCAATTATACATCCATATCTTTTCCCAAGTATCTAAATCAATCTCTTTGCCAAAATTTTTGCACCAACTGATCATATTATCTTTCAATATCCAACCTATCGTTCTATGATTTAGTAAATATTTATAAACATTTCCAATTGTCTTTGTTTGGTTTTGGAATAATAATTTGCCCAGTACATTATTTTCTTTTTTAAAAATGTAAGTCTTTACGTCTGTTTGATATCTAGAACTAATCTGCATATAATGCCACCAATCTAAATCTATACCTAACTCATATAACTCTTGTTTTGTTCTTAATTTTAATTGATTATCTAACAGGTCACTATATTTCCAAATCTTACCTTTTCCTTTAAGATTTGGGTGTACAGTGATCCCCCGCTCGTTGCGAGGGTTCCGTTCCAGGACCCCCCGCAACGAGCGGGTTTTCGCGAAGTAGCGCTGCGGAAGTAAAAACACCATTTGCGCATGTGCAGATGGTGTTTTTACTCCCACAGCGCTAGCGAGGAGCCGAAGATTGGGGGCGGCGCGGCTGTTTGCCGCCGGCATGGAGGGCTTCCTAGCAGCCCCCCAAACACGGGTTGGGGGTCCGGGGGGCGCTGGCTCTCGGCGCTTTCGAGCTGAGTCCGGGAGCGAATTCGCTCCCGGACTCAGCTCAAAAGCGCCGATAGCAAGCGCCAACGAACGGCTTGTCCACGCTGGTTCTCGGCGCTTTCGAGCTGAGTCCGGGAGCGAATTCACTCCCGGACTCAGCTCGAAAGCGCCGAGAACCAGCGTGGACAAGCCGTTCCTTGGCGCTTGCTATCGGCGCTTTCGAGCTGAGTCCGGGAGCGAATTCGCTCCCGGACTCAGCTCGAAAGCGCCGATAGCAAGCGCCAAGGAACGGCTTGTCTCGGCGCTTTCGAGCTGAGTCCGGGAGCGAATTCGCTCCCGGACTCAGCTCGAAAGCGCCGATAGCAAGCGCCAAGGAACGGCTTGTCTCGGCGCTTTCGAGCTGAGTCCGGGAGCGAATTCGCTCCCGGACTCAGCTCGAAAGCGCCGATAGCAAGCGGCAAGGAACGGCTTGTCTCGGCGCTTTCGAGCTGAGTCCGGGAGCGAATTCGCTCCCGGACTCAGCTCGAAAGCGCCGATAGCAAGCGGCAAGGAACGGCTTGTCTCGGCGCTTTCGAGCTGAGTCCGGGAGCGAATTTGCTCCCGGACTCAGCTCGAAAGCGCCGATAGCAAGCGGCAAGGAACGGCTTGTCTCGGCGCTTTCGAGCTGAGTCCGGGAGCGAATTTGCTCCCGGACTCAGCTCGAAAGCGCCGATAGCAAGCGGCAAGGAACGGCTTGTCTCGGCGCTTTCGAGCTGAGTCCGGGAGCGAATTCGCTTCCGGACTCAGCTCAAAAGCGGCGAGAATGAACGCCGTGGGCGGGCGAAGGGCGGGCGGCAGCGAGGAGTTTGCGTGGGCGGTGGGGAAACTCCTCACTGACGCCAGCAAGAGGGGGAAGACCCAGGGAAGCCGGTTGCCATCTACGCATGCGTGCCCATAGAAAAAACGGGCACGCATGCGTAGATGGTATTTTGACTTCCGGGTTGAAAAATAGCGAAGTACCCTGTTCGCAATGGTTGGGGACGCAATAAACGGGGGATCACTGTACTATAGCTTCGAGGGGTGAAACCCATTCTGGCATTACTAAAAAGTGATTTTTCTTTATTTCATTCCACACTTCTATCAATGCCTTTCTAATAACATTATTTTTAAAATATGAGTGGGTTCTTAACTTATCATACCATACAAATGCATGCCACCCGACCATCAAGTCGTGGCCTTCTAGATTAAGCAATCTTTGATTTTCTAGTGTGAGCCATTCTTTTATCCATGTCAGGGCCGTGGCATGGTAATATAGTTTCCAATTTGGGAGACCCAGGCCTCCTCTTTCCTTACGATCTCCTAATGAGTTTTGTTTTATTCTTGATTTTTTACCTTGCCAAATAAATTTTCTTATTATCTTGTTCAATTCGGCAAAGAATTTCGTTCCTGGATTTATTGGAATCACTTGGAAAAGAAACAATATTTTTGGAAGGATATTCATTTTAACTGTGGAAATTCTTCCTACAAGTGATAGTTGTAGATTACTCCATATTTCTAAGTCTTTTTTAATCTGACTTAATAATTTTAAATAATTGTCGTTTTTTAAAGATACGGCTTTGGAGGTCATCCATATCCCTAAATATTTCACTTTTTTCGTGATCTTCATGTTTGATAAGGGCAGACTAGATGGACCACAGGGTCTTTTTCTGCCGTCAATCTTCTGTGTTTCTATGTTGCTATATCTTCAGGTGATCTTGGTGCCGCCGTCCCTATGCTGTCTGGGGTTGGGGTGGCCTTTCGGGGCAGCTGTGGCCCACGGTTGGCCAATGCTTAAGTGTTTGCCTCTTGGGGGTCCCCCTCCCTTTCAGCTGAGCAGGTGGGGTCCTGCAGAGCGTTTCCCCTGGTCGGCATTTCCACTCACTGCTTTGGAAGCCCCCCCCGGTCTTCGCGGACGAGGCCCTGGGCGCTTGACCAGAGCGCTTCTCTCGCAAGGGCCTCTCTTCCCCGGGAGAGCTGAAGCGTGGCCGGTCTGCAGTCAAGGCCTGCTCAGTCCCCCCTTCCCCCAAGGCTGATTTATTTATTTAATTTAATTTATTTTATTTATTTTAATTTGACTTCTATGGAGCCCAGTCCTGCAGTACTCAGGGCGGCTGACAACAATAAAACTATACAGCAAAAAGTCAAATTCAAGGATTAATAACGATTTTAAAAAATCCCTTCATCTAATCAATAGACTCATACCATCACGCATACCAATCAAAAGATGTCTCGGTCAGGATGAAGCTGCTAATTCTCATGGCCCCAAGGGGGCTGTACAGATCTTGGGGGGTAGTTGGTTCCATAGGGCCGGGGCCACCACAGAGAAGGCATTGTTGGCCAATGCTGTGGGCTCTAATCGGTCGCAGGGAGGTGTCCGGCAGGAGGCGGTCCCGTAGATAGTCTGGCCCTGAGCCACGTAGGGCTTCAAAGGTGATAACCAACCCCTTGAATTGTGACCGGAGACCAACCGGCAGCCAGTGCAGCAGGGGGAGTGTTGGTGCCTCCTGGACCAGCCAGATGGAGGGTCCCGGCTAGCAGGTGGGGGGCAGAACCTCGGCCCGTCTTCCTTCGTCCCGGCCGTCCTTGGCATGTTCCTGCCCCCCCTCTGCTCTTGTTAGTCCGTTGAAAGGCCCGAGTCTTTGGAGAGGGGTGGCATACGAATATAATAAATTATTATTATTATTATTATTATTATTATTATTATTACTACTACTACTATTATTATTATTATTGCTATTATTATTATTATTGCTATTATTATAACTATTATTATCATTATCATTAACATCATTATCATTATTATTATTCTTCCGAAATCTCATGATGCACCGTGGTTAGTGTGAAGTCCTTCTGGGGCAAAGCAGCAAAGGCAACTCCGGAGAAGAGGCCGCCTGAGCCATTTATGGGGAGGGGGGAGTTGGGTGGGCAGAGGAAAAGCAGAGGTGGCCTTGCTGCCACTGCCATGGAAGCAGAATTGGGGGGGGGCTGCGAGGGTCAGACTGGCTGTGGCATCCACAGGGGATACGTACGTGCAGGGTGGGCACCTCAGGGCCCCACGGGACATTTCCTGCCCTCTCTGATTGGGGGGGGGGGGGCTGTCCTGGGCAGAGGTTGGGGGGGCAGGGGCGCCCGGGGCCTCTTGTGACTTAAGGAAGGGACCCCAAAGCAGAAGAAGGCCCCCCCACTCTGCCCCATTGCCTCGGCCTGAAATCATTTCGAAAGGAGTCAGGTCAACGCTTGGGGAAACTCACCACAAATAGAGCCACCTGGGCTTCCTTGGAGAACTGCGGCTGAATTGCAAGGGTGGCAGGCAGGACCCTCCCTCAATTACGGGTCTGGGGGCTCCCTTGACGTACGAAGCCCTGCCACCAGGTGGGATGGGGGGGGATTAGATCGGAAGGCAGATCAGGCTCATTTCTGGAGCAGCTTTTGAAGGCCCCCCTCCCGCCCCCAGGCGGTTCTCCAGAGCTGCAGGGATGGGGGGCAGAGGGGGAGGGGAGGGAGGGGGGCCAGCACCCTCTGGGACCACCCGTCTCTTTAAGGCGGCAGAGGGGGGGCTCAGGGCTGCACCAGCCATCTCAAAGCTTCCTATTCCCCACTGGTCAGGTCCTCACCGGCAGCCAAGCCACAGCCCAGAAATGGCCCCCTGCCCACCTCCCCTGAGACCCAGCGGAGTGGTCAGTCGCTGGCTACCAGCTGCTGCTGCAAATAGCCCCCCCCCCCCACTAAAGGAGGCGTTAAAAATGTTTGTTTTCTTCTCATCCTGTGCTGATGTTTGTTTTTTCTTCTTCTTCTTTGTCTTCCCACGTTCTTTCTTTTGCTTCCCTGTGTTGCCTGCAGGCACCTGGAGCTATTTCAGCTGGGGAGATCAGAGTATGTAATGCCCCCCTCCCTTCCCATGCCTTCCTTTCCATCCCTCCTCCCTCCCTCCCTCCCTCCTTCCTTCCTTCCCATCTCTCCTTCCCTCCTTCCCTCCCTCCTTCCTTCCTTCCTTCCCATCTCTCCTTCCCTCCCTCCCTCCCTCCCTCCCTCCCTCCTCCCTTCCTTCCCATCTCTCCTTCCCTCCTTCCCTCCCTCCCTCCTTCCTTCCTTCCCTCCCTCCTTCCTTCCCATCTCTCCTTCCCTCCCTCCCTCCTTCCTTCCTTCCTTCCCATCTCTCCTTCCCTCCTTCCTTCCTTCCCATCTCTCCTTCCCTCCCTCCCTCCTTCCTTCCTTCCCATCTCTCCTTCCCTCCCTCCCTCCTTCCTTCCTTCCTTCCCTCCCTCCCTCCTTCCGTCCTTCCTTCCCATCTCTCCTTCCCTCCCTCCCTCCCTCCTTCCTTCCTTCCTTCCCATCTCTCCTTCCCTCCTTCCCTCCCTCCTTCCTTCCTTCCCATCTCTCCTTCCCTCCCTCCCTCCCTCCCTCCTCCCTTCCTTCCCATCTCTCCTTCCCTCCTTCCCTCCCTCCTTCCTTCCTTCCCTCCCTCCCTCCTTCCTTCCTTCCTTCCCATCTCTCCTTCCCTCCCTCCCTCCTTCCTTCCTTCCTTCCCATCTCTCCTTCCCTCCTTCCTTCCTTCCCATCTCTCCTTCCCTCCCTCCCTCCCTCCTTCCTTCCTTCCTTCCTTCCCATCTCTCCTTCCCTCCCTCCCTCCTTCCTTCCTTCCTTCCTTCCTTCCCATCTCTCCTTCCCTCCCTCCCTCCTTCCTTCCATCCTTCCCATCTCTCCTTCCCTCCCTCCCTCCTTCCTTCCTTCCTTCCCATCTCTCCTTTCCTCCCTCCCTCCCTCCTTCCTTCCTTCCTTCCTTCCTTCCCATCTCTCCTTCCTTCCCTCCCTCCCTCCCTCCCTCCTTCCTTCCTTCCTTCCCATCTCTCCTTCCCTCCCTCCCTGGCCCTGCAAATGCTGAGGCTCCAGGCTAGAGGCTGTCTGGCTGACCCATGACCCCCCCCCCCCCCGAGGAGAAGGGCTGGAGCTGAAGGGCAGCCGGGGTCAGGGTGCCCAAGGAAGGGCAGAGGAGGGGCTGCTAGGTGGCCTCCTGGTGCCCCCTTGTCTGTCTCTCTGCCTGGAAAGGCCAGTCTCAGCCCTCCCAGCTGGGTGACCAGACGATCTCAATGGCCTTTATTTTATTGAATGCATAATGTACATATACATTCAATGAAAACTATTTTTGTTCTAAATGCCCTTTATTCTAAGGCTGCGATGCCAGAGTCCTGCCAGCCATTTTAATTGCCTGATCAATAGGGAGGCGGGGGGGGGGGCTCTTCCCTCTGTCCCCCAAGGCCGGCCACACCTACACAGGGCAGCAAAGACACCCAGGGTGGGTTCGGACCTGGGCTGCTCCTTGGCCCAAAAAGCCGGTTAACGATGCAAACCAGGGCCCAATTGCTACAGTACCTGGTTCCGCCTTTGAGGCTGCCTTGGCCTCTGCTCCGTTGGGGTCCCTGGGCCTCCAGGTAGCCCTCTGCCCCCTCAGCTCCCGGCCCCTCTCCCTCTCCCTGGGGGCCTTTGCAGGTGCAGCCCCTCTCCTGCTCAGCTGCCCCCCTCCCTGGTCAGCCGAGATCTCTGCCCCCTCACCCATCAGGCTGCCCAGAGCCTGCCCGGCCAAAGTGAGGCTGCCCTTGACTGCCCACCGCTGGCTTTTTGATCAGGGCGGGGCTTCTCTGACAGGTCCTGACCTTGCCGGGGGGGGGGGCAGGGAGGGTTTGGAAGAGGCCTCATTCCGTCCCCTTCTGTCTGGCCAGGTGATCTCTCCCTGTGTGCGGGCTGCCACCTGAGTCCATTCGGCTGGCCAACCGAAGCCCCCCTTTGCTTGGCCTGAGCTAAAGCCCCTGGCCCTTCTGAGGCCGACTGCTCGGAGCCAGGGTCCTGCCCCACCCATCGATCCCTCTGACCCCTGTCCACTCAGCCGAGGGAGGGAGAATGAGCGTCTTGCGGTGCCTTCATTCCTTGCCCACTGCCCCCAGGCCCTTTGGCGCTGAGGCCCCAGTGCCGTGCCATCTGAGATGGTGACCTGGACTTGTTCCCCTTGCAGCCGCAGCTCCTTCCTTCCTTCCTCTTCCTCCCTCCTCTTGCGTTCAGAGTAAGGAGTACAGGTGCCCAGCCGCCTTGCCCCCTTCCCCCTGGCCCTCTGCCATTCCTCCGTTTCCCCTGGGGTGAGGGTGGGGGGCTGAGGAACAGCCATGGCATGAACAGATGTTAGGGGAAGCTTTCAATCTGCCTCCACTGGCTTTGTGGGCTCATCACTGGTCAGCTAGAAGAAAGACTTCGGAAGTGACTCCAGCTTGGTCTAAAGTGGCTCTGCACCTGGGGGTCGGGGCCCCTTTGGGGGCTGAATGACCATTTCACAGGGGTCACCTAAGACCCTGGGGGGAAAAGACAAATTTCCCCTCTTGTTAGGAACCAAAGCTTCTATTCTGGCCCCTTGGGACCTATTTTTACAATCAGGCGTTGACGGTGGGGTTGTCCCTCTGTCCTTCCTGCCAATCATCTCCCAGCTCTGTTGGGAGAATTGGTGCTAGACTTATGGTTGGGAGTCACCACAACATGAGGAACTGTATTAAGGGGCTGCAGCATTGGGAAGGTTGAGAACCACTGGTGTAAAGTGTCACAGTGGTCCACTTCCTGGGCATTTGGGCAGCTCCTTCCCCTCGGCTGTTGGAGGAGGAAAGGAAACGCCCAAGATTGGCAGCTCCGGTCAATCTCTGGGGAAGGAGAAGGGGGGGGGGACTCTGGGGGCTGCAGCCGGCCAGCCTGGTCTTTCTGCTCACTGATGGGTCTGGCGCATGGAGCAGGCTCCTTCTTTTAGAGAAATAGAAGACAAATGCAGAAATACTCAGAGGAAAGTGTGGAAAACAGGAGAGCGAAAGAGAGAATGAAAGAAGTGACCATTGCAGGCTCCTTCCCTGACACTCCAACGATCCCTTCCGTCCTTTTCCAGCCGTTGAACGCAGGAATTGTCCTTTCACTTTCCAGCAAAAAAGCCCATCGAAGGTTTCCAGCCTTTCATCCCCGACCGACGTGGCCCATTTCTCAGGCCTTTCCCTCCGCTGTGGCTGCAGTTGCCACGCGGAGAGTGGCCTCCCGTAAGTCTTTCCCCATTGGCCACCCACCAGTCTCCATTAGGAGAAAAGGCCGGGCTTCGTCTCTGTGTTAACCTTCAAAATTCTTTCCCCCCCCTTCTTCACAAGCCCCCCCTGCAGGGCAGGTAGACCCCCCTTTCGTGCCTCTTAGATCATTTACCTGGGATCATAAAGGAACAATGCCTTATTTTACCAAAGACCCTCCCTTGGACCATAACCACCCTGGGTGGGTTTCATTGCTCCTCTCCACTCTCCCCCCCCCCCACTGGGGTCCACCGGGATCTTGTAACCAAAGGTTTTGGCCTTTTTTTACCCTCCTGCCTTTAACGTGCTCACATCTGACGGACGGGGTCTCCGTGGCAGCTGAAGGCAGGAGAAGAAGCCACGGATGGAAACTTCCAGAAGAGAGGCCCACGCAGGAAGTCAGGAGGAGCTTCCCTCCAGAAGTAGCGGGGGCTCCATCACTGGACTGTTTGAAGGAGAGGTTGGACCGTCCCTTGTCTGAAATGGTAGGGGTCTCCCGCTCGAGCAGGGGTCTGGACTGGACGGCCTCCCTCGGCCCATGGTTCTGGCTCTGCTGGTCTGCTCAGGCTCCAAGAATTCTGGATTTTACAGGGAGAGGATTTCAAGGGGGGGGATGGGTGGCTGCTTTTTAGAAGAAAAGAGCAATTATTCTACAGTAGGAAAAACAAATTTAACAAGGGCCACAAGATGAGTGGGAGGTCCTAAAATAAGACGGCATTGAAAGAAACAGTCCCAGTGGGGGGAAATTGCAGGCAGAGCAAGCAGCTCACAGGGCTCCACACAAAGGGTCAGAGAAGGAAGGAAGGAAGGAAGGAGGGAGCGAGGGAGGGAGGGAGGGAGGAGGTGGAAACGGGCAGGTTGCAGCTGAGAAGTGTGGCAAGAATCTGCTGGAGCTCAGGATCTGCTCAGTTTGGTGAAAAACGGTGACAATGGGGCGGAAAAAGAGAGGAAGCCTTGGAGAACTGAGGAGGAGCCAGAAAAAACGTCCTTGTCCTTGAACAGGGCGCAAAGGAGGACAATCTCCAGGACGGCCACTTTGATCTCAGCCCCACAGGAAGTCCCTCCACGTGGCAACGGAGGGACCAGGCGAGAGGCACCTGGAGAAAGGAACTAATGAGGAGCCAGCATGGATTGGGGCAGAGCAGGTGTTGCGTGACTAATTTAGACTATTTTTCTAATCAGGTAGCTCCCTTTTTAGACTGAGCGCATGTCGTGGGTGTCATTCCCCTCGGTTGCCTTGAAGCCCCTGGTGGAAGCACCACCGCAAGATCTTCTGATGAAGAACGGGCGCCCGAGGGTGATTTGGGTGGGCAAAGGGGAGGCTGACCCTGACCCTCACAGGTGGCACAGATCCGAGCGGTCCAGCCTGTCGCCTGCAGCCAAAACACAACCGAAGAGAATAACTGAGCTGGAAGGGACCTCGGAGGTCTTCTAGTCCAGGGTGAGGCCAAGTGGCTCTTCTGTGACATGTGGACTTCAACTCCCAGAATCCCTGAGCCAAACATGCCAGCTCAGGAATTCTGGGAGTTGAAGCCCACAAGTCATAGAGGAGCCCACCTTGCCTCACCCTGGGCTAGTCCAACCCTCTGCTCTGGCAGGAGACCCTACACCAGGGGTCCCCAAACTTGGCCACTTGAAGACTTAAGAACCTAAGAGGAGCCCTGCTGAATCAGGCCAAAGCCCATTGAGTCCAGCATTCTGTGTCCCACAGTGGCCCCCCAATTGTCCATGGGGATCTTGAGCAGAAAGAGAAGGCAAGACCCTCCCTTTCCCTGGACCCCCCATCAAGTGGTACTCAAGAGAATCCTGCCTGCCTCAGCCAACTTGGACATCCATTTCAATAACCATCTATATGTTGGCATCCATGAATCTGTCTCATCCTGCCTTGAAGCCCTCCAGGCTGACAGCTGTCACGACCTCTTCTGGAAGGGGATCCCATCAACCAAGGACCCTCTGGGTGAAGAAATATCTCCCCTTTATTTGTCCTCGCTTTCTTATCTATGAGCTTTAGGGAGGGGCCCCTCATTCTGGTATTGTGTGGTGGAGAAAATAATTTTTCTCCATCCACCTTTTCTATCCCATGCATGATTTTATACCCTTCGATCCAGTCACCCCTTCAACACCGTCTTCCAAGGCTGAAGAGACCGAGGCCTTGCAACCTAGTTTCATAAGGGAGGGGCTCCATTCCCTTGGTCATTCTTGTGGCCCTTTTTGGCACCTTCTCCATTCTATCCTTCTTGAGGTGACCAGAACTGTACACAGGACTCCAAGGGTGCTCTCACTGTCGAAGTTGTGGGTGGAGCACCCACAACCTCTGGAAGCAATTCCTGTTCCACTGGGCAGTTGTTCTAAGGAAATTTCTCCTTACGGTAGTTCCAGGTGGCTTCTCTCCTTGTTTAGTTTCCACCTGTTGCTTCTTGTCCTGCCCTCAGGGGCTTTGGAGAATAGCTTGACTCCCTCTTCTTTGTGGCGACCCCTGAGAGACTGGAAGGCTGCTCTCCTGTCCCCCCTGGTCCTTGTCATTCAACCAGCCATGTCCAGTGCCTGCCACCGTTCTCCCTGTGTTTTAGCCTCCATTTGTCCCCTGACCCTCTTTGTGGCTCTTCTCCGCACTCTTTCCACAATCTGGACTCTTAGGACGAGTTTAAATGACCTTGAGTGAATGGAAACATGGACTGAAAAGGCCACAGGGAATATTGACCGAAATGTGCAACGCATGAAGGAAGCGAAGTGGGGAGATGAAAGGGGGGGGGAGACCAAGACTCTTGATTGGAGGGGGGGGGAGGGAGGAATTAGGAATTCATGGTGGGTTGAGCCAGGAGCCAGCAGGAGGAGGTGGTGGTGACCCATAGTGCTGAGCGGAGGCTGGACTAGATGTCCCTGTAGTGGTCCTCTCCAAAGGGGGGGGGGTTCTTCTCTGGGTCCGTCTCGCTCTCCATCCGCCGGATCAAAGGGAGGCTGCATGCGACAAGTCTCTCTCTCTCTCTGTGTGTGTGTGTGTGTGTGTGTGATCTCAATTTGGGATCCGCTCAGGGGCTCTTCTTCATTCAGGCACTTGAAGAGTTTGCATTGGGGGGGGGGAACGGGGCCCATAAAAAAATGTTCACGGGTGATGATATTCTAGCTGGAAGGAGCTGCCTTCACGCATGAGACACGATTCCCTTTGTGCAAGGCCCCTCCGGTGGGGAGCTCATTAGAAGCACTCCTTTCCCTGGCTGCTTCCCCCCCCCCTGCCCCCACAGTGTGGACAATCAAATTACATTTGCGGGGCCCTTTGAAGTCGGCCTCCCCCCGCCTGCCTTTGAGTTCTGTTTCAGGAGGCCCCACTTCCCTCGGGGAGGCCACGCAGCAGCAGCGCGGAATTAAATTTTGGAGATTGAAAAAGGGGCCAGGAATCCCCCCCCTCCCTCCTCTGCCTGCCTGCAACCAAGGGAGAACTTCTACCCAAACATTGGTTCAGCCTGCTGAAGGAGGCAGGAACTGTGGGGGGGGGGCCTGGCCCCAGCATGCAAGATGGAGGGGAAGGGGCTTCCCAAAGTCTCCCCTGAGCCAGGCAGGGGGCTCTGGGCCTCTCCCCACCCCAGACCTGAAACGATGCTTGCTAAGAAGAGAAGTTGGGGTCATTTGGGGTTCTTCTCTGGCCTTCTCCTCTGCCCTCCCAGCAATGGGGCTGCCCAAAGGGTCCCTGGTTGGCAAAACCCCTCCCCTATGGGATATAAGGGTTTCCCCTTCCAGGGGATCTGAGACCTGAATTGCTGGGGATTGCAGGCAGACCCTCCCCCCTCTCCCTTGCCAGGGCTGCCCTGAGCTGGGGCCGGTGGGCCACCCATCCAGGCCCCGAGGGCTGAGGGGCAGCGGTGGTACAAGAGGGCTGAGGACCCCCAGAGAGCAAGGGAGACAGGGGAAGGCCCTCCTTCTTCACAGGAGTTGGCCCAGCGGCCCCTCTGCCGTGCCCCACTTTTTCAGTCGGAATAAGGCCACCCCTGCCTTTGCCTTCTCTAGGCAATCGAGGGGTGAAAGAGGCAGCAAATCCTGCACAGCCCCCTCCTCTCCTCATGCCAGAGCCCCCTGTGCTTCACTCATTGGAGAGTGAAAGGGGGGGCATGATCGAAACATTTAAATATGTCAAAGGGTTAAATAAGGTTCAGGAGGGAAGTGTTTTTAACAGGAAATTGAACTCAAGAACAAGGGGACACAATCTGAGGTCAGTTGGGGGAAAGATCAGAAGCCAAGTGAGAAAATATTATTTTACTGAAAGAGTAGTAGATCCTTGGAACAAACTTCCAGCAGACGTGGTAGATAAATCCACAGTAACTGAATTTAAACATGCCTGGGATAAACATAGATCCATCCTAAGATAAAATACAGAAAATAGTATAAGGACAGACTAGATGGATCATTAGGTCCTTTTCTGCCATCAGACTTCTATTTTTCTGTGTGTGTGTGTGTGTGTGTGTGTGTGTGTTTGTGTGTCCCCGTTGGGCCCAAGGGAGGCCCTGCCTGTGACGCAGCATCTCGTATCTCGCAGCTTCGGAGGGCCACGAGAGCGCCGTGGATGACCGGGACAGTGACTACCGCAGCGAAACCAGCGCCAGCCTCCCGCCTGCCGACTGCACCACCTCCCAGCCCAACGCTTCGGCCCACCAGTTCCGGGGGGCTTCCCGTCTGCAGCAGCAGGGGGTCTGCATGGAGCCCCTCCGGGGGTATGCCTCAGACGAGCGGACCGGCATGAGGTGGGTGCTCGAGTCGGAGGCTGGGCTGCCCCCCACCCCCTCCGGGGGTCCTTCTGTCTCACGGCCAGGGATGCGCTTCCCTGATGCGGGGAGTCCTCGACTTACAACAATTCGCTTAAAGTGACTTACGACCATTCGAGCATCTCCACAGTGACGTAATCAAAATTCAGATAGGGTCGCAATGTCCCGGAGTCACAGGTTCCCCGTTTGTGACCTTCTGACAAGCAAAGTCACAGGGGGGAATCCAGGTTCACTCAACAACCTTGTTACAGATTTAACAACTGCAGTGATTCAGTTAACAACTGTGGCAAGGGAAGTCGTAAAATGGGGCGGAACCCACTCAACAAATTTCTCACCTGGCAATTTAACTTTGGGGCCGAAGTCGAGGACTCCCTATATCCGTGACGGCACAGGGGGCGCACAAGGCCACATTAGAGGGAACGGGAGGTGTTGCCCTGCGCCTGAAACAAACGGACGTCCGTTTTGCCCGTGGTGCTGCTCTTGCTCTCGGGGGCTTCAAGAAATGTCCCCCAAGGCTCCAGAGTGCGGAAAACAGCACCACGGGCAAAACGGAAGGTCTGTTTCCGGAACTTCCGGATTGGCCATTTTCCCCCTGTCTTCAGTGAGGCCTGTGCGCGTGTGCTGGGGCAGCACGGGGGGTGGGTGTTGCACGTGCATGGGGGGAGGGAAGGGGTGTGGGCGCACACACACACACACACACACACACCCTTTTGGTTTCCCCCCTCACTGCCCCGTATCCTGGGTGAAATGATCTGGGAGGATGAGGGGGGCATTTTGTGGGGCGATTGCCGGATACGGAGAACATCCTTGGGGGCAAATTACACAACAGGTCGCTTCCCTCCCTGTCTTCTTGAGGAAGGGGAGCCCAGTCGTCTTGCTCAGGAGCCCCACGTGACCCCCGGCATTTGGGGGCTCGGAGGGTGAGGAAGAAGACGAGGCCCCCACTCCCACATTTATTGTGTTAAGGCCGTTCCCGCGTCATGCAAGCGTCCAGTTAGGGAGAATAATGGAATCGGGTTCTCGCAGGTTTTATCTTGCGCGGCGTCTGCTTGGCAGAAAATGTCGGAATTCCAGAACCTTCCTTTGCAGCCCCCATGACTTGGGCACTTCAGAAGGACTTCGGGGGGGGGGGCTTTCAGCCTCCCAGTGACCCTTTGCGGGTGGAGGC